>NC_059335.1:17413125-17721500 GCF_018350155.1 Leopardus geoffroyi
GACAGAAGATGTCAGAATGATGCATTTTGAGAAGGAATCTACCTATTGTTGCCTGCTTTGAAGATGGAGAAAGAGGACCATGAACCAAAGGCAGGCAGCCTCTAGAAATTAGAAGAAGGAGAAGAGGGAGAAGTGAAGAAGGGGAAGAAGGAGGGGGAGGAAGGAGGATAGAGGAAAAGATAGAAGAAAGTCCCATTTGAGCCTCCAAAAGGCCATAATTGAATGCAGCCTACCCACACCTCGCTTTTAGCCCAGTGAGACCCATGTTGGACTTCTAATATACAAAACTATAAGATAATAAATTTGTGTTTAAAGCCATTTGTTACAGCAACAATAATACATTTACAAAAATTCTTGCTGGGATTTGGATAGGAATTGCATTTAAATCTGCATATCAATTTGGAGTAAATTGACATCTTTACTGTGTTTGACCTTCCAATCCATGAACACACTGAGTCTGTATATTTTAGTCTTTTATTAATTACATGAGTATTGTTTAGTTTTCAGCATAGAAGTCCTATATATGTTTTGTTTTATACCATATATTTTTGAGTGATTATAAATATTGTGTACTTTTTAATTTCAATGTCTGCATGTCCATTCCCAATATATAGAAATACAACTGCTTTTCATATGTTTGTCTTCTTTGTGACTTTTCTGAACTCACTTATTGGTTCTAGAAATTTAATGACTTAAGGTTTTCTACATAGACAATCATGTTATCTATAAATAGGACAGTTTTTTCTCCCTATCTGTATACCTCTTATTGCCTTTCTTCGCCCTACTGCATGCACAATAATTTAAGGATTATGTTAAGAATAGTGAAAGCAGAAATTCTTGCTTCCTGATTGTCAGGGGAAAAGACTTACTATTACACCATTAAGTATAATATTAGCTGTAAGTTATTCACAGACTTACTGTTTTTAATCAATTTGAAGAAGTTTCCCTCTATTCCTGTTTTTCTGAGTTTTTATCATGAGTCAGAGTTGAATTCAGTCAAGTGTTTGTTCTATATCAGTTGATTTGATTGTGTTGATTTTTTTTCCCTTAGTTTGTTGAAATGGTGAATTACCTTGATTGATTTTCAAATATTGAACCAGCATTGAACCCCACTTGCTCACGTAAAATTCTTTTTTTATTATTAAATTTTTTTAATGTTTATTTTTGAGAGCGATTGAGCGAGAGACAGAGCACGAGTTGGGGAGGGGCAGAGAGAGAGGGAGATACAGAATCTGAAACAAGCTCGAGGCTCTGAGTTGTTAGCACAGAGCGTGGGGCTCAAACCGCGAACCATGAGATCATGACCTGAGCCAAAGTCGGACGCTTAACTGACTGAGCCACGCAGGTGCCCCCAAATTCTTTTTATATATTATTGAACTCTCTTTGCTAATTTTTAAAAGGATTTTTTGTGTCTATATTCATAATGTATAGCGGACTGTGTATTTCTTCTTTTATACTGTTTGTGTCTTTGGTGTCAAGTTAATACTAGTATTCTGTTTGCTGGAAGATTGTGTTCTTTAAATATTTGGTAAAATTCTCAAATGAAATTATCTGACCCTGGAGGTTTCTTTTTGGGGAATAGATCATAGATTAAATTTCCTTAATAGTATTTTGGCTGTTCACATTATCTATTTCTTTCTTTTTTTTTTTTTACCCACATTATCTATTTTATATTGGCTTTGTTGTGGTAGTTTTGTGATTCAAGTAAGTTCTTTAGTTCATCTAAGGTGTCAAATTTATGTGTGTAGAATTGTTTGTATTTTCATTATTATCCTTTTGATGTCTTCAAAGTAGTGATATCTCTTATTTCATGTGGATATCAGTAATCTGTGTCCTTGAGGTTTTGTTGGTGGTGGTGGTGGTGGTCTTTCTATAGGTTTGTCAATTTTATTGATCTTCCCAAAGAACCAGCTCTTTATCTTGGGGATTTTTTTCGTATTGTTTTAATGTTTTCAATTTCATTGATTTCTGTTCTTGATTTTTTCTTTCTTCTGCTTGTTTTGCATTATTTTGGCTTTCTTTTCTAGGTCCTGTGGTGGGATGTTAGGTTAATAATTTGAGAATTTTCCTCTTTTCTAATATGTGCACTTAGTGCTATAAATTTTTCTTTCATCCCTGCTTTATTTGCCTTCTACAAATTTTGATTCACTGTTTTTTAAATTTTCATTCAGTTTTATTTTCATTCAGTTCAATGTCTTTTTTCTATGAATAATTTTGATTTTTTATTTACTTAGAATAAAATTAAATAGCCAAAGCAGTATTTTTTTTTTCAATATATGAAATTTATTGTCAAAATGGTTTCCATACAACACCCAGTGCTCATCCCAAAAGGTGCCCTCCTCAATACCCATCACCCACCCTCCCCTCCCTCCCACCCCCCATCAACCCTCAGTTTGTTCTCAGTTTTTAACAGTCTCTTATGCTTTGGCTCTCTCCCACTCTAAACTCTTTTTTTTTTTTCCTTCCCCTCCCCATGGGTTTCTGTTAAGTTTCTCAGGATCCACATAAAAGTGAAAACATATGGTATCTGTCTTTCTCTGTATGGCTTATTTCACTTAGCATCACACTCTCCAGTTCCATCCACGTTGCTACAAAGGGCCATATTTCGTTCTTTCTCATTGCCCTGTAGTACTCCATTGTGTATATAAACCACAATTTCTTTATCCATTCATCAGTTGATGGACATTTAGGCTCTTTCCATAATTTGGCTATTGTTGAGAGTGCTGCTACAAACATTGGGGTACAAGTGCCCCTATGCATCAGTACTCCCCAAAGCAGTATTTTTAAATTGCATATGGTTCAATTCAATTATTTATTAATAGAGAGTATTCTTTTTGATGAAAATGCCACTTTTTTGCGCCTGGGTGGCTTAGTCGGTTAAGCTTCCGATGTCAGCTCAGATCATGATCTACGGTCTGTGAGTTCGAGCCCCACGTCGGGCTGTGTGCTGACAGCTCAGAGCCTGGAGCCTGCTTGGGATTCTGTGTCTCCCTCTCTCTCTGACCTTCCCCCATTCATGCTCTGTCTCTCTCTGTCTCAAAAATAAATAAACATTAAAAAAAATTAAAAAAAAAAAGAAAATGCCACTTTTCATTAACATCTCAATTTTGAAACTCAGATAAACATCCTTGGTTATCATTCATTACAATAAAGTTTGGTTTTTATCATATACTAATTTATATATGTAGTAATTATTTCCAGAATTAAGTTCCCAAAACCATAATCAGTTCAACGTATTTTTGAGACTTCCTCCTTGCCCCATGGATTATTTAGAAGTATGTTTAGTTTCCAAGTGTTTGTAGATTTTTCTGTTATCTTTCTGTACTGATTTCTACTTTGAATATATTGCATTCAAGTAACTCATTCTGTATGATTTTAATTCTTTTACATTCGTTGACATTTGCTTAGGCCCACGATAAAGCTGGTTTGGATATATGTTTTAGAAGTACTTGAAAAGAATGTGTTTTCTTATATTTTGGGACTGAGTGGTCTATACCCGTCAATTATATATTCTTGGCTGCTGATATTGAGTTCTTTGGTGTCCTTGCTGATTTTCTGTCTAGTTCCAACAATTCTTGAGAGAGAGAGAGAGATGTTGAAGTATTCAACTACAATTGTAAATTTTTCTATTTTTATTTTTCTTTTTTTTTAATTTTTTTTTAACGTTTTTATTTATTTTTGAGACAGAGAGAGACAGAGCATGAACGGGGAGGGGCAGAGAGAGAGGGAGACACAGAATCGGAAGCAGGCTCCAGGCTCTGAGCCATCAGCACAGAGCCCAATGTGGGGCTCGAACTCATGGACCGTGAGATCGTGACCTGAGCTGAAGTCGGACGCTTAATCGACTGAGCCACCCAGGCGCCCCTCTTTTCATTTCTATATGTTTTTTCTTCACGTGTTTTGCAACTCCCCTGATTGGTGCATAAATATTTATGAATTGTTGTATCTTCTTGGTGGGTTGTCCACTTTAACATTATATAATTTCCCTGTCTCTAATAATTTTCTTTGGTCTAAAGACCACTTTTTCTTATTTTAATATAGCCATTCCTAGTTTTCTTTGATTAATATTTGCATGATATATCCTTTTCTATTACTTTCAGCTTGCCTATATCTTTACATCTGAAGTGTGTTTCTTAGCATGTATTTAAAATGTTTTAATTGTGGTACAATATCTTACTATAAAATTTACCATTTTAACAATTTTTAAATGTACAATTCAACAGCATTAAGTACATTCACGCCGTTTTGCAACCATCTCCACTATCCATCTCCAATATTTCATCATCCCTAACTGAAATTCGGTACCCATTAAACATTAACTCCACATTACTACTTCCTCCCAGCCAGTGGTAACTTCTACTCTACTTTCTGTCTCTATAAACTTGGCTGTTCCAGGTACCTCATATAGTAGAATCATATATTTGTCCTTTGTGCCTGGTTTGTTTCACCTAGCATAAAATCTTCGAGCTTCATCCATGTTGTAGCATATGTCAGAACTTAATTGCTACTAAAGGCCAAATAACATTCCATTGTATGTGTATACCACATTTTATTTTTCCATTCATCCAGTAATGGACATTTGGGTTACTTCTACCTTTTAGCTATTGTGAATAATGCTGCCATGAATACTGTTATACAAATATCTGTTCCAGTCTCTACTTTCATTTGGAATTGTTGTATTATATGATAATATATTCATTTTTTGGAGGAACTGCCATAATGTTTTCTTTTGGTTTTTAAGTTTATTTATTTATTTATTTATTTTTTTGAGAGAGACAGAGAGTAGGGGAGGGGCAGAGAGAGAGGGAGAAAGAGAGAGAATCCCAAGCAGGCTCCATGCTGCCAGCACAAAACCTGACATGGGGCTTGAACTCCCCAAACTGTGAAATTATGACCTGAGCTGAAACCAAGAGTCAGGTGCCTAACCATAATGTTTTCTACAGCAGCTTCACCACAAGGATTTCTCCACATCTTTGTCATCAATTATTTTTTTTTTTTAATATAGCCATCTCAGTTGTTTGTAAAGTGGTATCTCATTGTGGTTTTGATTTGCATTTTCCTAATGACTAATGATATTAGTTCCCTTTATTCTTGAATGATACCCCCCCACCCCCCCCACCCCCTACCCCCCCGGTTGTAGGATTTGGAATTTGGAATTCTTCCTTTCAGTGATTAAAAATGTACCCTGGGGAGGCTTTGTGGCTCATTGGTTAAGCCTCTGACTCTTGATTTCAGCTTAAGGCATGATCTCACTGTTCATGAGATCAAGCCCCACATCAGGCTCTGTGCTGACAACATAAAGCCTGCCTGGGGTTCTCTCTCTCCCTCTCTCTCTGCCTTTCCCCCTCAAAACAAATAAACATTATTTTAAAAAAACCACTTTATTATAGACAACATATAGTTGGGGTTTTTTAGAATCCAATCTGATGATCTTTTAATGACTGATTTTAAACCTTTTAGATTTAATTTACATATTCACAGATTTGGTTTTATTTTTTTATTTTTTTTTCAGAGATTTGGTTTTAGATCCTTTTTTTGTTTCTTCCCTATTTTTACTTCCTCTTTCCCTTTCTTGCCTTCTTTAGTTTCATTTTATTATATTTTATTATTCCATTTTAATTTATCTATTTAGTTTTTTTACTATTTCTCTAATTATTGTCTTTAGTAGTTTCCCTGGGAATTATAATATACATAATAAATGATCCACTGTATACTTTTTAAATTACTGTTTTACCACTTCATGTTGAATGTCGAAGTCTTATCACCATATATGTCCTTTTAGTCTCTCTTTCAAGGGGAGTTTTAGTTTTCCCTTTGACATCATTTGTCATCCACCTCAAGAACTTCATTTGCATTTCTTTTAGAGCAAGTCTGCAGGTAGTGAATCATCTCAGTTTTCTTTATCTGAGAATATCTTTATTTATCCTCCATTCCAAAAAATTATTTTCACTGAGTAGAATTTGAGATTGACAGTGCTTTCCTTAAAGCACTTTAAAAATGTTGTTCTACTAACCATGGCATTCATACTTTCTGATGAGAAACTCAGTTATTAAAGGTATTCTCCTATATGTAATATGTCAATTTTCTTTGGACGCTTTCAAGATTTTTTTTTCCCCTTAGATTCTCAGCAGTTCAATTATGGTCTGTCTCAGCGAAGATTTCTTTTTAGTTTATACTTTTTGTGGGATTATAGGCATACCTCATTTTATTGCACTTTGCAGATCAGGCATTCATTTCTGGAGCAAGTCTATTGGTGCCAGTTTTCCAACAATATTTGCTCACTTTGTGTCTCTGTGTTATATTTTGGTAATTCTTGCAATACATCAAAATTTTAATTATTTGTTGTGGTGATGTGTGATCAGTGATTATGACTCATTGAAAGCTCAGATGATTAGCATTTTTTAGTGATAAAGTGTTCTTTAAGGTATGTATATTTTTTTACATAATGCTATATTGCACACAACATACCATAGTATAGTGTAAACATATTTACACTATAAATATTTTATATGAACTGGGAAAACAAAAACTTCACTTGACTCTCTTTATTGTGATATACTTTATTGTCGTAGTCTGGAACCAAACCCACAGTATCCCAAGGCATGCCTGTACATTCTTTCTTGAATCTGTAAGTTTATATTTTTTGCCAAATTTGGTAGGTTTTTGGCCATTATTCTTTAAATATTTTCTCTTCGTGGAAATTTCTTCTCTCCTTCCACAGTTCAAATGACACAGTGTTAAAACTTTTGGTATTGTCCCTTAGGTCCCAGAGTTTGTTAAATTTTTTAAATCTTTTATATTGGATAATTTTTATTGATCTATGTTCATATTCACTAAATCTTTTGTTTCCTCCATTTTGTTATTGAGCCCATCAAGTAAGTTTTAATTTTTATTATCATTTTTCAGTTCTAAAATTTCCTTTTGGTTCTTTTCTTCTAGCTTCTAACTTCTAAAGAATGCTTAGTCATTCTTTCCAGAGTGTTCACCTTCACTTCTTGGAATATGGTTTTCATAGCTGTTTAAAAGTCTTTGGTAATTTTGGTAATTTTGTTGGGGTCTTTTTTTCCCCATTGTGAGTTGGAATTTTCTCATTATTTGTATACAGAATACTTTGTTTCTTGGATGTTTTTTCTCTTTTTTTAATTTTTTAAAAATAATGTTTATTGTTCAGAGAGACAGAGCATGAATGGGGGAGGGGCAGAGGGAGAGGGAGACCCAGAGACCAAAGCAGGCTCTAGGCTCTGAGCTGTCAGGACAGAGCCTGACGTGGGGCTCAAACTCACCTCCAGATGGTGACCTGAAGTTGGACATTTAACCGACTGAGCCACCCAGGTGCCCCAGACATTTTTTTTTAAGTAGGCTTCATGCCCAGTGTGGAGCCCCAATGTGGGGCTTGAACTCACAACCCCAAGATCAAGACCTGAACTGAGATCAATTGTCAGACACTCAACCAACTGAGCCACCCAGGCGCCCCTGTTTCTTACGCATTTTGAATAATTTGACTCTCTGGGTCTAGCTTAAATCCTATGGAATTTGATAGTTTTGGTTTGTTTTAGCTGGCAGTTTATTTACATTCAGCGTGCATGTTCCAAATCACTTTCTGTGCCCTGAGGCTCCAATGTCAGTTCAGTTTTTGATGCATTTGTAGTGTTGTTATGCTTTATCTTATGTGTGCTTCACTCAGTACCCATTTGGGGACCCAGATAATGATCTACCTTCTGATTCAGTTCTCAAGGCCTTTGGTATGCTGCCTAGGGTCAGATCTACACATGTACAGCTTGAGAGTGCTTCCCTCAAGCCCATATACCATATGGGACCCCTGACTTGAGTTGCCTCCTCTCCTCTATCTTCCCAGGACTCTTTAGTTCCCAGAGGTCCCCTTCCTAATGTAGTTAGATATAAAAGGCTTTAGTTTTCTTTTCTTTTCTTTTTTTAAGTAGGCTCCACAGCCAACCTGAGGCTTGAACTCATGACCCAAATATCGAGAGTTGCATTCTCTACCGACAGAGTCAGCCAGGTTCCCCTTTAGTTTTCCTATTCTGCTGTGCCCTTCCCACAACTAGGGTCTCCTCCAGTGCCAAACAGTAGGTGTATAAAGAGAAAAAAGTAATGAGATTTCCTCTACTCTATTCAAAACTAATAAGGTAGGATTCAAAACTAATAAGGTAGTATTTCCCTTTCTCAGGGTTTAAGTACTTGCTGGCAGCTGCTACAATCACCACCTATTCATGATTGCAGCTTTCAGGACTAGTGTTTGCCAGAGGTGAGATTTGAAAGAGAACAGCAACATTAATTTCTTACACATTATCTACCCCACAGAATCCTCTTCCTCCCACTTATCCAACCAGAGAGCCTCTCTTGAGCTCTTTCTATTTCAGCCTTGGTACACAGTTCTGGGATTCAAGTTGTGTTTTAGTCCAGGCCAGAAAACTTAACCACCAGATTGGTCAAACTTCCAAATTCTTGTTTCCTTCTCTAGTTACTAAAATTTAGTTTCCGTTTTCTCTGATAGCTGTCCATCTATTCTGTCTAGAATTTTAATAGCATTCAGTGGATGAGAGAATATACTAATTTTATCTTAACTGATATTGGCTCTTTTTTAAATTTCTTGAGTTTGGATACATCTTGCTTAAGAAGCTGGGAATAGACTGCAGTCATTGGCACAATTATATAAATTTCTAAATAGTGACTGATAAGCAAAACAAAGTTCTGCTCTCAAACCATGATTTCCTCCATGCCTGGTTTCTTTGCTAATGTTTTCCTTAGAGTATTTGTATTCATATTCATAAATTAGATTTTTTTTAGAAACTATCCTCATCCAGAATTGTTTCAGACTGTTAGTCTTATAGAATTAGTTTGTAAAATTATTTTACAGATTATCTCTTCAGTTTTTACCTGGTGATTTATTTAAGTATTTTTTAAAAAGAGAGATCTTGGACCAAACTTTCCTTTTCCCACTACATTTATTAGATCAGGCCAATTTCTACTTTGAGCCAATTTTGAAAAAAATTATTTTAAATATATGGTATTACCTTGTTATTTTAAAACTCTCCATAAGTATATGTATACCACCTTATTAATACCATTGTATTTCTCATCTTTATCAGATTTATAAGTCTAGTTTAGATTGGTGTTCTTTCCACAGGAAATAAATTAGATATGTTTTACTCTTCCTTCATCAACTTCTAACTGTATAAGCGGTTTCCTTCTGCTGGATTCAGGTTAATTGGTTCTTTTTCTAGTTTCTTAGGTTTGGATTGCTTCAACAGTTTTATCAACTCTCCACTATGTGACGGACACTGTATTAGAACTAGGATTATAGGAGCGCCTGGGTGGCTCAGTCGGTTAAGCGTCCAACTTCAGCTCAGGTCATGATCTCTGTTTGTGAGTTCGAGCCTGCTTTAGATTCTGTCTCCTACTCTCTCTGCCCCCTCCCCACTTGTGCTCTCTGTCTCTCAAAAATAAACAAATGAAAAAATTAAAAAAAAAAAAGAACTAGGATTATAAGTGTAATCTTGTGGGACAATTATCAATTGTTAGATAGTGACTATTAAGCAAAACAAAGTTCTGGCCCTAATTCTTCATTTCCTGCATTTATTAAAGAGTACTAATTTCCCACAAGATGACCTTCCAAAGATGACTTTGATCACCTCCTACAGGTTTTAATATATAGCAACTCATTATCGCTCATATCTGAATGAACTATTTCAACTCTGGTCTTCACTTTGAATCAAACAAATAAAATATAAATTTCCAAGGTGGGGGTTAGAATCACTTCACAGATTACTTCCTAATTGTAAGGATACAAAACAACCTTTAAAATGGAGAGATTTGACCGTCATCACCTTAACCATTTGACCAAATTTGGCCTCATGATATCAATATGTGCCTCTTGATGTATGACAATGCAAAATACATAATTTATTTAATATTCTTACAAAATTGTTTAACACAAATTCAATCTTCTCTCTACACTTAATTTCCAATGTAGATGGCAGAATAAGTTAAATGACAACATTAGGAAACAAGCACAACAATCCAAAATATGGAACACCCTACAAGATAACTACACGGACTCTAAGAAGAAAAAGCCAACATCATGGAAAAAAAAAGGAGTAAAGGTAGAGAACTAAACTAGACTAAAAGAGACATATCAACTAAATGTAACTTATGAACCTAGAATTGACTGTAGATAAAAAGAAAAATAAATAGCTATTGAAGTCAATCTTGGGACACCTAGGAAAATTTGAACATGGCATCACCTTATATATTTTAGAAGATGTGATTGTATTCTGGCTATATAGAAAATTATAGGAAGATAAAGCAAAAATGACAAACTGTTAGCTTTTAAACAGGGTGGGAGTGTGTAGGGTAGTAAAAGCACATTCATTGTACTTTTTTTTTTTTCCATTGTACTTTTTCAACTTCCCTGTATGTTTGGAAGTTTTCATAATGACAAGATGGGGAAGTTTTGTGGACAGTTTTCTCCCTGTTATCCTTTTAATAATTTCTAATAAATTTTGAATTCTAAGAAAAGAGTGTAGATTATAGAACATCTGTTATTTGGACCTAACCACAAACTGCATCATATCCTTTTCTACTTCTTCAGCAAACTAGCTATATTCTCAATGTATATTGATAGCCACTAATTCCAGAGTATTTATTCCAGCATTAATTTCCTGATGCAACTTAGGAATGAAGTTGTCTCACATGTTCTTTTTTCTTTTTTAAGTCTATTTATTTAGTAATCTGTACACCCAATGTGGGGCTCAAACCCATGACCCCAAGATCAAGAGTCACGTGTTCTTCTAACTGAGCCAGCCAGGCACCCCCACCTTCTTTATATTCTACTGTACTTTATTCAGAATCAATGATCTCAAGTTCAATAGGAGATGGGTTGTGATTGGAGGCTTACTAAGTTCATTACCAATACGGTCTTTCAGAAGAATTCACTAATAGTTATGCTATTGATTATCACCAGAAGAACAGTAGCTAATCTTTATTTGCCAAATAATCTTACAAGGGTTTACAGCTACTAATCCTCACAAAAAAAACACTAAAAAAAATAGGTATTAACTTCACCATTTTATAACTGAGGCACAGAGCTAATAAGTATATTGTTACATATCTTGAAGATGATGATCAGCTAAGTATGTGCTGTGACTAAAGGCTTTCCTTCAGTTCCACAACTGATAGAATAAGAAATTCTTCTCTAGAGTGAATTTGCTGACATCCAACAGGAATTGAGTGATTCTAGGTCTTTTTTATATTCAATAAATTAAGATTCCTGGTATGAAATCTTTTATGACAAATTCTAAGAATGACCCCCCAGAAAAGGGTTTCCTAAACATTTTCCCCTAGTATTAATATTCTATGAAGAATGCAGTAAAGGAAAAAGTACTTTTATATAAACTCAATAAGGGTACAAATTCTCAGATTTGATAGTGGCATGAATATTGGGCCTTCATACATTCCTCACCTCTTTTAGAGTTTTTCACCATTATAAATGCTATTATGTTCATTCAATAAGGTATAAACAAAATCTGAAGGCATCCCACATTCTTTACATTCACAGTTTCTCCTTTAGTGTACATTCAATGATGCTCATTTTATCTAAAATGCCTTCCCATACCACTCCTCATTTCATAGGATTGTTTTTTTCAGCATTGTGAAAGATCTGATCAGTAAGGATTCAATGAAGTTGAAAGGACTTTCCACATACCTTCAATTCAGAATATCTCCTTAATATGCATTTTTTATGTTGATTAAATGTTGAACTCCATCTACAGACCTTCTCACATTCCTTATATTTGTAGGGTTTCTCTTTAGTGTGCATTCTCTGATAATGGTTAAGTTGAATTCTGTCTAAGGCCATGCCAAACATTTCTTATATTCATAGGGCTCCTCACTAGTATGAATACTCTGATGACCTTTCAGGTGTGAATGAAGGCTTTCCTACATTCCTTACATTCAAAGATTTCTCACCTTTGTGAATTTTTTATGTCGACTAAATTGTTGATGCAATATAAATGATTTTCATATTCCTTACATTCATAGAGTTTTCACTAGTATGAGTTTTCTGGTGTATTCTTACATACTTGCCCAAACTAAAAGTCTTTCCACATTCCTTACATTCATAGGGTTTCTCACCAGTATGAGTATTTTGGCATACTCAAAGACCTATGCCAAAACTAAAAGCCTTCCCACATTCTAGACATTTATAGGGTTTCACTCTATTATTTTTCAGATGTTGAGTGAGTTGTCACAAAGCATAAAGGCCTTCTCACATTCTTTACATGCATACAGCTTCTCACTAGTATAAATTCTTCCATTATTGATTAGGTCTGAGCCATAATTAAAGATCTTCCCACATTCCTTACGTTAATAAATGTTTTCTCTATTAGGAATTCTGTGATGTAGGGTAAGGGATATATCTCTGTGAGTAGATACATATTCATGATGATTTTCATTTGGCTGAAATACTCTTCTTGACGTTCTTATTGTTCCTCAATGTTGACTTTGTTCTTCTGCTATTTTGGATAATGGAACTCTCAGAATGAAGCATTTTCTTTCCTTTGTCTTCCATTTGTACAAATTTATTTCAAAAATATATTCTTCTGGAGGTAATGTCTTTGTATCATACCGGGTCTCCAAACCTGAAAAGAAAAAGAACCAGAAAACAAACAAAATTTGTTTTCCCATACTGGGGGGAGATAAGTAATAAACTATAAAAGAAAAACTGTAGATAAACAGTAGAGATAAGTGATAAGCTGAAAATAATGCACATTAGAAAGGAAGAAAACAGAGTTTAGAGAATAATCCACGTGTATGTTGTAAGGTTTGTGACAAAGAAAACACATTAAATCATTAAATCATTGGGTCTAAAATTTAAGTGTTCAGTTAGAATCACCTAGAGAGGCTGTTGCATGTATCAATTTCAGAAACCAGCCCAGACCAAGTGAATCAGAATCTTTAAGAGTAGGCCTTGGGAATTTGTATTGTTAACCCCACCATCAGATACATCTGAGGCAGATCAATGTTTGACATTCTCTACTTGCCTATGGTATTTTTTCCCAGTGGTTTCTAACTATACTAGAATAATATATGATCACTTCAAAATGGATAACAAGGCCCTTCTATTAAGAGCTCATCTCAAGCCAAGACCCTTTTAACCTATAAATCATGTCACATCATTTCCCATCTCTTAGAACTTCCCATATGGTGTTTCATCCCCATGATCCTCTGGTATAGTTCTTTGTAGGACTAGCTCCTTCTCATTCTTCAGGTCCCAGATTAAAAGTAATTTCTTCAGGGGTGGCTCAGTTGGTTAAGTGTCCAGCTCTTGATTTCAGCTCACGTCATGATCTCACAGTTCGTGAGTTGGAGCCCCCATGTCAGGCTCTGTGCTGACAGTGTGGAACTTGCTTAGGATCCTCTCTCTTCCTCTCTCTCTGCTCCTCCTCCACCATCCCTCTCAAAAATAAATACACTTAAAAAGAAAAAGAAAATAAAAGTAACTTCTTCAGGGGCACCTGGATGGCTCAGTCAGTTAAGCATCTGACTCTTGATTTAGGCTTAGGTCATGATCTCATGGTTCGTGGGACTGAGCCCTACATTGGGCTCTGCACGCTGACACTGCAGAGCCTACTTGGGATTCTCTCTCTCCCTCTCTCTCTGCCCCTCTCCTACTTGCGTACATGCACTGTCTCTCTCTCTCTCTCTCTCTCTCTCAAAATAAATAAACTTAAAAAAAGGAAAAGTAAAATATGAATAAAGATAAATAATACAAAGACAAGTCACTGAGGAAGATATTTCGATGCTTATCAAAATACTCTTTATCATAATTATGCAATAGTTGCTATGTACAGCTCATTGCCTATAATCTCTCACATCTTCCATTATAACTGACCTTTTTTCTACAGTGATTAAATACATTTTCCTGTATCATTTTCCTTTCAGATGGAAATGAAGTTGATCCAAACAAGCTCAGTTAAATGTACAAATAGAAAAGGTGACTGCATTTTTCTGTTGTATTTACTCTTAAATATAAAGGTATCTCCACCACAGCTGACCATCTGTCCTGTGGCTGCCCTTTGTCCCCCATTTCAATAAGGCAATAGGATGTTTAATTTCATATTCACTTTAAATATTACACATCTACCCAAAGATGACCAATCTTTTTGCTCAGTGAAACATTTTGTCAGGTGTTCCAATCTATTTCTTCATGGTCAAGGCTAACCAGTATCTTAATGATTATTCTGGTATTATAATAGATAATAAAGTAGGTGTATCCAAAATATGCTATGCTAAAAATCAAAATGTTGACAGGGCTGTGTTTCTTCTGGAAGCTCCAGGGGAGAATCTACTTCCTTCCCTTTTCTAGCTTCTTGTGGTTGCCTTCATTCCCTGAGTCATGGGACATCTTGTGCTAGACTCATATAGAAGTAGATTGCCTATCCTTACATAGGTGAGTGATCTTTATTATAAAATTAATGCATTAATTTTCTTACTATTTTATAACACTGCTTTTAAATAATTCAGTCACTGCAAGTATGCCTCTCTCTCATAATTGGAGAAACTGCTTATCAGCCCATGATCACAGGTAAGTGGCTTTTTTAATGTAACAATGTTTCTAATGCTGTATTATGAATATGACTGTAATAATATATGCCATAAAAATTCTGTAATGATTCATTCATTAAAGTATAGGCTAGGTTACCATGAAGCAATCACATCTTTACACTAGGCTAACATGAGGCAGTCATATTGCTGCTTTTTCAGTATCAATGCATGAATTGTTACACTTGTAAATATATATGAATTTCTTTTTCAAATTACCTTTTCATTTTTTATGTCAGTGTTGGTAATATGTATAATATCAACAGTGTTTTGTATCATATAAGACAATTTTGATATAGGTGCTGACAGACAATTCATCTTGTAAACAGACAACATAAACTCAGGGTATCAATACAGTACAGTTCTATAAATGCATTTTCTCTTCTTTATGACTTTTTTAACAACATATTCCTTTCTCTAGCTTACTTCATTGAGAGAATATAGTATGTGGATACGTATAACATACAAAATATATCAATTGACTCTTCATGTTATTGGTAAGGCTTCTAGTCAACAGTAGGCTACTAGTAGGTAAGTTTTGGGGGGAGTCAGAGGTTATACACAGATTTCAACTATGTGGGGTGGGGGATTGGCACCCCTAACCTCCTTCATGATCAAGGCTCAACTGTATACTATGAGTCTGGAGCAAAGAAGCCATCAAAGACTCCTAGTCACATCAAACAGGAAACAATCTGAAGAGGCTCCCACACACGGGGCAATTTGAATATAAATTTAAGAATAGTAACCATAATAATAATTGTAATAACTGCTGAAACATCAAAATTTTTAAACCTATGAATTCATAATGATAATTTTTAAATTATTTGGTAATTTTTAGAGGATGAAATCAAGAATGGCTGCTAACATCACAAAAAGAGAAACAACTAGACAGTATATGCTTCCTGATGAAACACACAATATTAATTTAGCTTGTTTATAGAAAATAAAGGCAATAAATAAATAAAGGGAGGTACATGCTAAATAATAGATGATCCAGTTTATTCAACATAATAAATTACAAGAAGAAAAAGAGAAAGGGATCAGCAACAACAACAAAACCATACTGAAACAGTTAAATAGCTCATGAGAGAATCAGTGACTATATGACTGCTCTGAAGAAATTGGATAGCATGCAATAGAGAAAAGGAGACTGGAAATATGAAAGCAAGGCTCAGAGTCTAAAAGAAAAGACAAAGATCTTATTGGTCTTCCAGAAAATAACAGGATAAAACTATATTCAAAGATGTAATAGCTAAAATTTATTCAGAACTAACCAATTTTTTCTTTGTGTACATCATTTTTCATTTTTTCCAGAGCACATACTTAGAAGATTATGTTCATGATAAACTCTATCAATTCTGTTCATCTAAAAACATCTTTAGGGGTGCCTGGGTGGCTCAGTCGGTTAAGCGGCCGACTTCGGCTCAGGTCATGATCTCGCGGTTCGTGAGTTCGAGCCCCGCGTCGGGCTCTGTGCTGATAGCTCGGAGCCTGGAGCCTGTTTCCCATTCTGTGGCTCCCTCCCCCTGACCCTCCCCCATTCATGTTCTGTCTCTCTCTGTCTCAAAAATAAATAAACGTTAAAAAAAAATGTGCTGTTCTATAAAAAAAAATAATAATAAAAAAAATAAAAACATCTTTACCTTTGATCTGAAAAATGTCTTTTTTTAAAATGTCTTTATTTTACCTTTGATCATTTTCAGCCACTACAGAATATGGAGGTTCCTCAAAAAATAAAAAATGTAACTATCATATGAACCACAGTTCCACTCTGGGTATTTAGCTGAAAAAAATGAAAACACTAACTCAAAAAAAGATATTTGTACCCCCATATTCACTGCAGCATTATTTACAAAAGTGAAGGTATAAAAAAACCTAAGCATCCATAGACAGATGAATGGATAAAGAAAATGCAACACACACACACACACACACACACACACACACACACACAGAGGAATATTATTCAGCCATAAAAAATAAATCTAGCCATTTGCAACAACATGTGTGGACGTTGAGAGCATTATGCTAAGAGAAATAAGATATGCTAAGTGAAATAAGTCAGACAGAGAAAGAAGAAAAACGCCAAGCTTGTGGATGTACAGAAATAGATTCATGTTGCCAGAGGCAGGGAGTGAAAGGTGTGTGAAATGGGTGAAGGGGGTCAAAAGGTACAAATTTTCAGCTATAAAATAAGTAAGTAATAAGGTTGACATGTACAGCATGGCAACTATATTCAGTTGAAAGCTGCTAAGAGAATCTTAAAAACTCTCATTACAAGAAAAAAATTCTGTAACTATGTAAGGTGATATGTTAACTGAATTTATTGTGGCAATAATTTTGCAATATATACAAATATCAAATCATATTGTATACCTGAAACCAATATAACTTTGTATTCCAATTATAGCTCAAAAAATAAAGACATATTTAAATGTATTGCCACGGAAAAGATCCAAAACATATTGCTAATTAAAAAAATATCCAGGGGCACCTAGGTGGCTCAGTTGGTTAAGTGTCAGACTCTTGATTTCGGTTCAGGTCATGATCTTATGGTAGTGAGATCAAGCCCTGCATCAGGCTCTGCCTCTCCCTTTTCCTCTGCCTCTCTTTCACTCACACTCTCTCTTTCTCTCCCTCTGCCTCTGATCCACTCACACTCTTTCTCTAAATAATTAATTAATTAAGAATGAAAGTCCAGGCAAAGTTAGGATTTGAATCCAGGCAGTCTGGCTCCAGAGTCTGTGCTTTCAACTTCCAAACCAGTGAATACTGGAATAAATACTGGAATAAATTTTATTTTTTAAATTCCAAATCTAAAGCAATCCAAAACAATGCAAAATAAAACAAAACAAAAAAATAAAAACAGAAAAAGTGAGACAAAGAGCACAAAATAAGATGGCTAAAAAGTTCAAATACATGAGTAATTATAATAAAATGGTTAAAGGGAAGAAAAACTCCAACCCCATTAATGTTGATTTATTTTTGACAGAGAGAGAGAGAGAGAGAGAGAGACAGAGTGTGAGCGGGGAACGGGCAGAGAGTGAGGGAGACACAGAATACGAAGCAGGCTCCAGGCTCTGAGCTGTCAGCACAGAGCCCGATGTGGGGCTCAAACCCACAAATGGTGAGATCATGACCTGAGCTGAAACCACGCAGGCGCCCCTATTACAACTTTAAAAAAAAAATTTTTTTAACGTTTATTTATTTTTGAGACAGAGACAGAGCATGAACAGGGGAGGGGCAGAGAGAGAGAGGGAGACACAGAATCTGAAACAGGCTCCAGGCTCTGAGCTGTCAGCACAGAGCCTGACGCGGGGCTCGAACTCACGGACCGTGAGATCACAACCTGAGCTGAAGTTGGCCGCTTAACCGACTAAGCCACCCAGGCGCCCCTATTAAAACTTTTTAAAAACACATTTGTAAATTTCCATTTTTTCTGTGAAACAATCTAAAGTAAAATCGATATCCTATTTAAAAAAATCTATATCCAAGGTGCTTGGCTGGCTCAGTCAGTGGAGCATGCAACTCTTGATTTCGAGTTGGGCTTAGAGATTTTTAAAAAATTTTTAATTTTCAAAAAATATCTATATCCTATCATTAGAACACTTTTAAAAATGGATAGTGTTTCCATTACTTAAAAGCACATTTTTGGGACATCTGTGGCTCAGTTGGTTGAGCATCCAACTCTTGATTTTGGCTCAGGTCATGATCCCAGGGTCAAGGGATCAAGTCCCACATCAGGCTCCCTCTGAGCATGGAGCCTGCTTAAGATTCTCTTTCTTCCTCTGCTTCTCTCCCCTGCTTGCACTCTCTCTTTTCTTAAATAAAAAGAATGTATATTCGTTAATGCATGGAATTGCTGCATCAAAGCCAAACTGGTTAGAGAGAAAAAAAGAAAGAAGTCAAAGATCAGTAGGAAAAATGAACAGAAGGACTTAAAATGTATTTTAAGACGCTTTTGAAAAACACACATGAGTTTAAATTTAAAAGGCAAAGTGGATCCAAGTTACACGAAATAGATGGCTCCTGAAGAAAAAGCGCTTTAAAATGGGAGGGAATTATGACAGTAACACAGAATACAGGTGCGAATAAAAGGGAGAATCTTAACTTTTTTTTCATGTGTCTTAGGCCTTTTCTTCCCAGCACGTGGATGGACTTTCAAGGGAGAGATTCTTCAATCAATCACTGCCTCTCTTACCAACTGGATTATTAACTGTAGTGCCTTTCCCCATCCGTTCACTCCTTACTCACCTGGGCACCATCCTCCTATCCTGTTCCTCGAAGCTATCCAGGGCTCCTTCCCTTGTTCCAATAAGAAAATCATATCAGGCTTAGGAATAGAGAGTCCTGTTTATATGAAAAAATAGTAAGACATAATCATACTATTCCTCAATTCAAACCCAGTCCTCAAGAAAACCAGCAACTACATGAAGGATAAGAGGAAGGTGTAAAGATCTAAAGCACAGAGGAGATAAAGATACCACAAAGAGCTACCCATCTCCTAATCCACAAAACAATAATAATAATAATTCCTAGGAAACAAATCCACCCAGACAATTGAAAGATACACACAAAATTCACAAATTATTTGGGGATAGACATCCTTACCTAGTAAGACTACTATATTCTCCATCACTACATCTCTGTATAAATCCCCCTGAGCAGGGTCCAGGCATTCCCACTCCTCCTGAGAAAAGTCTATTGCCACAACCCTGAACATCACTAATCCCTGAAATGACAAAACCAAATGGTACTGTTAAAACTAAAGGAAATGTTTTTAAGATGAAAGAAGAGATGAAAGAGGACACAGAGGGATGTCAGAAATACATCAAGCAAATGGGCTAGGCCAAACATGGGGCAGAGCATCAAATTAGCATCATTAGAACAAAGTACCTCCATCTTCTTCAATACTCCTATTGCTGCAGACAAACTTCCTTCATATAGAGAGATATTCCCATTATCCCATGGCTACAGCTAGGAGTGAATAAATGCATATTTATTTGTAGTTTCCAAAATAAATGAAATAGAGAAGAAAAACACACAGCGACCTGTAAGCATGGCAAACCTGAACTCTGAGGCTATGTCTTTCCAATTTACTCACATTTATTGCCTTTTTCCTCTGTATTTCCTTGGAGATATATACAATTTGATTCATAAATTGTTCAGTTGCCTCTCTCTGTTTATTAACTTCCACGATTTCTTCTCAAATGGAGTACAAAGAAGGGCCTCTGGCTAGCTCAGTCGGTAAAGCATGTGACTCTTGATCTTGGGATTGTGAGTTCAATCCCCACATTGGGCATAGAGCTTACATAAATAAGATAAAAATAGGGGTGCCTGGGTGGCTCAGTCAGTAAGCGTCTGACTTCAGCTCAGGTCATGATCTCACAGTTCGTGAGTTCAAGCCCCACATCGGGCTTTGTGCTGACAGCTCAGAGCCTGGAGCCTGCTTCAGGTTCAGTGTCTCCCTCTCTCTCTGCTCCTCCCCGACTCATGCTCTCTCTCTCAAAAGTAAATAAACATTTTTAAAAAGTTTTTAATAAAAAAATAAAATAATAAGAGTACAAAGAATAAGCATTAAAAACAAATATAGGAAAATTGCTTAAAACACTGCTTAGTATGAAGTATGCAAAACTATTATTTTTTTTTTACATTTATTTATTTTTGAGAGACAGAGAGAGACAGAGCACAAGTGGGAGAGGGGCAGAGAGAGAAGGAGACACAGAATCTGAAGTAGGCTCCAGGCTCTGAGCTGTCAGCACAGAGCCCAACACAGGGCTTGAACCCACGAACTGTGAGATCATGACCTGGGCCAAAGTTGGACGCTTAACCAACTGAGCCACGCAGGCACCCCCCAACATTTTTTTAACATTTATTTTTTTTGGGGGGGGGAGGGGCAGAGAGAGGGAGGCAGAGATTCCAAAGGAGGCTCCATGCTGTGAGCCCAGAGCCTGATGCTGGACTCGAACTCATGAACCATGAGATCATGACCTGAGCTGAAATCAAGAGTCAGAGGCTTAACCAACTGAGCCACTCTGGTGCCCCTCAGTGGCCCCTAATTTTGAGAAGGAAACCCTTAGAAGAACTTTGGCTAGAACATTTGATTAGTATATATAATTTTCCTCAAGTATACCTCAAAACACACCAAAATTTCTTTTTTTAGTATTATACCTTAGAGAAACTCCAATACATGTACAGAAAGATCTGTACCATAATGTCCTTTGCAGTGTGATTTCTGGCAACCAGAAACTATTAGTATGATTTCTAGTAGCCAAATATTGGGGGGGGGGGGGAAGGAATTGGAAATACCTATCATTAGGTAAACTATTGAATAAAATGTGTTATAATTATAGAACAGAATAATGTACAGCAATTCACTGCAAAAAACTGTATCTATATGTATTAATAGGGAAAAATCTAAAAAGCATTATCTTGATGGGGCACCTGGGTGGCTCATTTGGTTGAGTGTCCAACTTCAGCTCAGGTCATGATCTCACAGTTCGTGAGTTCGAGCCCTGTGTCAGGCTCTGTGCTGACAGCTTAGAGCCTGGAGCCTGCTTCAGATTCTGTGTCTCCCTCTCTCTCTGCTCCTCCCCTGCTCACACACTGTCTATCTCTCTCAAAAATAAATAAAGATTTAAAAAAAAATTTAAAGCATTATCTTGAGTGAGAAAAATCAAAGACAGATGAGGCACATAATATAATTACCTTCAATTGGGACAAAAGAACATTAGTATTGTATATTGGTTATGGGTATTGATATGTATGTAAAGGTATAAAAAAAAGGATTGATTGTGTGCTGAGTTCATGATGGTGACTGCCTTTGGGGACAAGGAAGGAAGGAGAAGGATGGGATACAGGTGATGGTTAACAGGTTTTGAAAAAAAAATTAAAATTAAAAAAATAACAGATTTTGGCTCCACATCTAAATATGTATATGTTACTTTAAAGCTACAAAGAAACATAAAAGATTTTACTTCTATATGGTGGTAATACACATGTTTATCTTACTATTTTTTGTGTTTGTAAAGTTTTTAATTGTTAAAAAAAGGTGGATTTATATTACTAATAGAAATAATGTAACAGTGATCTCCATTTCCAATCAGATACTAAAGCTGTATTTTCTTTTAAGTTTTTTAAGCTGCTAGGTTTACTGAATGCTACAAACCATAAGCTTTGAAAGAATTTTGGAAACATAACAGAGTAATGTATAGAATATAGGACTAGAAAGTCTTAAAAAAACAATTTGCTCTTTTCCTACATCAAAGATCTGTATTTACTAAACTTCTTAGAAATGTACTAAGTGGTGATGTGCTGGTCAAGAATCTTGTACTAAAAAAGGGGCACCTGGGTGGCTCAGTTGGTTAAGCATCCAACTTTGGCTCAGGTCATGATCTCACAGTTTGTGAGTTCGAGCCCCGCATCGGGCTCTGTGCTAACAGCTCAGAGCCTAGAGCCTACTTCGGATTCTGTCTCTCCCTTTCTCTCTGCCCTTCCCCTGCTCATGCTGTCATGCCCTCTCTCTCTCTCTCTCAAAAACAAATAAACATTAAAAAAAAAAAAGAATCTTATACTTTGTAGATTTCAGTAATATGATGGAAAGAAAAGTATAATTCCATTAAAGTAAGACAGGAATATATATGAAGCTTACTGGGATCAAAGACAGTTATTGTAAGAAGGAAAAATTAGCTATCTTACAGCAAGATGGCAGACGCTGCTAAAGATTGTAAAAATGTTAGCAAAGGTCTTAGATGTCCAAAAGCTGCATAATCTATGTTTCCTGGGTGCTTCTAAAAATAGCATGAGGTGGTGAAATGTACTAGCGAAGTGTCTATACCAGTTAATGGTATTTATTATTATTTTATTGTGGTGGCCAATGCCAATTAAAATAACTTAACATGATGAATAATTAAATGGTAAAAAAAAAAAAAAAAAGTTGGCCTAAAAGTAAAGGTGGAGGGTAAAACTAAATATTTAGAAAGGTAAATCCGGAGGGGAGAAAAGTTGAACTCCCCAGCATTACACCATGTGATCTCCCAAGCCGGGAGAGATTTATTGCTTGAGGAGGAACTTTCTTGTATTGTAATTTTCTACTTTTAGATCTAGGAGGTAGCCAGAGGGGTGTTATCTCCCTTGAGGACACACAAAAGGGGATTTCTCCTTTGTTGTAAAGTCCATAGCATTCTGTACTTGCATGGTTTTATTTACTAGGGTCTGTCATAAAGTCCATGAGGAAAGGACTGGATCTTGTTCACCTCTGTGTGGTATATAGTACCTCACATCTCTAGGTAGGAATGAATGAATGAATGAATGAACAAAAGAACGAGCACTGCAAAAAAATTGAGAAGCTTTCCTATTTTAAGGTCTCTTTTTGTTCCCTGGTGGATGGATTAATATGTATTTCAAAGGCGCTCAAATAAGCACATACTGAGCGACTAAGAATTAAGAGTGATTCATTACGCTAGAATTTTTCCTCCTGCAGGAGCCAGTCCCCCTGGAGTCCCTAGTCCCCTTTCCCTGGGACATCTCAGCAGGAAATTTCTACAGTATGTCTCCCACAAGGGTGATGAATGTTAGAAGCATTGCAGCAGACGGTGGCCGGGCCCACCCAGATAGGCAGGCAAAAGTAAATACCAGTCCTTATTAGGAGCTCCTGGCTTCCACCTGTGCGTTGGCCTTGAAACACACGCAGCTTCCCGCTCTGTCACAGAAAGAAAGCTGACCTCTCCCGCCACCGCCTCCACACGACGGTTTTCCCGCTCTCCCGGAACTTCTAGTCTAGGCACCACTTCCTTCGCTCCTCGCTCAGTTGTGGGAGGAGGAATTTACCACCATGTACTGCCGCGCCCTCTCGTGGCCACAGGAGGAACTCAGCCAAGCGTTGCAGAGATGCAGTGACAATGGCAGAGGGCTCTGTTCAAGAAACCCTGGGAGGTGCGCCTGGGTGGCGCAGTCGGTTAAGCGTCCGACTTCAGCCAGGTCACGATCTCGCGGTCCGTGAGTTCGAGCCCCGCGTCGGGCTCTGGGCTGATGGCTCAGAGCCTGGAGCCTGTTTCCGATTCTGTGTCTCCCTCTCTCTCTGCCCCTCCCCCGTTCATGCTCTGTCTCTCTCTGTCCCAAAAATAAATAAACGTTGAAAAAAAAAATTTTTAAAAAAAATAAAAAAAAAGAAACCCTGGGAGCCTGCCTCCGCCCCTCAAGGACCATTCCACACGTTCATTTTTTAACTAGTTATATATGTCAAAGAGGAGCAGAGGGACAGACGGATGGATTAGGGTTCACATGAGCTGTGGCTGACAGAATTCTGATTTTCCAAAACTGGTCTAACACAGAGGTAGACATGGTGATGTTAGTTGGGGTGGGAGAAGATTCATACCATGTATTCGTTTAGTGACCCCAAAGATTTCAAAATATATTATCATTTGTATTTAATGACCATGAAATGCTCTAAACTAATTAAGGTATCATGTTTTGATTCACAATTTTTACATCAAACCATTTCTTCCTGGGGGTTGGGAGGGAGGGGAAAGTGGGTGATGGGCATTGAGGAGGGCACCTGTTGGGATGAGCACTGGCTGTTGTATGGAAACCAATTTGGCAATAAATTTCATATTTAAAAAAATATATAATTAGCCTAAGTGCTAAGTATGTGTTTATTTTTCTAGTGTTATATGGGCATGTATATAATGTGCCCAGGGAATCTGACAATTTGTATCAATTCATTGTTGTCCTTGATGCAGTATTCAACTTTATCAATTCCTACAGTCTTAGTAACTCCGTAGCATAGTTTTGTTTTTGTCTTAGGGATCACCTATAAAAACTACGTATTTGTTCCCCAGAAAACTCCCAAGTGTATATGGTCACTAATGATAACAACTGTTTTTATATTCACCGATACTAAGTTAAAGATACTTATATTATTCACTGATATTCGAGGGAAAATGTACAGCAAGAGGAAATAAATATATTTGCTTCTCAAAACAAAACCCATTTCTTCCTTGTTTTATTCTCTAAAAAATTCTAAGATTTACCTGATTATATTTGCATTTATCAAGCCTATCTTTTAAATTTTGTATTCATGGTTTTTCTTTTGTCCCTTTCTTCTGAATCCTGGGAGAACTTTGACATCAGTGATATGATTTTTTTGAGCTGTCAATTTTTTTAATTATGTTTTAGCTCTTACCAATGCTTCTTACAGTTGTGAAGTTTTGGTACTCAACATTGTTTGATTCAATTATATGCAGTTTTGTTTTTTAGTGGGGGAGAAAAAATTTGTTTTCCTAATAGAAAGTATTTCTGAAAACTTATGCTTACTGTATAAAATAAATTAATTTATTAAAATTGAAATCAGAGGGGCAGCATAATAAATAAAAATTTTAATTTACTGCTTTAGTGTGTCATGCGGTCTTTTTCTCATCATTTCTTGCATTGTTTTGCAGCAGATTTGTTGGATTTACACATCTGTAATTATCCTGTCATTAAATAATAATACACGCAGTTAATTTGTGGAATTTTTTGTGAGAATTCAGTTTTTCAAAGGAACTGACTTTGGGATATTCATTTCATGATTCGTTCTCTTTAATTTGAATAGTAAAGGTTTAGAAATGTAATGTTTTATTACAACGTTTTAAATGAAAATCGTTGTACTTTCTAGGTCTTCTATTAAGCCATGGAGTAAAATGCCAACCCATACATGTTAGCTTCAGTCTTATCTTGCATACCTTTTTTTTTTTCTGGAACAGTTCTGACTTGATAAGATTTTCTGAAAGAACACGTGCCTTAGAATTATTACCATCCCTTCCAGCAGTGGAGCTGGGATATTTATATACCAGCTCCCATAGGATGATTCCCCTTTCCTGTAACCTGCTGCTCACCCATGGGCAGAGCAATAAAGATTTCACAGCTCTGAGGCACAGAGATGCAGATACTAACAGCTGGGTGTTATCTGAAGCATACTGCCTATTTGCTCCTATTTAAAGGTACCTGTGTGCGCCTGGGTGGCTCAGTCAGTTGAAAGTCCAACTCTTGGGGCGCCTGGGTGGCTCAGTCGGTTAAGCGGCCGACTTCGGCTCAGGTCATGATCTCGCGGTTCGTGAGTTCCAGCCCCGCGTCAGGCTCTGTGCTGATAGCTCAGAGCCTGGAGCCTGTTTCTGATTCTGTGGCTCCCTCTCTCTGACCCTCCCCCATTCATGCTCTGTCTCTCTCTGTCCCAAAAATAAATAAACGTTGAAAAAAAAAATTTTTTTTTTAATAAATAAATAAATAAATAAATAAACGTTAAAAAAAGATTTTTTTTTAAAAATAAAAAAAAGAAAGTCCAACTCTTGATTTCAGCTCCGTAATGATCCCAGGGTCACGGGATCGAGCCCTGCAGCAGGCTCCGAGCTGAGCACAGAGTGTGCTTAAGATTCTCCCCCTCTCCCTCTGTACCTTCCCCCGTGTGCTCTCTCTCTAAAATAAAAAAATAATAATAATTAATTAATTTTAAAAAATAAAATAAAAGTACCTGTGAACAAGTAGGCAAACATGGCTGCTGCCTACCTACTAGGTTTACATTCTAATGGGGGAGAAAAAACAAATTTTTCTAAGTAAACGGGGGTGGAAATGAGATAGTTTCATATTGTGATAAATACTGTGAAATTAATAAATAGGTAATAGTTACTTAGGAGATACTTTGGGTACAATTGTTATGAAAAGTGTCCTAGAGATAACATTAGAGCTTACATGGTAAGAAACCAGCAGTGTGGAAGAGTATTGTAAGCAGAGTGTTATTCTAAAGACTTTGAAATGAGACAGAGCTTGGAATGTTCCAAGAACAGAAAGGAGCCTGGTGTGGGGGAAGCTTAGTAAGTAAGGGAGAAAGGGTTCACTGAAGGATCTTAACCATGAATTACATTTTGAAAAGATTTTAATTTGTAGAAAATGGACTGGGGTGAAGCCCCAGTGAAATTGGGGAAATTGGATTGCTACTGCAGCAGTCCAAAGTAGGGATAACAGTGGCTTTAGAAATGTTATGGGAGGGGGGCGCCTGGGTGGCGCCTGGGTGGCGCAGTCGGTTAAGCGTCCGACTTCAGCCAGGTCACGATCTCGCGGTCCGTGAGTTCGAGCCCTGCGTCAGGCTCTGGGCTGATGGCTCAGAGCCTGGAGCCTGTTTCCGATTCTGTGTCTCCCTCTCTCTCTGCCCCTCCCCCGTTCATGCTCTGTCTCTCTCTGCCCCCAAAATGAATAAACGTTGAAAAAAAAAAAAAAGAAATGTTATGGGAGGAATGAAGAGAAATGGGCAGTTTGAGATCTATTTGGGGTGTAAAAATAGGACTTACTGATGTAGGTGAAGAGAAAAAGGAGTTCTCAAAGATGACTCCTAGGTTTGTAGCTTACCTCTTACAAGAGAAGTTGGTCATGTCACATAGGAGCATGGGGAGACCTATGGAATCAATAATTGTTTTGGATACATTAAATTTGAGATGTCTTTTTAGTAGGCTGAGATGAAAAGCAGATTAGTTATATATGATTTTAGACATAACAGATATTTTTGCCATTTCAGGCCACATTTGTTGGATTAATGAAATTTATTTGTTTTTGACCCTCACAACTCAGCCATTCCACACTTCCAGTCATATATTTGCATTCTCTCTTACATTTAAATTCATTGAGTTCTTGAATTTCTTTTTTTAAATTTTTTTCTTGTTCTTTTTAAATTTTATATATAGAGAGAATGTGAGTGGAGGAGGGGGGAGAGAGAGAGAGAGAGAGGGAAAATCTTAAGCAGGCTCCACACTCAGCACACAGCCTGACGTGGGGGTCCATCCAACAACCCTGGGATCATGACTAGAGCCGAAATCGAGTCAGATACTCAACCGACTGAGCCACCCAGGCGCCCTGTGAGTCCTTGAATTTCTCCACTAGCAGACTCAGCATTACATCTAATTGGAGCCAACACCCATGACTTCACTTCAAAAGAAAATAAATCAAAAATTGAGTTTTCATTTCACCTTTTAAAGAACACAAATGATTTGAGTAATTTGAAAGATCATTCTCAGTAATTCATTGACTTTACCTACTTCTCAAATACTATGAAATTTTCTCATTAAACTGCTTTTAAATATTTCCAGTTTTACAGTGATGGATGTTGGTATGGTCTGAATGTTTGTGTCCCTCCAAAATTCATATGTCGAAATCCTACCCCCCAAGGGGATGTTATTAGGAGGCGAGGCCTTTGGGAAGTGATTAGGTCACTAGAGTGGAGTCATCATGATTGAGATTAGTGCTTTTATAAAAGAGACCCCAGAAAGTTGGCTTGCCCTTTCTGTCATACGCGGTCTGCCATGACAGCAGTCTGCAACTCAGAAGGCTTTCATCAGAACCCATGCTGGCCTCCGATCTTGAATTTCCAGTCTCCAGAACTGTGAGCAATACATTTCTACTGTTTATAGGCCACCCAGTCTATGGTATTTTGTTATAACAGCCTGAATGGACAAAAATAGGTGTGTTAATATGTGTTTTCAGCCTATCATCACAATTAAAATCTCTTGAAATTGAAGTTGTACTTCATTGAGTTTCAAAAAAAAAAAAAAAATCCAAGCCACATAGCATATGCTGTTTTTGTGTTTGCTGATCTCTCAGGCCTCACATATCATTCTTCATTTCAACACAAAATTTTCTGAACCGGTATCATACTTGCAATGTGACATTATTTTCTTTTTCAAGTTTATTTATTTATTTTCAGCAGTGAGGGGCAGAGACAGAGGGAGAGGGAGAGAAACCCTAGCAGGCTCTGCATCATCAACACAGAGCCCAAACATAGGCCTTGAACTCACCAACTGCGAAATCATGACCTAAGCTGAAGTTAGAGTTAGATGCTCAGTCAACTGAACCACCCAAGTGCCCCGCTATGTGACATTATTTTATTGATGGTTTTAATTACTAAGAGATTGATAAAGAACTGAACTAACATTTTTTTCAACCAGTTGATGGCAGTGCACAACACAATGTGCTGCAAGAACTGAAGAGCATACTGTCCAACATGTAAGTCTTGTGACCTTGGAAGTAGCACCATCAGTTGCACAGAAGAACAAATTCTTTACTGGAACTTGTTTCTCATCAAGCCAAAGCTTTTACAGCAGCAAAGATAAATATTCCAGTAGAGTCAGCTTCTAGAAATGTTTAAAACAACATCTCTTCTTGCAATTTGCACTTCTCATTGAAATAACAAATATGTGACATTAGAAGAGTTTTATTGTTAGTAACTGATTTCACCTATCTGAATAGAAAATTTGTTCCCTTTAATTGATTAATTAGCTTCTCTTCAGTACTTACAGACATTGATGCATCTTTGAATTGAATCATTGCTCAATAGCAGTGCTTTTAAAATGCTGAAAAGAGGGGTGCCTGCGTGGCTCAGTCCGTCAAGCATTTGGCTCTTGGTATGGGCTTAGGTCATGATCTCATGGTTCGAGGGATTGAGCCCTGCTTGGGATTCTCACTTTCTCCCTCTTTCTTTGCCACTCCCCTGCTTGTACATGCACTCTCTCTCTCAAAATAAATAAATAAACTTTAAAAAAAAAAAAAAAAAAAAAGGTCATCCTTACTAAACAAGTTCTCTAGCAGTAACTCACTGAATAGAAAGGTAACGGTGGTTTGGTTCCAAAATAGGAATGTTATGGTATGAAGATGACAGAAACTAAAATTGGGAAGACTACAGTTTCTAATCTAAGAGTTACTCATTATTAGCTCTAGAACAATCTACCTAAACTTCCTGAGTTCCTACAACCTCATATAATAAACTAGAATAAGAAAATCTTTTAGGGGCGCCTGGGTGGCTCAGTCGGTTGGGCGTCCGACTTCAGCTCAGGTCATGATCTCGAGATCCGTGAGTTCGAGCCCCGCATCGGGCTCTGTGCTGACAGCTCAGAGCCTGGAGCCTGCTTCGGATTCTGTGTCTCCCTCTCTCTCTGACCTTCCCCCATTCGTGCTCTCTCTCTGTCTCAAAAATGAATAAACGTTAAAAAAAAAAAAAAGAAAATCTTTTAAAAAAATTTTTTAATGTTTATTTTTGACAGAAAGAGAGAGACAGAGACAGAGCATGAGTGGGGGAGGGGCAGAGAGAGAGAGGGAGACACAGAATCTGAAGCAGGCTCCAGGCTCCAAGCTGTCAGCACAGAGCCTGATGCAGGGCTCGAACTCATGGACGGTGAGATCATGACCTGAGCTAAAGTCGGACACTCAACTGGACTGAGCCACCCAGGCGCCCCAAGAAAATCTTTTCTAATAGGGTTGTGAAGATTAGGAATAATATATAAAGGGTAAATGAATGGCAGTTCTTATTATTATTGTTATGAAAAAAACAGTATAGCAGATATGGAAAAAATACAAAAGGGATGTAGACTGAAGACATCAAAATGGACCTCCAAAGTGGAACCCAAAAAGGTGGAAATTTTTCTAGTTCACCCTGTCCCTTTGGCCCAACCATGGACTCTGTTATTTTCTTCACTGTCCTTCATCCTCATCACGTTTCGTTTACCTAGCTTAGATTCAGCATTCCATCACTGTTTATCACTTTCTTGCATACACTATACCTGAATAGAGTTTCTTCCAACTCTAGTGAAACCCAACTGCTGTGCCGGAAAAAAATACACAACCATATTTAAATATTTAAATATGTGACCACCAATCTCAAGGGGACCCAGCAATTCTACCATCAGAAAATTTAATAAAAAAAGACTAAGGGAAAACTCTAGAGATAAATTTCACATAGTTTGCTTTAGAATTGCTGATGCAGGGGCGCCTGGGTGGCGCAGTTAAGCGTCCGACTTCGGGTCAGGTCGTGATCTCACGGTTTGTGAGTTCGAGCCCCACATCAGGCTCTGTGCTGATAGCTCAGAGCCTGGAGCCTGCTTCCCATTCTGTGTCTCCCTCTCTCTCTGCCCCTCCCCTGCTCATGCTCTGTCTCTCTCTGTCTCAAAAATAAATAAAACATTTTAGAATTGCTGATGCATCTGGGTGGCTCAGTTGGTTGAGCCTCGGGCTCTTGCTGTCAGCTCAAGTCATGATCACACAGTTTGTGGTACTGAGCCCCGCATCAGGCTCTGTGCTGGCAGCGTGGAGCCTTCCTGGAATTCTCTCTTTCCCTCTCTCTGCCCCTCTCCTCGCTCTCTAAATACATAGATTAATTTTTTTTTTTTAACTTTGAATTGTTTATGTTCTCCCTTTAACTCCAGTCAATAGATCCATCTCAAAGGCCTTAGCCCTATATCAATAAATGAACGAGTGAATGTACAATTACATGCTGCAAGTCAAAATAAGAGTTTTTTTTTAAGTTTATTATTTTTTGAGAGAGAGAGAGAGAGAGAGAGAGAATCCTAAGCAGGCTCTGCTCAGCTCAGAGCCTCTGATGTGTGGCTTCAACTCACGAATTGTGAGGTCATGACCTGAGTTGAAATCAAGAGTTGGATGCTTAACCGACTGAGCCGCCCAGGCACCCCCAAAATAAACTTAATACGAGTCTTTCTGTAGGATCTTCCAATGAGGCCCAACTACTGATGACAATTATCATACATTGTTAGGGACAATATATTATCAGCTTTAACTAACTTTAAATCTTTTGGCCCAGAAAGCCCACATCTGTAATCAACAGTAAAGATCGATATCAATAAGCCACATGTTTCAGAGTGATAATTTTGAAAATAACAAAATGGAAAGCAACTTTATAATGCACAGTGGTACATATATTCAGAATTATATCAAGATACTCAACAACAAAAAGACAACCAAGTTAAAAATGGGCAAAGGACTAAAGTAGACGTTTCTCCAAAGAAGGCACACAAATGGCTAACAAGCACATAAAAAGATGTCCAACGTTATTAGTCATTAGGGAAATGGAAATCAAAAGCACAATGGGATGCCACTTCAAATCTACTAGGAAAATAAAAGTCTACTAGGCTAAAATAAAAGTCAAACCTAGGAAAGAACAAACGCTGGTGAGGATGTAAAGAAACAGGAACCCTTATACATTGTTTGTGGGAGTGTTAAATGGGGTAACTGCTCTAGAAGACATTTAGTGGTTCCTCACAAAGTTAAAGATAAGGGTGTCTGAGTGGCTCAGTCGGTTAAACATCTGACTCTTGATTTTGGCTCAGGCAATGATCTCATGGTTCATGGTGCTGACAGCATGAAGCCTGCTTGGAATTCTCTCTCCCTCTCTCTCTGCCCCTCCCCTGCTTTGTGCACCGCACTCTCTCTCTCGCAAAAGAAATAAACATTAAGAAAAAAAAGAAGTTAAACATAAAATTACCATATGACCCAGCAACTTCATTCCTAATTACATATCCCAGAGAGATGAAAACACATAAAAACTTGTCCACATAGAAATTTGTACACAGAGGCGCCTGGGTGGCTGAGTCAGTTAAGTGTCCGACTTCAGCTCAGATCATGATCTTGTGGTTGGTGAGTTTGAGCCCCGCATAGGGTTCTGTGCTGACAGCTCGGAGCCTGGAGCCTGCTTCAGATTCTGTCTCCCTCTCTCTGCCCCTCCCCCGTTCGCACTTTGTCTCTCTCTCTCTCTCTCTTTCTCTCTCTCTCTCTCTCTCAAATAGACATTAAAAAAATAATTAAAGGGCCGCCTGGGTGGCTCAGTCAGTTGAGCAGCCGACTTCGGCTCAGGTCATGATCTCGCAGTCCGTGAGTTCGAGCCCCACGTCGGACTCTGTGCTGACAGCTCGGAGCCTGCAGCCTGCTTCCGATTCTGTGTCTCCCTCTCTCTCTGGCCCTCCCCCGTTCATGCTCTGTCTCTCTCTGTCTCAAAAATAAATAAACATTTAAAAAAATTTTTTTAAATAATTAAAAAAATTAACTTGTACACAAATGTCTACAGCAGCATTATTCTTAATAGTCAAAAAGTAGAAACAACCTAAACATCCAACTACAGATAAACTGTGGTATATACATACAATGGAATATTATTTAGCCAGAGAAAGGAATGAGGTACTGATACATGGTGCAACTTGGATATACCTTGAAAACATGAAGCTGAGTGAAAGAAACCAGACACAAAAAGCCACATATCGTATAATTCCATTTATATGAAATGTCCAGAATAGGCAAATATATACAGATAGAGACCAGATTGGTGGGTGCCAGGGAATGGAGGAAGGAAGGAATGGGGAATGGTGGGTGACATAATGAGTATGGAGTGTTCTGAAGTGATGAAAAAGTTTTGAAACTAGAAAGAGGTGATGGTTCACAACACTGTGACAGCACTAAGTGCCATTAAATTGTATACTTTAAAATGGTAAATAGCTAATTGTATGTAATGTGAACTCTGCCTCAATTAGAAATAAGGAAAAAAACCCTTTACCAAAAAGCATTAAGTGTTCTATGGAAAAAATATAATATACCCTGTGATTAGAACAACTTTTATAAATTTTTTTAACGTTTATTCATTTTTGAGAGACAGAGCATGAGCGGGGGAGGGGCAGAGAGAGAGGGAGACACAGAATCTGAAGCAGCTCCAAGCCCCAAGCTGTCAGCACAGAGCCTGGTGCCGGGCTCAAACCCACAAACCGTGAGATCATGACCTGAGACAAAGTTGGACGTTTAACTGACTCAGCCACCCAGGTGCCCCTAGAACAATTTTAAAATATGGCCATTTCTTCTTTAAGATTGTTTTAAAGTAGTCTCCACACCCAACATGGGGCTCAAACTCATGACCCCAAGATCAAGGATTGCATACTCTACCAACTGAGCCAGCCAGGCGCCCCTAAAATTTCTTTTAAGTAGATGAAACATTCTATCTTTCCCTCATTTTTAAAACGAAAAAAGTTCTTCAGCATATGCTGCTTCAATTTTGCATCTGTCCATTCCATGAGAGTCATTTATATTGGCCACTTTTACCTGGACATCCAGGTCTTCTCTCACATGACACTGCCCTCCACTGGTATCCTCAGACCCTGTGCCACCTCTACCTCCTCAGAGCAGACACAAAACATCTTCTCCTAGCACCCTCCCATATCTATATCCTTAGCTTCAACTTTCAACTATCTCATTATATCTTCTGTAAACATCTACTTTACAAAAATTAGTTATGGCTATGTTCTGTTTTAAGCTGTAAATGTCTTTTTTTTTCTCTAAGTTTACTTATTTATTTTGAGAGAGATAGAGACAGAGTGAGGAGGGGAAGGGCAGAGAGAGAGAGAGAGAGAGAGAATCCCAAGCAGGCTCCGCACCATCAGCGCAGAGCCCAACTCGGGGCTCAAACCCACGAAACTGTGAGATCATGACCTGAGCCGAAACCCAGAGCCTCAAAAATGGTGCACACATTCTCAAGATCCACAAAAGCACTATCACACTATCATATAAATCCCAGAGACAGAGTATGGAGATATATAAGAATAGTATCTTTTTTTTTTTTTTTTAATGGGGAGGGGGGCACCTGGGTGTATCAGTTGGTTAAGCAAGGGACTCTTGATCTCAGCTCAGGTCATGATCTTACAGTTGGTGGGATTGAGCCCCACAATGGGCTCTGTGCTGAGAGCACAGAGCCTGCTTGGGATTCTCACTTTCCCTCTCTCTCTGCTCCTCCCCCACTCATACTGTCTCTCTCTCAAAAAAAAAGGGGGGGGAGGTGACTCTAGATCTTATTTTTTTAAAAAAAGGGTGCTGGGCTGGCTCAGTTGGTAGAGCATATGACTTTTGGTTTCTGGATTGTGAGTTCCAGCCTTCCTTAGGGTATAGAGATTATTTAAAAATAAAATCTTAAAACTAAAACAAAAACAACAACCAGGTATGGAGATATGCTTATGCCATCTCCACCTCCCTTCACCGCCAAACTCTCACCAGAAAAAATAACATAAACAGTCACATGCAGTGACATAATCACATTCACACAGCCCTACCACTACACTCTCATTAGCTGGACAATAGATATCCCGACGACCTCCAAAACGCAGTCAATAACACAGACAAGAGACACACACAGCCACGTAAACGCGGTTCACACCGCCACACGCGGTCACGATCAGGCAAGAGTCACACAGCCAGCCAGTATCCTCCTCCCCGCCCCCGCTCCTCGGCGCGCGCACACAACCAGGCGCGCGCGCGCCTCCCCTTCGCGGGCTTGGGCACCCGCAGCCTTGACATTCTGGCCCCGGGCTCCCGGCTTCCTCACCCACGGCCTCTCGGCGGTTGGTTTAGCCCGCTTCAAATTGCACGAGCGAAGCTCCCCCGCACCCCGCTGACGTTGGACCACCGCAGCCGCCAGGCCCACAGCCCGGCTCCTAGGCGAAGGAACTGGGACGGAGAGCGCCCTTGGGCACAGAGGCTTCTAGATAATGCAGCCCCGAGCCTCGCAAGCCTCTTACCGCGCCAAGGTGGGCGGTAGATTCATCCCGCCGACTCGAGGCGCCCTGAACTGCGGGGCCTGAGGAGACCCTGAGTTTCACTTACCCTGGGCACCAGCGATTTTAACCAAAGCACGAACTGGGGCAGGTTGTGGCCTCAGGGAGGAGAAGGTCCCAGGAAATGTGGGGCTAGATGTCACCTTAGAGGCGCGGTGGACCGCGTGAAATGTCGCGACTAGAGCCAGCCTCGCCCGCCTGGCCAGAGCTCCTCTCCCCACGACTTGCCACCTTGCCGTGGCTGTCCAGGCGCAGAGCGGGCCCCTCCGCCCGGAACTGGGCCTCTTGCGTAGGTTGGGATCGCTTCACGCCCCCTAGGCCGGAATCAGGGCGCAGCTGGGCTGTGTGGTAGTCCCAGGGGAGGGGAAAACCCGTGCGGCTCTAAACTGGCTGTGGTCCGGAAGAGTGGAGGGAGTCAGCTGCCGGAGGGATTCAAAGGGGAGTATGGGATCCTTAGCGACAGACCCCAGGAGTCTGTGTAAATACTGATACATTACGCCTGTAAGGGGCGACGAGGAAGGCTCCATAGCAGACTGTGAGTCAGAAACTCAAAAAGAGAGAAAACGGGGGCGCCTGGCTGGCTCAGTGTAGCGTTAGACTCTTGACCTAAATAGAGAATATGAGCTCAAGCCCCACATTGGGTTTAGAGATTACTTAAAAATAATATCTTAATTTTTAAAAAGAAATAAACCAGGACTTCAGATAAGAGAAGTAGAATTTCAGAAGTTTTCTAGCCACTGAACAGGATAACGGGAATTTGAAAAGAGAGAACAGAAGAAATAAAATAGTGAAAAATATCACTACAAGAAAATAATTGACAGACACGAGTCAATAAGATGAAAGTGGTGAATGAAAAAGATCCATTCTAAGGCATGTAATAAGACAATATCAAAGTATCAGGGATGGCTGACTTCTACTAGCCAACATGGACTAAAACCATTATCTCCCACTAATAACAATTTAACACTCTGGACCAGATACGAAAAACAACTACCCAAGAACTCAGAAATGTAAGCAAATGGAAGTGGGGCAGATAAAAACATGAAGAATGAACAAGATGAAGTTTCCCTGCTGGCTTGGTGGTAGCACATGTGACTCTTGATCACAGGGTTCTGAGTTCAAGCCCCACCTTGGAAGGAGGGCTTATTTTTAAAAAGAGAGAGAGAGAGAATCACCTGGGTGGCTCAGTCTGTTGAGCATCTGACTCTTGATTTCAGCTCAGGTCATGATCCCAGGGTGGTGGGATTGAGCCCTGCCTCAGGCTCTGTGCTGAGTGTGGAGCTTGCTTAAGATTCTCTCTCTCTCTCTCTCTCTCTCTCTCTCTCTCTCTCTCTCTTTCTCTCCCCCTCTGCCCCTCCCCTGCATATTCTCTCTCTCTCCCTCTCTCTCTCTCTCTCTCTCTCTCAAATTAAAAAATAAAAATAAAACTTAAAAAAAATAATCAATTGCATTTAATATAACTTAAGAATGAACAATACAGAGGTATTTTACTGGGGTATTTTTCTTCTTTATCTCTTGGCTATGACTGGAAGGAGGGCATGTCCCAGAACTGTGCAATTGGTGCAAACAGCAAAAGCTATGAAAGAAATCACTTATTTCTAGCCAGAGAGCTAGAAAAAGAGGTTCCTGAATGGGAGGGGGTGTGAAATTTCCCTTCTTCCTTCCCCCCTTATCTTCTTTTTTCTCTACTGACTTTGCCCCAACACCAGTACTGGTCATGAGGCTGCATTGCCACTACAGTAGTGTCAACAGAACCAAGAAGAGAGGCCCATAGGATCCAAAGGGAGTATATACATATATTTTTCTCTACTTCTGACATTTCACCACAAAAGAGTTGTGTGACAGCTTGGGGGAGGGGGAGTCATCCAAACTTTGAAACTTATGAAAATATCATAAGGCAAAAATGCATTTCATACACTTAAACGACTAAACATCATAGCTTAGCCCAGCCTACCTTAAACATGCTCAGAACACTCACATTAGCCTACAGTTGGGCAAAATCATCTAACAAGCCCATTTTATAACAAAGTGTTGAATGTCTCATATTTTGTTGATTACTGTACTGAAAATGAAAAACAGAATGGTTCTAAGTGTATTGGTTGTTTACCCTCATGATTGTGTGGCCAACTGGGATCTGTGGCTCGCTGCTGCTAAAATCTACCTAGATGGGGAAATGCTGGGTTGAACAGTTGTTTTCTTTAATTTGAAAACTGTTGTGCCATTTCCTCCATGACATCTGATGAGAAATCCGCTGTCTTTCAAATTGTTTTCCTTCTTTAAGAAAGGTGTCATTTTGAGGCGCCTGGGTGGCTCAGTTGGTAAGCGTCCGACTTCGGCTCAGGTCATGATCTCCCGGTTCGTGAGTTTGAGCCCCGCATCTAGCTCTGTGCTGACAGCTTGGAGCCTGCTTCAGATTCTGTGTCTCCCTCTCTCTCTGCCCCTCCCCCACTCACAGTCTGTCTCTCTCTCTCTCAAAAATAAATAAACATTAAAAAAAGAGAGGTTTGGGGCGCCTGGGTGGCGCAGTCGGTTAAGCGTCCGACTTCAGCCAGGTCACGATCTCGCGGTCCGTGAGTTCGAGCCCCGCGTCAGGCTCTGGGCTGATGGCTCGGAGCCTGGAGCCTGTTTCCGATTCTGTGTCTCCCTCTCTCTCTGCCCCTCCCCGGTTCATGCTCTGTCTCTCTCTGTCCCAAAAATAAATAAACGTTGAAAAAAAAAAAATTTAGAAAAAAAAAAAGAGGTTTCATTTCTGTCACTGCCTTCAAGATTTTTTTCTTTATAGTTCTCAGAAATTTGATTATAATGTTTCTTGGCTTGGATTTCTTTGGTTTTTCACCCTGTTTGGCTCAGCTTCTTAAATCTGTAGGTTGTAGGTGTATGTCTTTTGCCATATTTGGGACATTTTCAGCCATTATTTCCTCAACTACTTATTTAGCCCTGCCCTCCTTTTCCCCTCCTGTGGGACTCCTGTGTCACAAACATATTTTTTTTCTTTTAATTTCACAGGTCTCTAAGGCTCTGTTTGGTTTGTTTGTTTACCTGAGGCTCTGTTTTTGCTTTCAGTCTAGTTTCTCTCTGCTGTCAGACAATAATTTCTATTGTTTCTCTTCAAATTTAATGAATCTTTCCTCTGTACCTTCCGTATTGCTGTTTAGCCCATCCACTGAGTTTTCTTTTCTTTTTTTTCCATTTCAGTTACTGTATATTTCTATTCCAAAATTTCAATTTAGTTCTCTTTCTGTCTTCTATTTCTTGCTGAAGCTTGCTTTGTACTTTTCATTTGTTTCAAATGTTTTTGTAATTGCTAATTAAAGCATATTTATGATGGTTGCTTTAAATATTTGTCAGATAATTCTAAGATCTCTGTCATCTGGTGTTGGCACCTATTTATCTTTTTATTTATTTATTTATCTTTTTAATAGACTAATTTTTAGAGCAGTTCTAGGCTCATGACAAAATATCTATTGATTTTTTATTCAAGTTGAGATTTTCCTGGTTTTGATATTTGATTTTTAAAATAAATGTGGACATTTAGGGTATTAGATCTTATTTAAACCTTCAGTTTTGGGGCACCTGGGTGGCTTAGTCAGTTGAGTATTCAACTCTTGATTTCGGCTAAGGTTATGATCCTAGGGTTGTGGGATCGAGCCCACACTGAGTGTGGAGCCTGCTCGAGATTCTGTCTCTCTTTCTCTCTCTCTCTCTCTCTCTCTCTCTCTCTCTCTGCCCCTCTCCTCAGCTCATGTTCTTTCCCAGGTGGCTCAGTTGGTTGAATGTCTGACTCTTGGTTTCGGCACAAGTCATGATCTCACAGTTCATGAGACTGAGACCTGCATCGGGCTCTGCGCTGATGGCAGACAGCCTGCTTGGGATTCTCTCTCTCCCCTTCTCTCTCTGCTCCTCAGCCCCCAGCTTTAAAAAAAATTATAAACCTGCAGTTTTAGCTGGCTTCCTCTGACATTGTTATGGCTGAGAGATCAGAGATATCACCTTGTCTCTGCCAAATGTGGGTAGAAGTCTAGGTTCCCTACTCAGGATTCTTTGATACCTGAGAAGGGCAAAGCCTAGTTATTGCTGAACAGGGATAAAAGTTCCAGCTCTCCATTCATTAGGCATCCACTGGTAACCTCCCTAGCTGGGACAAATTGGAATGTATTATTACTGTTTCCTAGGTGGTCTATTCTGACAATATAGGAGTGTGTGTGACCTCATTAACACTGGGCAGTGGTGAAACTCCTGACTTCCCTGTAGGCCTGTCTCACACGAGGCCCCTCTCTGAAGGGTATGGGTACCTCATTACTGCTGAGCGGGGGTAGAAATCTCACCTCCCTAAACGGTTTACATTGACACCATGGAAGGGAGGGGTACTGTCTCACACCCAGTGGGTGGTATTCTTTTCTGACCATACCTCTATGAAGGGCAGGTAAAGTTGGAGCGCCTGGCAGTTGTGGAAATCTAGGCTCCCCATGCAGTCCTTGCTGGTCTGGGCAAAAACCGTTTTTTTTTTGTTTTTTTTTTTTTTCTGTGGTGTTTGCCTGGAGTAGAAAAGGTGTTTGCCTTTTACTGTGTAAAAGTTTCCTGTCTTATTAAGCTGCCTGTTTCCCTGTTCTTTGGTTACAGAGCAGACTTTTGCGGGGCTTTTCCCCGCTCTTGTCAACACCAGTTGGTATTTCAGGGTTGCCAGCTTCTTCAGCTCCAAATGAGGGATATGTAGGGCAAAAAAATAAAAAAAAATAATAAAAAACCCAAAACCAAAACCAAAATCAAAACAAACAAAAAACCCAAGGATATCACCACTGTCTTATTCCACTGGACCCATGGTCTCAACCCTGCCTGCCGCCTTCTTTCCACTTTCAAAATCTTATGTTTGTTTTCTATAAACATCCAGGGTTTTTATTTGTAATTAGTAGGAGAAATAGGGGAGAAAGTACCTCTACTCAATCCTGAGGCAGGAAATCCTCCATTAAAAAAAAATATTACTGGGGCGCCTGGGTGGCGCAGTCGGTTAAGCGTCCGACTTCAGCCAGGTCACGATCTCGCGGTCCGTGAGTTCGAGCCCCGCGTCGGGCTCTGGGCTGATGGCTCGGAGCCTGGAGCCTGTTTCCGATTCTGTGTCTCCCTCTCTCTCTGCCCTCCCCCGTTCATGCTCTGTCTCTCTCTGTCCCAAAAATAAATAAACGTTGAAAAAAAAATAAATAAAAATTAAAAAAAAAATATATATATATATATATATTACTTTCACCTTGTACATCTGTCTTCTTCTTGCCCTTTTAAATGTCTGTTGTAGGGGTGCCTGGGTTGGTTAAGTGTCCGACTTCGGCGAAGGTCATGATCTCAGGGTTCTTGAGTTCGAGCCCCACATCAGGCTCTGTGCTGACAGCTTGGAGCCTGGAGCCTGCTTCGGATTCTGTGTCTCCCTCTCTCTCTTCCCTTCCCCTGCTCACACTCTGTCTCTCTTTCAAAAATAAATAAACATTAAAAACATTTTTTAATTTAAACATCTATTGTGCATATAGAGGATATTCCAGATCTATTTTTATTTATTTTTTAATGTTAGTTTTTAATATGTTTAATGTTAGACACTTAGCTGACTGAGCCACCCAGGCACCCCTCTAGATCTGTTTTTATATTTCCCCCTTTCATTATTTCAAGCTGTCATTTTTCTTGGTCCTGTGATAACTTATCAAGCTGTTAAGATTGACTGATTTGTTACTCTGCCTATCCATTATGCTAATTATAGTTCTTCAGTCAGATTGCTTCATTTTATTGGCTTCAGTTTGTTCACTTATAAAATAAAGGGGTTGGAAAAATAAAATAAAATAAAATAAAATAAAATAAAATAAAATAAAAGGGGTTGGAAGAGTCTTGAGCTTCCTTTTCATCTCTAAATATGCTCTATTATAATAATGGTTTAAGAACTAGTAATTAATTGCTAGCTATGCAAATTTCTATTTCCTCATCTGTAAAACGAAATGAGTGACTACACTTCATAGACTTGACACATTGTAAGTTTTCAAAACAGTGTTTGGCAAATATTAAAGACTTAATTACTGGTAGTTACTATTCAGAAACCTATGATCTCCAAGTGTACAAAGGCAGGAATAGGAAGGGCTCAATGGAAGAGTAACAGCTGAACTCTACATTTGATGATGAGTACATTTTGATAGATGGTAACTAAGAATTATAGTGGATGGGGGCACCTGGGTGGCTCAGTCTGTTAAGCATCTGATTCTTGATTTCGGCTCAGGTCATGATCTCACAGTTCATGAATTCGAACCCCTTTTTGGGCTCTGCACTGACAGCGTGGAGCCTACTTGGGATTCTCTCTCTCCTTCTCTCTCTCTGCCCCTCACCCCTGCAAACACACACTCTTTCTCAAAATAAGTAAATAAACCCTTAAAAAAAAAAAAAAAAGAATTATGGTGGATGGACATTCCAAGCAGAGGAAAAGGAGTAAGAAATGTTGCTAATGTGGAAAAGTGCAAAGCAAGATCTGGGACATCAAGCAATTTATTTTTAGTTAATGCATAAAACACATGCTTTAAATTAGTGATAGGTAAAACTAGAAAAGCAGAAAGTGAACAACACATGAAAGACCTTGAACGTTGATATAAGGAGGTCTGATTATTCTTTACACGGAATGAAGAATGATAGACATTTATTCTTTGTATGGCAATGAGATAACCAAAGCCATCTTTCAGATTTCTCCAGCGATAAATGGAGATAGCATGTTTATCCAATGACCACATTCTATATGACTCTATCATCTTAAAAACTTTGTTTCTCCTGCCATTTCCTTCCTGGATTATGTACCTGAGGGGAATCCTTCAATTATCTCAGTAGCCTAGGCAACCAGACATTTAACTATTTCCACTTAAATGAAGTTAGAAAAAATTAAAACTGGTTCTGGTTATAGGTGAAAAAGATGGATGTGACTGTCTGCAATGGTCCAGAGACCCTACACAAGAAAGCCAAAAAGAACTGTGAGGCCTCTGCAGCCCCACTTTTCAGACATGTCAGCACAACCACTGCAGTCAACCATCCCAACTCACACTTCCCCTCTACTACTGTCTGGGCCTATCATTTCACGTTGCCTTTGAAAATGCCAACCATATCACAAACACTGCAAATGTGCTAAACCTCAACACTATAAAAGTTCTACCTCCACTTTCTGCCTTACCTTAGCCATACTTTTTCTAAGGATTTCTCTTCTCCTATAGTCCACTAGAGTTGATGTGGCTCATTCCCCATGCCTCATCTCCCATGGATCCCAGATGTCATTATTCTTTGTTGCCTACACATTTGTATTCCTTATCCTCATATGAAAGTCCCTCAGTGGGAGCTATGCTGTATGTTAATACCCCTTCCTATACTTTGAACTACTGTAATGTGTTCAAAACTCATTCTGGGAATTTAGATTTGAGAAAAACTCATGGATGTAAACATTTAAAAAGAAACTGGTTGCATTCCAGGTAGATTTGCTCAAACTCATGCTGGCAATTAAAAAAAATTTTTTTAATGTTTATTTTTGAGAGAGACAGAGACAAGATGCGAGTGGGTTAGGGGCAGAGACAGAGGGAGATACAGAATCCAAAGCAGGTTCCAGGCTCTGAGCTGTCAGCACAGAGCCCGACATGGGGCTTGAACTCACAAGCTGTGAGATCATGACCTGGACCGAAGTCGGATGCTCAACTGACTGAGCCACCCAGGCGCCCCTCGTGCTGGCAATTTTAAGGACCTATGTGTCTAAGCTTATTTTCACAAACACTGCTGTTCCAGTTAGGTTTATTGAATTCCAGGTTGTGGGTTGTATTAGGTCCCCCAAAAGATATTTTAGGCCCTAACCCTAGTAGCCATGAATGTGACTTTATTTGGTAACAGGGTCTTTGCAGATGTAATAAAGTCGAGGTAAGCCCTAAATCCAATAACTCATGTCCTTATAAAGAGAGGGAGGTTTGCAGGCAGAGAGGAGACAGGGGGAAGGGGACCATGTGAAGAAAATGGAGTGATGCAATCACAAAACAAGGAACGCCTGGGGCCATAAGAAGCAAGGAAGCCTTCTTCCCCACAGCCTCAGAAGGGAGCATGGTCCTCATCACACTAACTGGTTTTGGACTTCTATTTCCACAATGGTGAGAGAACAGCAACAATGTGGTAGCTCATTAACAAAATACTTGACAGGGAGTTGGTGGGGGGGGGGGGGGGGGGTGCGGAACCCCAAACCAAATACTTGATGGCTTGTTTTAAGTTTTGTGGTATTTTTCTATGGCAGCCCTAGAATACAAACACTCCTCATTCACCAAAAACATTATTATTAGTTTTTTAATTTTCTCTATCTTTAGCTCATCATCATCTGCATGGAAAACTTATCCCAGCTAGCCAGTCCTCTTCTCTCATTCTCACAGTGGTAAAATCAGTGATGAATGCCAACATATCATGTGTATTACAAACTTAAGTTTAAAAAGGAAAGTATATTGGGGCGCCTGGGTGGCGCAGTCGGTTAAGCGTCCGACTTCAGCCAGGTCACGATCTCGCGGTCCGTGAGTTCGAGCCCCGCGTCGGGCTCTGGGCTGATGGCTCAGAGCCTGGAGTCTGTTTCCGATTCTGTGTCTCCCTCTCTCTCTGCCCCTCCCCCGTTCATGCTCTGTCTCTCTCTGTCCCAAAAATAAATAAACGTTGAAAAAAAAAATAAAAAAAATAAAAATAAAAAGGAAAGTATAGAGGCACCTGAGTGGTTCAGTTAGTTAAGCATCTGACTCTTGATTCTGGTTCAGGTCATGATCTCATGCTTCATGGGTTCAAGCCCAGCATTGGGCTGTGTTGATAGTGCAGAGTCTGCTTGGGATTCTCTCTCTTTCTCTGCCCCTCCCCTGCTTGCGCTCTCTCTCAAAATAAATAATCCTAAAAAAAAAATTTTTTTAAGGGAAAGTATATATCAGTTTCACTTATGCAGCCAGATTTGAAAGCTTAAAAACTATCAAACCTATTCCAATAGGACTCCAAGTTGGCCAAGCAAGAATTCTACAAGCAATTCAATAAATGGACTTTTGTACACTTTTATTACACAACACATGTAGTTAAAAAAAAAGTTTATTTATTTTGAGAGAGAGAGAGAGACATAGCAAGCCGCGGAGGGGCAGAGAGAGAGAGGGAGAGAGAGAATCCCAAGCAGACTTTGTCCTGTCAGCACAGAACCCGATGCAGGGCTCAAACTCACAAACCGTGAGATCACAACCTAAGCCAAAACCAAGAGTTGGACACTCAACTGATTGAGCCAGACAGGAGCCCCTACATGTACATTTTTTTAAAGATTGGGGGAGGGGGGAATTAAAAAAAAAAAAAAAAACACCTCATATATAATCCCAGCTATTCAGGATTATCACTCTTAGCATTTGCTAACCATTCTTCCTTATTTTATTCTGAATGTGCACAGAAAGGGTGGTACCTTGTATAGAAATGGTTATTTTACATCTTGTATTATTGGCTTCCCCAACCATACCCTAGGAAATTGCCCATTTTATTGTACTGTAAAAACATGTAAAAGCAGTAGAATAAGTGACCTGAGAGTAATAAAAATTATGTGCCTGTAACTTTCCCTCCCCTCTCTATTCATGCTTCTTGTCACTCCCCAGAATCAGAAGAAACAGAAAGGTTTCTGCTTGAAGGTACATTAGGAGAAAGTGTTCTCAAAAAGGGGCAACTCTTCCAACTTACACATAGCCCAATTAGAAGGCCAGACCTGAAAGGTCATCCATAATTGATGGGTGAGGAAATAGAGTAGAAAAAGCAAGGTCAATGCCATGACACAATTTGGGACCCAGCTCCCATCTCTTCCAAAGACCTCCATCTCCTCTCTTTGTAGACGCTTAAGGAATTTTAAGATGATAAAAATCATGAATTTACACTGAATTGGCTTTGCTCCAATTTTTTTAAATGTTTATTTTGGGAGAGAGAGAGAGCAAGTGAGAGCAGGGGAGGGGCAGAGAGAGAGAGAATCCTGTGCTGACAGCATGAAGCCTGAAGCGGGGCTTGAACTCAAGAACCATGAGATCATGACCTGAGCCAATATCAAGAGTCAGTCGCTTAACCGACTGACCCACCCAGGTGCCCCTGCTCCAGGCAATTTTAAAATATCTGGTGAATTTGTCAGTTTCTATATGTAGTTCCTTTTACTTAAAGAGCTTAAAAGGTTAGAATCTTTTAACTTTACTGGTGAATTCAAAATTTTACCACTCTCTAGTGACTTTTATCTCTAGCAGTGTTTGCCTTAAAGACTATTTTGTCTGGTATTGAAACACAACTTTTTATTGTATACTATGTGCCCAGTATATCTTTTTCTGTATTTTTCACCTGTGTACTTCTTTTTAGATGTGACCCTGGTAAATAGAGCTGTTTATAGCTGTTTTAAAACAAAACAAAACAAAACAAAAGCCCATCATTTCAAAATCTTTGCTTCTAATTGACAAGTTGAGCCCATTTACATTTACTGGGATTAATGATGCATTTAGATTCATTTCAACTATTCATTGTGGTTTCTAGTTATTTCATTTACTGTTTTTCACCTTCTTGCCTTTTTTAAAGTTTATTTATTTTTTTTGGTAATCTCTAGACCCAACATGGGGCTCAAACTCAACGACCCCAAGATCAAGAGTCACACGCTCTTCTGAGCCAGCCATGTGCACCTGTATTGATTTTCTTCTCACTACATTTCCTTCTAGTTCAGAAGTTCTCTTTCCCTGCTGCCCCTCCCTCCCTCTTAGTGGCTTGCCCTGGTTATTTTAATAGGCACACTTAAGTCAGTGTGTCTGCCACCCTCTTGTAATAAAAGGATCTTAAACCAAATAACTTGCTCACAGAAGTTTGCTTCTCAAAACTTTACTTTTTAAAACTAATTTTAGGGGTTCCTCGGTGGCTCAATTGGTTGGGCGTTCAACTTCAACTCAGGTCATGATCTCACAACTCGTGAGTTCGAGCCCTGCATCAGGCTCTGAGCTCTCAGCGCAGAGCCTGGAGCCTGCTTTGAATTCTGTGTCTCCCTCTCTCTCTGCCCTTTCCCCACTCACACTCTGCCTGTCAAAAATAAACATTAAAAAAAATTAAAAAATAAAATTAATTTTACATTTAAGTAAACTCTATGCCCAACGTGGGGCTCAAACTCCTGATCCTGAGATCAAGAGTCACATGCTCTACTGACTGACCCAGCCAGGTACCCCTGCTTCTCAAAACTTTAGTTCTTTCCTTAACTACACAAAGTGGACATTATCATTGTTGTATAGTCACTATTCCTTAAGATATTTTTTTTTTGAGAGAGAAAAGAGTGTAAGCATGAGCAGGTGGAGGAAGGGAGGGGGAGAGAGGAGGAGGAGGTGGTGGAGGGAAGGGGGTGGGGGGAGAGGGAGAGAAAATCCTAAGCAGGCTCCACACTCAATGCGGAGCCCTGCATAGTGGCTAGATCCCATGACCCTGAGATCATGACCTGAGCCAAAATCAAGAGCTGGACACTCAACTGACTGAGTCACCCAGGCACCCCATAAATTTTTTTCCATAAATATTTAACCCTTGGTATATTTTGTCTGGTCTCCAGTATTTGTTTCACATATCAACCTATTTTCTACAAGATTCCTGATGTAACATGGCTTCATGTTAATTAATTCTACCCAGTTAATGCTGATTGCCCTAGCATTCAATCCTCCAAACATCTGCATTTTATATTTAGTTCTGTAGGATGATAATCTCATTATATAGAACTTTCATTCAGTAACGACTCTCATAATTCCCTCTCACTTAGCAGAGTATCTGACTAAGCTTCTCAAATGTGGTAACATCTCAAATCACTGGAGAGAAGCCAGCATGTTCGTTCTTGGTCAACTCCATAAAACCCCCAGGGCAATTAAGTTCAAACTGGACACATCTTAGGGATGTCTGAAATAAAGTTTGCCTGACAAGGAAAAGGGGATTTTTAGTGAAAAATTTCAGAGGCTTCATTTTACTGGGGACTTAGGAGCATGCTTCAACTCTTAAGAACCACATGCCTCCTCTTACTCCTTGAATCTCACATTCTGGCTTTCATTCTAACTAAACAACTTTATCTGATAGTTCATTGAGAAAATATAATTAATCAGATAAGAAAATTTTTTATTTTCCCCACCACCAAATTTTCAGATCTGCTCGCACTGATGCTTTTATTCTCTCTTCCCTCCTGTTCAGATAAAGTAAGCCAGCTCCTATCAACCACTAATTCGGTCATCTATGCAAGTTTGTCTTCTCCTCATTTCAGATACTTTTGTCCTGAAGTTATCTTACTGGGTCATTTTCATCAGTTTACAAATATACTCTATATATTCTATCTTTAGTAACAAACCAATAATCCCTTCCTTAATCTCAAGTCTGCCTCAAGCTGGACTCTGGGCTCCCAGCAAAACATTTTGAGTGGTCTATACTTGCTGTCACCTCTTCCTAGCTTTGTTCACTCTGAGTCTAATTTGAGCATTTATTATGTATAGATTACTAAGATTTTCTTTAATGTCAATTATTACTTAATCACAACTGTAGAAGATGATGCACCAGAAATAAGGCAACTGAGGCACAACTGTTACAAAACTTGCAGAAAGCCTCAAAAAAGTGGCAGGACCAGATTTTAAAATTAGGCAGATAGCAGAGCCATACTCTTGCCAATTTATCCTATGCTGTTCCAGTCTGGTTTAGGACCCAAGCAGTCAACCAGAAAGGCTTTTCAAAAGGTCTACAATGACCTACATATTGCCAAATCTAAAGGACATTGTGCTCATCCTATTCAATTTTGTAGAAGCAATCAACAGAATGACTATCTTCACACACTTACACATCTTGGCTTCTGAGACACCAAACTCTAGATATCCTTTTTTTAAATGTTTATTTTGATAGAGGGATAGAGAGCATGAGTGGGGGGAAGGGCAAACAGAGACAGAGAAAATCACAAGCAGGCTCCACACTGCCAGCATGGAGTCTGATGCGGGGCTTGAACCCATGAACCAGATCATGACCTGAGCTGAAACCAAGTCGGACGCTTAACCAACTGAGCCACCCAGGCATCCTGATATTTGCCTTTCTCATCAGTATAGCAGATTGGCTACTTTTCATTCCTCTCCATGTCTTCTAAACGTTGGAGTGCCAAGTCTGCAAACTAAGCTTATTTTCTCTAAACATATGCTTTCCCTCAGTAATCTTATCCTACACTATCATTAATAATATCTGAAGGCTTAGGGTTCCAAAGTGAGTTGTCACCTCTGATTTCCCCTTAGTGGTGTCAAGCAAGCTTTTCAAATCTAACATACCCCAAGTGAAAGTTCGGGAAGTTGAATGGTTTTTTAAAAAATAGAACAATCAGGGACACCTACGTGGTTTAGCTGGTTAAGTGTCTGACTTCAGCTCAGGTCATGGTCTTCTGGTTTGGGAGTTTGAGCCCTGCAGCAGGGGCTCTGCACTGACGGCACAGAGCCTGCTTCTGATGCTCTATCTCCCTCTCTCTGCCCCTCCCCCACTCATGTTTTCTCTCTTAAAAAAATAAACATAAAAAAATGGATCAAAAACAATTTTTTAAATTATTTTTTAAAGTAAGCCCTATACCCTACGTGGGGCTTAAACTCACAATCCTGAGATCAAGAGTTGCATGATCTACTGACTGAGCCAGCCAGATGCCCCAAAAAACTTTACATATATTTTTACGTTTATTCATTTTGAGAGAGAGAGAGAGAGAGAGAGCGAGCGCAAGTGGGAGAGGAACAAAGAGAGAGGGAGAGAGAGAGAATCCCAAGCAGACTCCACAGTCAGTGCAGAGCCTGATCTGGGCCTTGATCTCAGGAACAGTGAGATCATGACTGGAGTCGAAATCAAGAGTCGGACACTTAACCGACTGAACCACTCAGGCATCCCAAAAACCTTAAATTTTGATGCATATGCTGTTCTTCTGGAAATGTACAGGACAGGAAAACTGATATTCTAAGATCAGTTTACCTGAAAAAGACATGTTATAAAAAGTATGTGCATGTAGCCTTAACTAAAAGTTCTTAAAAATTTCTAAGCTCAAATGATGTTGCAAAATGTTAGAAATGTACAGACAGACCATACAGTGTACGCCATTAACATGTAAAAACAAAGCAGATTTGATTATGTGATCATTTTTAATTTTAATAAAATAGATAATTTCATATTACATAGAGAGCAAGTCCATCCACTCATCATTGATAAAATTTTAGAAATATTTTCTATAAAAAGTTTAGTACTTGATTGGGAATGAATCCATTAGAACATGATTTCTATAGGTACAGTGTTCCCATCCTCACCCCCATTCTTATTAATTTTGAGAAAATTTAAAAATACAGAAAAGTACAAAAAATAAGACAAGATATCCATATACCACAATCAGAATTATCCAGTATTTTGATATATTTACTTGCAGTCTTTAGTTTTTAAGAGAAATGGATATTTATATATAAAATGAAACCCCCCCCTTTAAACAGTCCCCATCCCATCCCTCCCACACTCATCCCCTTCCCTGCTCCACTCTTCACAAGCAACCACTATCAAGAGTTTGGTCTGTATCCTTCCAATCCATTTCAAAAACATTTTAAAAACATACATACATATATTTATCCATTACCAATACATAGTACTGAATTTTGTGAGTAAAGTTTTAGTTAAAATTTACAAAATGCATTGTAATATATGTTATTCTGCAACTTCATTTTCCCCCTTCAACATGATTTTTGAGATCTTTCTCTGTAATATAGATCTCATTTGCTAAATTTTACAGATATACAGTATTCCATCATAAGTATTTTCCATTTTGTTCCCAATGGGCATTTAAGGTGTTTCCAACTTATGGCTAACTACAAATCATGCCACAGTAAGCAGACTGGTACATATTTCCTAAGCATAGAAATTCAGAGAATTTTTGAGATTATAAGGAATGTCTCCCTATTCCCAAGGTCATAACCATTTCAGTATACAGCTTATATTCTTGTTCTTATCCTCTTGGTTCTTACCTCTGTTTATAGTTCATGGTCTGTTTTTTCCTTGGAGAACAAATTACCTCCAAATCACTTTTTACATAGTCCCATTATCTTCTCACCTCCTATTGCCATTTCTATCATATTCTAAATTTTAATAGATGCATAGGTGTTTCCAGAATCTCTTCTGTTCTACTAAATCAATACCATAAAAGTCTCTTCCTTGCCAATACTTAAAACTTATATTTTGATTACACTGGTGAAGATCTCCAGATAAATGCAGACAGCAATAAGAAGCATGTTTGGTGGAAATGCGTCTAAAGTTTCAGCATTACCTAGGCCATCAGCTTTTCTGGGGGCCCAGGATTTTTATCATATAAATGTCTTTCTCTTCAGTATAAATTCCATGGTGTCCAGTAACTTTTTAGCTTTTGTTTTCCTCATTTGTGATATCTTCTTTCAGTATGATCATTTCTGATGTGCTATGAGGTTTAAATTCCTGATGAACACTTCCCAATTTTTAAGATATTTACAGGGTTTTTTAATGAGTATGAATTTTCTGGTGTCTAATATGGTGTGACTTCTGGCTAAAAGCTTTCCCACATTCACTACATTGATAAGGCTTCTTACCTGTGTGTATTCTCAAATGCAGAGCAAGGGTTGAGAATTGAGAGAAAGCTTTTCCACATTCATTACAACCATAGGGTTTCTCACCTGTATGGCTTCTCACATGCACAGTAAGAGATGAACTTTGAGAGAAGGCTTTTCCACATACATTGCATTCATAAGGTTTATCACCTGAATGAATTCTCACATGTACGATAAGTGATGTTCGTTGAGAGAAGGCTTTTCCACATTCATTACATTCATAGGGTTTCTCTCCAGTGTGAATGTTTTGATGTTTTATGAGGTACTTCTTCTGGCCAAAAGCTGTTCCACATTCACTACATTTAAAGGGTTTCTCCCCAATATGAATCTTCTCATGCTCGGTAAGGTTAGATTTGCCACTGAAGGTTTTTCCACATTCCTTACATACAAAAGGCTTCTCTCCTGTGTGAGTTCTCTGGTGTCTGATGAGGTTTGACTTCTGAATGAAAGCTTTCCCACAATCCTTACACTCAAAAGGTTTCTCTCCAGTGTGAATTTTCTGATGGGTGAGAAGGTTTTCCTTCTGGCTGAAGGATTTTCCACACTCATTACATTCAAAAAGCTTCTCTCCGGTATGGGTGTTCTGATGTTTAATAACATATTGCTTCTGGCTAAAGGCTTTTCCACATTCGTTACATTCAAAAGGTTTCTCTCTATTATGAAAATGTTCATGCTCAGTAAGATTTGATTTGTGGCTGAAGACTTTCCCACATACCTTACAGGCAAAGGGGTTTTCCCCACTACAAATTTTCTGCTGACTGAGGTGTGACATCTGAATGGAAGCTTTCCCACATTCACAAGGTTTCTCTCCAGTATGAATTTTTTGATGAATTAGGATTTACTTTTGGCTGAAGGAATTTCCATATTTTTTACATTTGTAAGGATTCTCTGTGTATGACCTTTCAAATATAGAGGAAGGGATAAAGTTCGAGAGAAGACTATATCATACTCAGTACGTTTAAAAGCTTTCTGTCCAAATTTTCTAATGATCAACGAAGTTTTGTTATATTCACTGGTTTCTATCCAGTAAAAAATTTTCTTCTGCTCAGAGATCTGTCATCTAGCTAAAGGCTCTTCAGTATTCCTTAGAACAGGGTTTCTCTTAAGCCTGACTTCTACATTTAATGAGGTGTGACATGTGAGTGAAAGTTTTGCCACATTCAGTAATTTCATAGGGTTTTTCTATGGAGTTCAAATGGTTTTAACTGAAGACATTTCCACAATGATTTACATTTAAAGGGGGTTATTAGCATAAGGAGCAAGCAGAGGCAGGATTTCCTAGTTAAAGTAATGATTCTCCCCTACACAACTTCCCTCACAATTAAGTCTAAATTTTGTTTCACACTCTTTCCAGGTAAGTTGAAAAAGGTGTTTCTTTAAAGATATAAGGTCTGAGATCAGAAGTATCCTTCCAATTTTCTTAGTTCACTGCTTTTTTTCCTCAGTCTGTACTTTACTGGAGATGGATGCAACTTGCCTCCCAAATCTTGTTGCCTCTCTATCTGCTCATCATCTTCTCAGGCTTCTTCTAAAACGGAGTACAAAGAATCATCATTCAATGGAGTTAATGTATAAAATGCTTAGTACTGTGGCTGCAAATGATAAGCACTCAATGTTAGCTTTACGTTATCATTATTTATAAATTTTCCCATTACTAGTAATAAAATTATGGATTGTGCTGTGGGATGAACTTTGGAAGCCCATCTCACAGTAAGAAAAAAGCCTCATGACCAATGTCACCAAGTAACTTTTGAGAAGAAAACCTTTGTGGAGGTATCTTCATAGAAAATTAACGTTCAAAGTAACACACAAAGCTTAAGGATTACTCTTGAAAAATAATCTTTCCCATTAATTAGCTCAGCAAATTGAATGTCACAAACAATGAAGAATGAAGAATTAACAAGTAGGATAAAAAGATGACATAAAATTGAGAAAGTCTCCCAGGATACCTAAGAAAAGGGAAGGAATTAACCAGTAACTGCTTCCTTCCAAAATCTCATTAAACAGACAAGGTACAAGCTCACAAGAAAAAAAAGTATGATCAGAGACATCAGTATACACAGACATCAACAAATTTTCCAATAACAAAAGCACACAGAAAATGTTCAACGCAGCAGAGCTGAGGAAGTTCAAGTATGTAAAGGTGCTGCAGAAGATGCCGATGTCAAGTAAGCCAATTTATGCCACAAAATATCAGAAAGACTCAGGAAATGGAGGGAATCAAGTACCTCAAAAGGAATAAAGGATGGTAGCTGAAAAAAAGATCATGTAATTTGCCATTGGAGCACTACTTTTCCTGTCAGGAAGACAAAGGACCACTCCTTTGTATGAATGGAAATTATTCGATGCAGAAATTTATTCAGAGAAGCTCCAGAATCCAGGACACCCAGCAAATGAGAGGACAAGGGAAAGGTGCTACACAGAAATCAATGGGATTAAATCTATACATAATATGGTGGAACGTCCCAAGATATTCTGCAGCTAATGCCAAAAAATGCTGTCAACCAGGTAAATATACCAGGAGAACCTGAAAGGCATATGAGAAACCTCAGCAGGATACCCTTCCAAGATGGTTGTCATTTGTAGTCATTTTTTTGTTTGCTTAAGCTAAAACAAAGGACCTGGCCAGCAGGGTTTGTGTAAAGCAGTATAATCATTCAGAGACCCTGGGTCCATAAGACATTTTACTTTTTTTTTTTTTATTTTAAGATTTTATTTTTAAGTAATATCTACACCGAATGTGAAGCTCAAAATCACAACCCTAAGATCAAGAGTCGCACGCCCATCAACTAAGCCAGCCAGGCACCTTGTGGCATTTTATTTTTTTTCTTTTATATAGAGTAGTGAATTCTGAATTTTTTTTTTTTTAACATTTATTTTGAGAGACAGAGAGCAGGGGATGGCAGGGAGAGAGGGAGACAGAATCCAAAGCAGGCTCCAGGCTCTGAGCTGTCAGCACAGAGCCCGACATGGGGCTTAAACTCACAAGCCATGAGATCATGATCTGAGCCAAAGTCGGATGCTTAACCGACTGAGCCATCCAGAAGCCCAACATTTTTTTTTTTTTTAACTTTTATTTGCATTATTTTATGCAGAATTTACTCCCCAGCCATTAAGTTTTTGTTTCTTCAGTTTCTTCTGGGGTATCTTTTACTTACTTTCTTTTTTTTTTTTTTTTTTTTTTAAGTTTATTTATTTTGAGAAAGAGAGAATGAGCAGGTGAAGGGCAGAGAGAGAATCCCAAGCAATGTTAATGTGAGCCTCAATCTCACGAACCATGGGATCACGATCTGAGTAGAAATCAAGAGCTGGATGCTCAACTGACTGAGCCACCTAGGCACCCCTGGGATATCTTTTCCTTCTGTGCAACCTCCTCTTCTGGATTAGGAACAATCTGCTCTTTTTCAGTAGGGATCATCTCAATATGGCAGGGAGAGCTCATACACAGGTTAATCCAACCATGAGCCCTGTAAGTTCTATGTTGCATCTTGGGGGCTTTGTTCACCTAGATGTGCTAAATGACCAGAGAATCTACATCTAAACCTTTAAGTTCAATATTGTTCTCTGCATTTTTAAGCTTATGTAGTAAAAATTCAGCACTCTTTTTGGGCCACTGACCCTGTTTCAGCCCCACTGCTTGGCCTGGGCACACGTACCAACTCTACCATTGTAGTGATAGAATGACACACATTGCTTCTGCAAAGTGACCTCTTTCAGACACTTGGTGGCTTTTCTGATACGCATACCCTTGATGGCCTCAGCAGTTTCACAGGTGTTCTTAAAGTGAACACAAAGGTTTGAACCTCTTGATTTGCATGATTTTGTAGGGTTTTCTGGGTCAAGTGAATAGCAAACCATTTTTGGAGATCACCTCAGGCTGCTTAAGGAACAGTTGCATTTTACTTTTGATTCACTGAAACCTACCAGATGACTAACAGCACCCAGGCATTAAAGAGCTTATGATAATCTTAATGAATCAGTCTTAAATATGACTGTACAGCCAATATTCCACACATTTGAGGAACCCCTACTAATAAGACAGATCAACATCAAAAGAAAAAGAAGGGCGCCTGGGTGGCTCAGTTGGTTGAGCATCTGACTCTTGGCTTCGGCTCAAGTCATGATCTCATGGTTTGTGGGATCAAGCCCCACGTCAGGCTCTATGCTGACACTACAGACCCCACTTGGGATTCTCTCTCTCCCTCTCCCCACTCACATTTTTTCTTTCTCTCTCAAATATAAGTAAACTTAAAACATTAAAACATTAAAAAAAAAAAAAAGAAGAAAAATAAAGAAAGTTTGAGGAAATAAAGGTAAGGCACAGCACACAGCAACAAAACCTAAAGCCAATCAGATAGAAGATATTTTATCAGTGAAACAATAACAAGGTTCTGTAAGCAAGAAACAAAAAGTTCCTTTTATCTTAAGATGGAGAGTGGGAAGGTAGATTGTATTATTCACTAATAACAGGATCATCTTAATACAGAAGGATTAGGGGCGTCTGGGTGGCGTAGTCGGTTGAGCGTCCGACTTCAGCCAGGTCACGATCTCGCGGTCCGTGAGTTCGAGCCCCGCGTCGGGCTCTGGGCTGATGGCTCAGGGCCTGGAACCTGTTTCCGATTCTGTGTCTCCCTCTCTCTCTGCCCCTCCCCCGTTCATGCTCTGTCTCTCTCTGTCCCAAAAATAAATAAACATTGAAAAAAAAAATTAAAAAAAAAAAAAATACAGAAGGATTATATTGCTTCACCCTAGTAAACTCAAGCATGGCCACCTACCTTGTTTGGCCAATGAAATATAAGCACAATGGTAAGTATTTCCTGGTAGAAGCTTTAAGAAGACAAATTTGGGGGCATCTGGCTGGTTCAGTCAGTGGGTATGCAACTCCCGATCTCTGGGTTGTGAGTTCGAGCCCCACGTTGTGTGTAGAGATTACTTAAAAATAATCTTAAAAGAAAAAAAAAGATGACAAATTCAATGTCTTAAAAAAAAAAAAGATGACAAACTCAATGCCAGTTACTCAAAAAATTAAAAACAGAACCGTATGATCCAGCAATTTCACTTCTGGGAATATTTCCAAAAATGAAAACACTAAGACAAAAATATGCACTCCCATGTTCACTGCAGCATTATTTACAATACCTGAGATATGGAAACAATCTAATGTCCATCAATAGATGAACAAATAGACAAATATGGTACCTATATACAATGGAGTATTATTCAGCCATTAAAAAAAAAAAAAAAAGAATGAAGTCTTGTCATTTGCAACAGCCTGGATGGAACTTGAGGGCATTATGGTAAGTGAAAGAAGTTAGTCAGAGAAAGACAAATAATGTATGATCTCATTTATATGTGGATTCTTAAACAAACCAACAAACAACAAAACAAGCTCATAGACAGAGAATAGACTGATGGTTGCCAGAGATGGGGTGGGCAAAATAGGTGAAAAAGGTCAAAAGTACAATTTTCAGTTATAAAATAAGTCATGAGAATGTAATGTACAGCATGGGAACTACTGTATGGCTTAAACTTACTCTGATGGTCATTTCATAGTATATATGAATATCAAATTATTGTTATACATCTAAAACTAATATAATGTATGCCAATTACACTTTAAGAAATTTTTTTAAAAAGACAAATTCAGAGCATAAACCAAGGCAATATATTAGCTGAGTGAAGTAAGTTCCAGAAAAAAAAAAAAAAGGAGAAAACTGATTAGAGGGAAACATTAAAAAAAAACAACAAAAAAACTTCCTCTCTTCTAAGTCATGAATCTCTAGACTTAAAGGGCACACTTATGGGCACTTGGGTGGCTCAGTTAAACGTCCAACTTTGGCTCAGGTCATGATCTCACAGTTTGTGGGTTCGAGCCCCGCATCGGGCTCTGTGCATACAGCTCAGAGCCTGGAGCCTGCTTCAGATTCTGTGTCTCCCTCTCTCTGCCCCTCCCCCACTCACGCGTGCTCTCGCTCTCTCTCGAAAATAAACAAACATTAAAAAAAATTTTTTTAAGTAAATAAAAAATAAAGGACACACTTAGTACCTTGCATGATGAATAATAAAAGATGCATATACCTAGACATAGCACCAAGACTTTTCAAAAGAAAAAGGGAACATAAATTAAAAGAAACCAAACTACAATATATAGGTACACATATCACCCAACTACACACACATATATTATCACCCAAAGGAACACGAATAGAACGGCACCAAATATCTCAACAGAAACACAAGAAGCTACAAGACAAAATTCTGAAGGAAAATTCTAAGCTTAGTCTACCAATCTAAAGGGGAAAAGGCATTTTTCAGATATGCAAATGTTAAAAAATTTTACCTCAGTGCACCTTTCCTGAGGATCTTACTAGATGTGCTCCACTAAAAGTACACACAGAAGGCAATAGATACAGAATCCATAAAAGAGGGGTTATAATACGGGAAAAACAATGAAAAAAGGTCTTTGATAATGGTGATGAAAAACAAGATAAGAGCTATCAGGTCAAAGTACAGCCAGTTCAGCCTCGAGAAGGAGGACAAAAATTCTACAAGTAAATCTCCATGGGAAAAAAATGGAAAGAAATTTCTCCATGCATTTGGCCATGTGGAAACTAGGTTTTAGAAGGCTTTTTAACTATTCTAAGGTCTCCAAAGGAGTCTGTGCTAAGTACAGAAAACCAAGCAAACAAAAGTATGACAAATATAAATTCCGTGAAAAGAAACAAAGTATAGGGGCGCCTGGGTGGCGCAGTCGGTTAAGCGTCTGACTTCAGCCAGGTCACGATCTCGCGGTCCGTGAGTTCGAGCCCCGCGTCAGGCTCTGGGCTGATGGCTCAGAGCCTGGAGCCTGTTTCGGATTCTGTGTCTCCCTCTCTCTGCCCCTCCCCCGTTCATGCTCTGTCTCTCTCTGTCCCAAAAAATAAATAAACGTTGAAAAAAAAAAAATAAATAAGGTAAATATCACTAAAATCCTCTTAAACCATAAGGTCCTCAAGTCTATTTATTATTCCAATTGTGGCAAAACTCACATGACATAAAATTTACCACTAACCTTTTTTTTAATTTTTAAAACTGAGGTATAATTGACATAACATTAGGTTCAGATGTACAACATGATTATATATTTGTATATATTGCAAAATGATCACAATAAGTCTAGGTAACCTCTGTCACCATACACATACATAGATCTTTTTCTTGCTATGAGAACTTTTAAGATTCAGGTGGTCCTCAAGTTGTAAGAGTGTAAAGGTGACTACTAATGGGTAGCTGGATTCCTTCTGTAGGGATGAAAATGTTCTGGATTAGTAGTGATGACTGTACAACTTACAAATATTACTTAAAACCACTGAATTGTACACTCTGAAAAATAATGGATTTTGTATTATGTGAATTTTATGTAAATAAGCTGTTATTTGAAAAAAAGTGAAATTTTGAGAACTGCTACTCCAAACATTTCTCGTTACTCATTCGACAAATACCTTTTTCTTTCTGGCCCATTACTAAGCTCTAGGGATAAACAGTACTGACCAAAACTGAAAAAAATTTGCTATCCTCATCAAGATTACATTCTAGTGGACAGATAAAGGAGTTGGTTTGTTAAAAAGCTTTAAGTGCTAGGGAGAAAAAAAAAAATCAGGGTAGAGTTTCAATTTATAAAAAAAAATTTTTTTTTTTATTTTTTATTTTTTTTTTAAATTTTTTTTTTTTCAACGTTTATTTTATTTTTGGGACAGAGAGAGACAGAGCATGAACGGGGGAGGGGCAGAGAGAGGGAGACACAGAATCCGAAACAGGCTCCAGGCTCTGAGCCATCAGCCCAGAGCCTGACGCGGGGCTCGAACTCCCGGACCGCGAGATCGTGACCTGGCTGAAGTCGGACGCTTAACCAACTGCGCCACCCAGGCGCCCCAAAAAAATTTTTTTTAATGTTTTATTTATTTTTGAGACACAGAGAGACAGAGCATGAACGGGGGAGGGTCAGAGAGAGGGAGACACAGAATCCAAAACAGGCTCCAGGCTCTGAGCTGTCAGCACAGAGCCCGACGCGGGGCTCGAACTCACGGACCGCGAGATCGTGACCTGAGCTAAAGTCGGCCGCTTAACCGACTGAGCCACCCAGGCGCCCCGAGTTTCAATTTTATTTATTTATTTATTTATTTTTTATTTATTTTTTAATTTTTTTTTTCCAACGTTTATTTATTTTTGGGACAGAGAGAGACAGAGCATGAACGGGGGAGGGGCAGAGAGAGAGGGAGACACAGAATCGGAAACAGGCTCCAGGCTCTGAGCCATCAGCCCAGAGCCCGATGCGGGGCTCGAACTCCCGGACCACGAGATCGTGACCTGGCTGAAGTCGGACGCTTAACCAACTGTGCCACCCAGGCGCCCCCCGAGTTTCAATTTTAAATAGAATGGCCTCAGGAGCTCCTGGGTGGTTCAATTGGCAGCCAACTTTTAGCTCAGGTCACGATCTCACAGAGTGGAAGGGGCTCTGTGCTGACAGCTCAGAGCCTGGAACCTGCTTCAGATTCTGTGCCTCCTTTTTCTGCCCCTCCCCTGCTCACATTCTGTCTGTCTCTTTCTCCCTCTCCCTCTCCTCCTCCAAAAATAAACAAACAAAAAGTATTTTAGAGATCCTGGGGAAATCTAAATATGGACTGATTATTACATAATATTAGGGCATTATGGTTAATCCATCTAAGGAGTAATGATATTTTGGTTATGTAGACAGATAACATTCTTTTTAGAAAATACGTAATTTTTTAGAGGTGAAGTGTCATATGTTTCAGCATATGTAAATATGCATACACAGGAATATAGACACACATATCCAACAGACATGGCAAAATAATTACTGAATCTACATAGTGGGTATATAGGAGAATGATGAACTCTTTAAAAGTTTTTAATATTTGAAAATATTTATTAAGACAAAAAACTGAAAAATAATTGATAAATAGTAACAACCCTCCCACAATTCACAGATTTAACAAGTATCTCATATTTAATCAAAACTGGAAACAGAAAGAACATGGGCCTTCCTTTCAACACATTTAAAAACATTTTTTTTTAACGTTTATTTATTTTTTGAGAGACAGAGACAGAGTGTGAGCAAGGGAGGGGCAGAGAGAGAGAAGTCACAGAATCCGAAGCAGGCTCCAGGCACCAAGCTGTCAGCACAGATCCTGACGTGGGGCTCAAACTCATGAACCGCGAGATCATGACCTGAGCCGAAGGTGGACACATAACTGACTGAGCCACCCAGGCACCCCTCGACACATTTATAATACAGACTCCAGACATCAAAATATAAAAATATCTAAGAATTTACTCAGGACTTTTGAATTTCCATGAAAATGTGAGATAGGATGGACAAAGGGAAGATCAATAAAAGGGGAACATGTTTAAATGATAAGTAAGACCTGAAGAGGTAAAACATTTCATAATCAAAAGCCAAGAGTCAAAGCATTTTATAAAGAGGAGAAAATGCGTTCACATTTACATTACGGTTAGTTAATATGTCCTCTCTTGATTATATTGAAGTGTATCTTTTTAAAGTCTTGGCTGACCCTATCTCAAGGACCATGAGCAAAGAAACAATCAAGACATTTTATGAAATTGGTTTTAGGTAATATTTGGACCTGAAAACAATGAATTGAAATCTCCAATTTCGGTATTATATTAATGAATTCACTGACACAGAAAGAATGAAGCAAGTTAGACAGTTGTTTATCCTATAAATAGGTAAAATTACGGTGGGAAAGACAAAAAGGCTGGAGATGCCAAAATAAAAACTGATACTACAGAGCTACTTCTAACTTCAGAATAAATGAATCTTCACTGGGATTTAATTTATAAAGAGGAAGAGCCCTGAGGGGCGCCTGGGTGGCTCAGTAGGTTAAGTGTCCAATTTTTGATTTCAGCTCAGGTCATGTGATCTCACAGTTCATGGGGTTGAGCCCCACATGGCGCTCTGCACTGACAGTGGGAAGCCTGTTTGAGTGTCTCTCTCTTACCCTCTCTCTGCCCCTTCCCGGCTCTATCTCTGTCTCAAAATAAACTTTAGGGGCACCTGATGGCTCAGTCGGTTAAGCTTTGGACTCTGGCTCAGGTCATGATCTCACGGTTTGTGAGTTCAAGCCCCACAATTGGCTCTCTGCTGCCAGTGCAGAGCCCACTTTGGATCCTCTGTCTTCCTCTCTCTGCCCGCACGTGGGTGCACTCTCTCTCTCTCTCTCAAAAATAAAATAAACTTTAAAAAACAAAAAAAGAGAGGAGGAGGAAAAGCAGAATGCTGTGTTCTAGGAGCCACCTCCAGTAAGAGGGAAAAAAAAAAAAAAAGCAAAGACAAGAAAAACACTTAGATAAAGTAGTATCTCAGGTCATCAAAGTACCAATCAAGAAGTAGGAGAGAATTCCTACAAGGGTGACTCAAACATGGCATAAATAGATCCTTTCTTCTAAATGGTAAAATAAGAACATTTCTGCCCACTTTTGACATCTGTGAAGGATAAAGAAAAACAGGAAAAAAGGGGGAAACTGCATTGTTGATAAGAGTAGGAAACAGGTATAATTCTAATGTCTTATGAGAAAGGATGTTAGCAGGCAGCTGCCATTGCTGTTTTTAGGAAGAGCTCTCTTGTACAATGCTCTCTGAAAACATAAAGAACAGCCTCAAGGCCAAATCATCACCTTGTTTTTAACAGAATCCAGGAACATAGGCTGAATGCAGAAGATTTGGTGGACCCACCAGCATCAAAAAATGGTAGGAAAAGTAGGACTCAGCAGGACAATACAGAGATACCATCAGTGAATAAAGTAGCTTATTAGTACAGCAAAACAGAAGGTCACAACTTTCTATGTCCCTAAATTCCTGACTTGTGTATCTAACTGCCTATATGAATATGGACTTAGATGATCAGAAGACACGTCAAAATCAACAAGAAACCTCTTGATCTGCCAAAATTCCTGAAGTCTTCCTATCTCAGTAAATGTTAACTCATTCTCTTCTAGATAAAACCTTGGGAGTTATCAGTGATTCCTCTTCCTCTTATAACCAACACACTTTATCAGCCAATCCTGTCAGCTCTTTCTTTAAAGTATCTCAAGAAATCTGACTTGTCACTAGCTCAACTACTAGTATTTTCCTAGCTAGATTTCTGCAATAGCCTCTGATTAATCTCCTAGCCTTGGCCCCCCTATACCTTATTTTCTCTATACAGCAGCCAAAATATAATTCTGATCTTATTACTCCTCTGCTCAAGACCCTTTGATGGTCTCCCAAATCACTCAAAATAAAAGCCAAAGTCTAAGACTTAGCCTGTTACTTAACCAAACATATTCCTTTTCCCTTTTGCTCACTCTGTGCCAGGTACTCTGCCCTGGTCAATTTCTTGAATAGCAAGCTCCAGCCTCAGTGCTTTTAACACTTTTGATTCTTTCTGGATGAATGCTCTCCCATCAAACACTGCATGCCCCCTTTGCACATTCTCCAGATCTTTTTTTCAAATGTCACCCTCTTAGAGACCTTTCCCTGACCAACAGATTTAAAATTATAATGGCCAACTAGCCTGGTCTATGCTGGTTTTCCTTACTTTAATTTTCTCCAAGCACTCACCACCATCTAATAGAATATATATTTTTACTTATTTACTCACAAGTCTGTCTTCCTCTTGCTTCCTCAGGAACACTTGTGTGTTCAAAAGCATAAGCCTGGAAACGACCTAAATGTCCATAAATAGGAGACAGGTTAAATAAATGTGTTGATAGAGAATCTCTCCCAGAAAAAACAAAACAAAACAAAACTATGGACACAATAGAATACATACCACCATTTGTATGAAAAGGAAAACTAAGGGCTTATATACATATATATTCATATTTACAGCACAGATATATAATACATGCTAGTTTATTCATAGATTACCTCATGAAGGATACATGTGAAACTCTTAAAAGTAACTGCATCTTTGAAAAAAAACTGTAAGACTGAAGGTCAAAGGTAAGAGACGACCTTTCCATTGTATACCCGGATGTTCAAAAATTTTGAAAGCTCATGTATTACATTAAAAACAGACTCATCACATTCATATGCACACATACACACACACAGCCGAAAAGAAGTGATTTCTAAGGCAACAACTTCTGAAAGAGGTATATGGGGGCAGAAGAAAGGGAGGCGGGAGTTTGTTGATACATAATGGGGGAGGTGGAAAAGAAGACAATAGGAAGCATGACTACAGATGTAAAATATAATTTGGAGGCACTTAACCACTGAAAGAATGAAAGAAGATGGGAAATAATAAAAAGGAACCTAAATGTCAGACAATACATAAAGACTTAAGACCTATAAAAGACACTGCATGAGGAAAGGAGTCTATACACATTAGGAGGTATGAAACTGAGGGTATCAATGAAAGAGAGAACAATCACAGACGCAGTACAAATAAAGTACGAAGTGCTGACATCCAGAATAGAGATAAGCGGGGCATCTGGCCCTTTAGAATCTAATTAAATAGAGTACTGAAGCAAAAAAAAATGATGACTGTAAATGTAACTCAGGTCTCTAAAGAATTCATACCAAGTAAATACTTAAAGTCTAGGGCCTGTAAGAAAACATCTTAAGAGTATTTCAGAGGTGTCAGTGCTGCCTGAACAACTGTGACCTGCCTTGTCATTCACTCACCTGAACAAATTTCCTTTCCACTTTGTTCTCCACCATCCAGAGTTTGTCTTCTTGTTCCAACAGAGGATCACATACGGTGTAGTTGGTTTATAACCTGCTATTGGGGAAATGACACAGCACTAGAATATTAATGCTGGGGGCCAAAGTACCATCCTAGAACTCAGGCTGAGCCCTGGGGCCTCCAGGCCTTCTGAATGATGAAAAAGGTGCAGTCTCCAGGGATGCACAAGGAAGCGGCCCTGTGAAAAAGAACGAAGTAATGACCTTTTGCCTTAGAGATTAAAGCGCACACGATTATATAAGCAAAGGGACTAAGACTATTTGAATCCTGAATTTCAAAGCGATACTCATTAAACCATTTCAGTTTCCACACATCCAGAAATGGGACACAAAAGACAGAATTATTTCTCAGAATTTTACTTACAAAGAAAAGCTGTTCACACTTTATATGACTGGTTGCTATTGTTCTGTTGCACCACATTCCCACATGGGCTCCTGAGTGGATTTTAACCACGGCCCTTATTCCTGCATGAATTTAATACTCATCTCTATGACAACAGCAGCGAATGCCTATTAGAACTAAATCATCAGGATACAATATGTAGGAAATTGTTCTTACACTATTCAAGAATAAAGTTACAGAAAGTTTTCCTAGAGTCCTAATATTTACTTTGTGTTATAATCTGAGTAAAACCATATATTAGAAATGTCCTATAGATGTTCATCCATTCATTCAAAAAAACATTTTTAAGAACATTAAGACAACTGACAAAATTTGAATATGGACTTTGGATTAAGTAATAGCAATGTGTCTATGTTAAAATTTTCTAATTTAGGGGGCGCCTGGGTGGCGCAGTCGGTTAAGCGTCCGACTTCAACCAGGTCACGATCTCGCGGTCTACAAGTTCGAGCCCCGCGTCAGGCTCTGGGCTGATGGCTCAGAGCCTGGAGCCTGTTTCCGATTCTGTGTCTCCCTCTCTCTCTGCCCCTCCCCCGTTCATGCTCTGTCTCTCTCTGTCCCAAAAATAAATAAACGTTGAAAAAAAAAAAAATTTTTTTTTAAATAAAAAAAAAATTTTTTTCTAATTTTGGTTACTACACCGTGGTTATGAAAAACAATGTCCTTGGTCTTAGCAAATTCTTGCTGAAGTACTTACAAAGGAAGCACGTGTGCAATTTAGTCTCAAATGGTTAAAAAAATTATACACACATATTTTGAGAGAGAAGGACAAATAAAGCAAAAAACTGAAAAGTGAATGGTAAATCTGGGGAGAGTATATGGGACTTTCTGAACTAATCCAACTTTTCTATAGAGTTGAAATCATATAAAAAAAAAAAAAGCAAAATCCTGAAGCACCTGGGTGGCTCAGTTGGATAAGGAGTCAACTCTTGATGTTGGCTCAGGTCGTGATCTCACAGTTATGGAATCTAGCCCCACATCGAGCTTCACACAGAGCCTGGAGCCTGCTTGGGATTCTCTCTCTCTACTCTTCTCCTCCCACTCATGCACTGTCTCTCAAAATAAGTTAAAAAAAAAAAAAAAAAAAAAAAAAAAAAGGCAGGGGCACCTGGGTGACTTAGTTAAGCGTCAGACTCTTGCTTTCAGCTCAGGTCATGATCTCATGGTTCATGGATTCAAGCCCCGAGTCAGGCTCTGCGCGGACAGTGCAGAGCTTGCTTAGGATTCTCTCTCCCCCTCTCTGCCCCTCCCCTGCTCTCTCTCTCAAAACAAATAAACATTTTTTAAAAAAGACAAAATCCTAAAAAACGTAAGTTACTACTTACACACATACACACTATTACTATGTATGTTGAAAAGGCTTGGTCACCAATTTGTGCTGGGTTGTGGCAGAGATGGAAGGCTAAGAAAGTGATTTAAACATTAATGTACACAGAGAGAAACAGGAGAAGGTGAGTTGGCTGAAGACAACCTTGCAGGAGAAAGGAGATCAAGTTTGATATTCTGGACATCCAGAATGTCAGGTTTCTGAGCAACATGCAGGCAGGTATATCCATTAGGCAACTGCACACATACATAAGGAGCTCAGATAGGCTGAGGAAGGAAATGGCAATTTATCAGCAGTCAGAATACCAGTGCTGCTGAAGACAGAGGTAGAATGTGACTGTGACTGCTTAGAGAATATACACAGTATATGAAAAAGATAGTCAAGGACAGAATCCTATGAACACCAACAATGGAGGAGGCAAGGAAAGGTTTTCAAAGAACATGGTAGCTGATTAGTTTTGAGTCTTTCAAGTACTTTTCCTGAAAACCATACAATATATCAAGAATAATGGGGCTGTAAAACTAGTAGAATCTCTTCACTCCAAATTATATATGTGCAGTCCCAAACACCCAAAATAACAAATATGGTACAGGAACTACAACACTATGGTAGGTACAGCAAAAAAGACTACACAATGGTAAGAAATCTTTGAGAGAACAGATCTCAGAAATAATTAGCAAATACTCATTCTCAGAATGGCCGTGACAACTGTTACAACTCAGTCTAATAATGAACAACAAAACCAGGGACCAAAAAACCCCTCCCAATTCCATGTAGAACCAAAAAAGAAGCTTACATAGGAAGTTGCAAAGAAGCCTAGGAAAAACTGGGAATTCTTCAGGGGATTCCAAGAACTTAAAAAGCTCAGAAATCTTCAGCTAGTAATTCTTTACTGAATGAGTAAGGCCTCACCCTAAAGGAAACTGATGAAAGACCTAGATTAAACAGAAAAGGACTGTGGGGAAAGGAGTAGGTTTAAAAAATACTTGGGAGTAGGGCATCCCCAGATTTAGCAACTTCTAAAGGTGAATATATCATCCTAGAAGGCAAGTACTGTGAAGAATTATGGGAAAGAGGCAGATAGAGATAGAAGTTGGCTTCAACCAGGTTAGGGTCATTGAGCCAGAGGAGGTAAGGAACTCCTTTGTTTTTAACACTAAAAGAGGCAGGTGAGCTCTGAAGCATAAAATGCTCCTATGCTTCCTTTTTCCTGGTACTGGTCTCAGAAAATTTCTCACAAACGTAAGTAAACAAAATAATTGTTTGTATCCATATAAGGATACTATAACAAAAAGAGGGAAAACAAACAGCACAATTTCCAACAGTTGAGCAAACTCACCTGAAAAATAACTGCCACAAAGCAATTAAGAAATGAAAACAAAATGAATTTTTCCAAAAGACAAAAACTTTAAAAAGGAAGCAAAGCTGGGCCACCTGGGTGGCTCAGTCAGTTGGGCGTCCGACTCTTGATTTTGGCTCAGGTCATGATCCAGGGTCATGGGATTGAGCCCCATGTTGGGCTCCACACTGAGCATGGAGCCCACTTAATATTCTCTATCTCTGCCACTCTCCCCTGCTCACACTCTCTCTAAAATAAAATAAAATAAGCTAACAAAGCTATATAAAGAACACAACAACAAAAATAGACTCTTGGGGCGCCTGGGCGGTTAAGCATTCGACTTCGGCTCAGGTCATGATCTCATGGTTTTTGAGTTCAAATCCCACATCGGGCTCACCGCTGTCAGCGCAGAGCCCACTTTGGATTCTGTCCCCCCCCCCCCGACCCCTCCCGTTTGCACTCTCTCTCTCTCTCAAAAATAAACATTAAAAAAAAAAACAAAAAAACTCTCAACTATAGAGAACAAAGTGAAGGTTGGAGAGGAGGGGGGAGAATGGGTTAAATGGGTGATGGCTATTAAGGTGGGCACTTATTGTGATGAGCACTGGATGTTATACATTTAGGGGTGATGTCTGGAATTTAAATAATATCTTGAAATTACAAAAAATTAAAAAAAAGAAAATAACAATTAAAAGACACACTGAGTAACGAAAAGGTCACTCAAAAGGAGGGAATGAAAAGAAAGCAGAATTAAGAATGGACATCTTGGGGCACCTGGCGGGATCAGTCAGTAGAGTATACAACTCTTGATTTCAGAGTTGTGAGTTTGAGCCCCACATTGGGTGTAGAGATTACTTAAAAATAAAATCTTTAAAGTGCACCTGGGTGGCTCAGTGTCTGACTTCCACTCAGGTCATGATCTCACGGTTCCTGGCTCAGCTCAGAGCCTGGAGCCTACTTCACATTCTGTGTCTCTCTCTCTGTCCCTCCCCCGCTTGTGCTCTCTCTCTCAAATATACATGAATAAACATTAAAAAAATAAAATCTGGGGCGCCTGGGTGGCGCAGTCGGTTAAGCGTCCGACTTCAGCCAGGTCACGATCTCGCGGTCCGTGAGTTCGAGCCCCGCGTCGGGCTCTGGGCTGATGGCTCAGAGCCTGGAGCCTGTTTCCGATTCTGTGTCTCCCTCTCTCTCTGCCCCTCCCCCATTCATGCTCTGTCTCTCTCTGTCCCAAAAATAAATAAACGTTGAAAAAAAAAATTAAAAAAAAAATAAATAAATAAATAAAATCTTTAAAAAAATAAATGAACAATGTCAAAACAAATTTTTTAACTTGAAAATTACAACTCATTCAACATAGGGCTAACCTATCTAATGTACAGTTACTAGAAGAAAATGGGACCCCCACAGAAAAATGAGGAAAAGGATATGAACAGACACTTCCCAGAAAAATACATGAAAACCCTTAAACATATGGAAGATATTCAGCCTCCCCCATAAAGGATATAATAAGACCTATACTGAGATACCAATTTTCAGTTATGCCTTTGGCAAAAAGTATTCAACACTACACTCCAATGGTAAGGTTCTAGCAGAGAAGGTGCTCTTGTACATTGCTAGTGGCAGTGTAAATACCTAGCTATATGGTATTCCACTTACAGCAATCTAGTTTAGAGATATTCCTGCATTAAGTACAAAATGACACAGCAAAATTATTCATTATTGCAGTTAGTAACAGCAAAAGATTGAAAACAACCCAAATGTTGAACAGATGTCCAACAACTGAATTAACCATGGTAAATGCACAAATGGTATCTTATTTATATAGCAGTTAAAATGAAAAAACAAACAAAAACACAAAAAAACCACGTGATTAAGAAAGATCTCCAAGACATGTGGTTAAGTGAGGAGTAAGATGCATATAGTATGCTATCTTTTATGAAAGGAGGGTGCGGGTAGGAGGGAACCCTTTGTTTGTGGCTCAACAAACAAAAAATCCACTTAAAGGATAAACAAGAAACTATACTTGAATGAGACAAAGAAGAATGTGATGGGGGAGGGCAGAATAGATGAGGTATCTCTGTGAGATTTATTTTTTTGTTGAATCACAGAAATACATTAGTTTCTTTTTATTTTTAGTTTTTATTTATTTAAGATTTAAAAAAATGTAATCTCTACACCCAGAGTAGGGTTCATACTCACAATTCCAAGATCAAGGGTCACATGCTCTACTGAGCCAGCCAGGTAGTTACTGGCTTTAGCCATTAGTTACTTTTTAAAATAAATCCATTTTTTAAAAAGCAGTCCCTGGGGGTGCCTGGGTGGCTCAGTGGGTTAAACATCCGACTTTATTTAACTCAGGTCATAATCTCACGGTCCTGAGTTCGAGCCCCATGTTGGGCTCTGTGCTGACAGTGCAGAACCTGGAGCCTGCTTCAAGTTCTGTGTCTCCCTCTCTCTGCCCCTCCCCTGCTCGCACTCTCTCTCTCAAAAATGAATAAACATTAAAAAAAAAATTAAACTTAAAAAAATAAATAAAAAGCAGTCCCTGAACAGGAAGGCAAATTGAAACAAATGAACCCAACTATACATTAACTTGGTAAAATAGTTCCTCAAAGAAAGAATTTATTTCAAAAAGCTTTAGAACAAAAAAGTAACCATACATCTTTAGTGGAATACAGTCTAGGGACAAAAATAGCTACAAAGAAATTTTTCATGTGATGAAGTATGTTGTTCATGGTTACTACTACTACCAGTAATGTTATTTTGAAACCATGTTTCTTATACTGCAAGATAAAACAAAGAAAATAAGAAATTATGTTAACATGTTTCAAAATTTTTATTATACAATACAATTAGGAGCTAATTATTAGGTAAAAATATCATACAATTTAACTTGAATTAGAAACTTATACAAACCTGTATTTTTTTAAAATTTTTTTTTTCAACGTTTATTTATTTTTGGGACAGAGAGAGACAGAGCATGAACGGGGGAGGGGCAGAGAGAGAGGGAGACACAGAATCGGAAACAGGCTCCAGGCTCCAAGCCATCAGCCCAGAGCCTGACGCGGGGCTCGAACTCACGAACCGCGAGATCGTGACCTGGCTGAAGTCGGATGCTTAACCGACTGCGCCACCCAGGCACCCCTACAAACCTGTATTTTTAAAAATGGATTTTCTAGCTCTATCACTGAAATGCCTTGGAACATTACCCCTGCAGAAATGAGAACATCTCCAATACCATCCTCTAATAAAGGGAACCAGAGCTCCTTGTGAGAAATGGCCAATTCCAAATGTAACAGGGAAGGTACAAAGTGGGCTTGGAGTGCATAAAAGTTTCAAAGTTAAACAGCAAAAGTCAAAATGAACCAGCAGGAGCTTGGAGGACTGCCCATCAGCTAAAACTGTGGTAACAGGAGTATCAGAAAGAAAATTCGTTGCAGTTACTAGAACACTTTGTAATGATGCTTAAAGGTCAGAAAAATTTGAAACAATTTGAGGTCAGCAAATAAATGGAAAAGAAATTTTAAAAAACTAGAAAATCATCACTTTTCAACCCGTGAAGAAACTGATTTAACCAAGGATTATTTATCAGAGTAAAACCTATCTACTAAATTGATGGGAAATGAACATTAGTATGGTACCAAAGTAAATCCATACAGATTACATTTTGGGGAAAATGCAATCACTAATGATGGACCAGTCGTCATATCCTATGTCTCTCCTGATGTTATGCAATTTGAAGATCATCTCTGATACACTCTGGCCAAAAATGTCACAATTGCGATTTTTAATAAATATCATCAGAGGTTCTGAATTAGAACCATGAGAAAGTAACCATCACAGAAATCAAAGAACATTCTCATGAAAAAGATAATGATGGTTTTCTACAGATGAATATAACTTGAACACAGAAATCTAACTTCTTCATTCCAGTTATAAATTGAAATGTTAAAAAAAAAAAAAAAAAAAGTTTAAACATGGAAACAGGGGCTCCCGGGTAGCTCAGTCAGTTAAGCGGTCGACTTTGGTTCAGGTCATGATCTCAAGATTCGTGAGTTCCAGCCAAGGTGACAGGGAGCCTGGCGCCTGCATCAGATTCTGTCTCCCTCTCTCTCTCTCTGCCCCTTCCCCATTTGTGTGCAGGAACTCTCTCTCTCTCAAAAATAAACATTAAAAAAATAAAATAGGGCACCTGGGTGGCTCAGTAGGTTAAGGATCCAACTTCGGTCATGATCTCACAGTTCTTGAGTTCCAGCCCCTATCGAGCTGTCTGCCGTCAGCACAGATCACGGGGGATCCTCTGTCCCTCTCTCTCCGTGCCCCTCCCCCACACTCTTTCGCATGAGCTCTCACTCTCAAAAATAAACATTTAAAAAATAAAGGGCCCCTGGTGTGCCTCAGTCAGTTTGAGCGTCTGACTTCCGCTCATGCCTCGTGGGTTCAGGTTCGACTCAGGCTCCATGTTGGGTTCTGTGCTGACAGCTCAGAGCCTGGAGCCTGCTTCGATTTTATGTCTCCCTCTCCCTCTGCCCCTCCCCCACTTGCAGTGGTGTGTCTCTCTCAAAAATGAATAAACATTAAAAAAAATTTTTTAAATAAAATTAAAAAAACATGGAAATAAAAAGAACATCTATATATCTGAATCTTTAAGAAATTCCTACCAGAAATAGTACAAGTGGCTGTACTATTTCTAAGGAACTATTATTTTGCAGATAGTAGTAATACTGCTATTTAACCCTTAGCCATTACTTACTACACACCAGGCACTCAGAACTCCTCAATCTGCACAACCAACCACCCTGTGAATCAGATACTATTATTTTTCTCTATATTATCAAATGAGAAACAGGCACAGGCTTAAGTAAACCGAGGTGCAAAGTGGCACAGGAAAGAACTAACAGTCTGGCTCTACAGCCTATGTCCTCCTTTAAAGGAAAAAAAAGAAAGACTTTAACTTTTAAATACTAAATTCATATACTTAGAAAACAAACATAAAAGGGTATTTGCCCTTGCCCCACCTATCCCAGTACTACTACCCCAAACAGAGATAGCCATTTATTAGTTTCTTGTGTATCTTTTGAGTTTTCTAATGGAAACAAATACAAATATATACTTATTTCTGCCCCTTCTTACTTCAAATGAAGCATACCATACATCAGGCATCTTAGTTACTTCAGTGTCAGTGTACAGAAAGCTTCCTCCTTATCCTTTCGTATACCTGTGTATTAGTCTATTGTATAGGTGGATCTAATTTTTCAAACCAATCTCTTAGTGATGGCTCGCTCATCTTTTCCTATACCAAACACTGCAGCAATGAGCAAGATTGTACCCGTATCATTTTAAGCAAATGCAGGTATGTATACTTGTAGGATTAATTTCCAGATGTGAAATAGACACGTCAAAAAGAAAATACATTTGTAGTTAGTATAGATGTTGCCGAATTTCCCTTCATCGGCCTGCTTCATGCTAACACCAACACGATTTTAATTTCTGAGGATTTAGATCTTAAAATACATTACCATTAGATGGATGGATTTTGAGAGTATAATGCTAAGCCAAATAAGTCAGAGAAAGACAAATACCATATGATTTCACTTATCTGTGGAATTTAAGAAACAAAACAAAGGAACAAAGGGGAAAAAAAGAGACAAACCAAAAAAACAGATTCCTAACTATAGAGAACAAACAGATGGTTACCAGAGGGGAGGTGGGTGGGTGGGGGATGGGTGAAATAACTGAAAGGGATTAAGAGTACACTTATCTTGATGAGCACTGAGTAATACACAGAATTACTGAATCACTATATTGTACACCTGAAACATGTAACACTGTACGTTAACTATACTGGAATTAAAAAATAAAAATACATTAGCACTGGACTCCTGCCTCCCCACACCCTGCTTTTCTTTTTTCAGAGTTTTACTCTATTCTACTTTATTTTTCCATGTGAAGTACAGAATCAGCTTATCTAGTTCTCCCCCACCCCCCAAAAAGCCATAGATACTATTATTAGGATCATACTGAATTAATACATTCACTTATATCTACACACGCTTCTTTAGGACATCTTCCTGTTGAAACACACGATGTATCTATTAAATAACACCTCATGTTATGCCTCTTAGCACTTTTTAGAGTTCTAATAGCTTTGCACATTATTTCTCAATTTTTTTTTATTGCTGTTGTAAATAGTTTTCTTCCATTAGGTCTTCTAACTGGCTGTTGTCTATTTGAATACTATCGATTTGTAGATATTAAATTGGTGCCCAATAACTTTAAATCTCATTTATTATTACGCTAAGGAGGACCGTGGGGATTCCTTAGAAAAAGCATCTTTGCAGATCGAATTGTCTTTATTTCTTTACAGAATCCACTCAATCTGGGAACACCTAGATTCATTTAGGAGTTAGGACACTTCGAATCTAGGTCAGACTAACGGATAAACATTGCAACAACTAAATTTTCCTCCAAGAATTAGGATAACTGTGCCTAGCCTAGAACTCCAAACCCTTGACTCTAATCCTAGGCTTTCTGTATATGACACTGCTGCTCAAAGTGTAACGTCGATATTTAGTCTAGTACTTAATAGTAGCCCTATTAAAATAACCTGAAGATCAGAGGATTTGAGATCGCCTGCAGCTCCCTCACAACAAAAAGTGCCTTTGAAATATTCTTGTTTGCTTAAAAAATAAGAAATCACGGTGATCTACATTCTGCTCCAATTAAAAGTAAATGCCTTTTTATGTAAAAACTCACTTTTAATTTACCACTTAGTTTTTTTCCCCCCTTTAAACATTCAAATAAACATACTCCGCGAAGATGGCACCGTATTTACCAGCACTTTCGACAAGGGAAGTGCGACTCGGTATTACCTCAATGTTGGTCTATATCTCCCCCTCAGATGCAGCCATATACAATCCTGCACCCACAGTTTCTCAATAATCCCAACATCCAGTCAAACTTGCGGACAAACTCAGGGTCACACACGCTCGAACCCTCCTCAGAGACCCCCACCCCCACCCCACATGTAGGCCAGAAGCTCTAAAACCCACTCCCCATCCCCGCGCCGCGCCCCAATAGATTCAGAAACCTCCCCTTCAACCTCCCCGACCCGACCGGCCCAAGACGCCCACATCCCACCTCCTACTTTCGCGCCACGTGGACCCAGGGGCCGGACTGACCCGCGGACAAAGACCAAAATGTCCACTCGGCGCGCTGCGCCTGCGCACTCCGATGGCGAGCAAGAGCTCCCAGAAGTCTCCGCGACGCGGCCCACACGGTCACCGCGGCCTGGCCCAGGCTGGTATTCGATTACCTTCTGTTAACAGCAAGGCCTCTTTTCCGGCCTTGAACTACATTTCCCTTAAGGCTTTGCTGGTCAGCACTCTGTCCCACATGAACTTGGCTGCCTTTTCCTGTGATTATGGGGTTCGCGGGGTGAGTAGTCCCGCTTTGGAAAAAAATCAGTTCAAGCCTGGTGGGAGGTTTGAAGGAGGGAGTCCGTCTTTGAAGCTCCGCGAGCGCAGTATCAAACGGGCCAAACTCAGGCCCTGAGGTATGAGGACACCATCTTGCATGTGTCTGGTCTGGCTTTGGACTACGTTTCCCAGAGTCCAAAGCGGCCGACGTTACGCTTTCCTTGACGTCGTGGCGAGATCGTTAGCTCCGCAGGGACCCGGACGCGACCAAGGGGAGGCAGAAGGTGAGGGGTCTGGGAGTCCGGGGCGGGGACGGGGCGTGTCCAGAGCCTCTGGTCTGTGCGCGCTGGCGGGAGCGGGTTGAGAATGCCGGATTGAGAATGAGTTTTTGGGGCTGCGCGACCAGGGGTGGGTGACTGTGAGTGTGTGGTTGTGGCCGCCTGTCTCCAGGGTGTAAGTCTGGTTGTGTTTGTGTAACCATGTGTGATACTGTGTGTTGGGGTGTGGGGTCCTTGCGACTGTGGGGGGTGATATCTGCTTGTGACTGTACGCCTTGTTCTTGGGGGGATGTGAGTGTGGTTGTGACTGTGAGACAGGTGAAGGCGTCCGTGCGGTTATGATTATATGTCTCCAAGGTGATCGTATGGTTTTGGTTGCATGATATTGTAGCCACGTGTGGTAGTTTGTGTAGTTGTGTGTCTGGCTGTGTGCTGACAACGCGTGTGTGTATCCCTCTTGTGTCCCATGGAGTGTGTCTGTGAAACGGTGGCAGTGTGTGGTGCTGTGTGTTTGAGGGTAACGTGTGTTTGCCTGTGTGAATGTGACTGTCTCCGGAGTGAATGTTCAATTATGACGTTGGTTGGACCGGAGTGCCAGTGATTATATATATTCCCCAAGGGGGTATGTGATTGTGTGAGACATTTGTGAGTATTGGTGTGGGCAAGCTGTGACTATATGAGTGACTTTGTGTGTCATGGTGGTTAACAGATTGTGTGACTGTGTGTGTCTTTTTAGTGGGTGAGTATAAGGGCATGGAGATGTCTGTGATTGTGTGGTTGTGTCTTGTATGTTTCAAGAGTGGATGTGTGTTTGTGTGACACCATTTGTGTAGCACCAAATGTGCTGGCATGAGGTGCCTGTAACTCCAGTGTTCTGACCCTTGCAGAACCTGTGAAGTTAGAACAGATTGTGGCCCTGGACAGTGATTGCCTCAGCCTCTCCCAGTGACACTGGTATTGGACATGTTATCCAGTCTTATCCGATTTCTGTCTCTTGTGTGGAGGTCAAAATGTCCTGCTTACTCATTATCTCTCTTTTTTTTTTTTTTTTTTTTCTAAGTCTTCTCCAAGAGAGATGTTGAGAGGAAAAGGAAAAAATTGCTATTGAACATCCAAAAGCGAAGTTCAAGGTGCATTAGGTTTTCTTCCTTCCCTGAGACCCTTGTTTTTCATGACATTCTTTTCTTGTTCTGAAACTTCTTGCCTAACTCCCCCTCCCCCACAAAGTGACCTGGTCTCCAGTATTTGCCATTGGAGTAAATTATTGGGAGCGCTTGAAATGAACTGAAAGGTTCATATACCCCCATTCCCTGCACACCTAATGTTCATTAAACATTTTTTTTTAACTTTTCATTTTGAATTAGTTTTAGACTTAAAACTGTTGCAAAAATAGAATTCCCACATACTCTTAACCTACTTCTCCATTTGAAGGGGGTTCATGAGGGAATGGTCGAGAAAGAATTCTTGAAACATGAAGTACAAAAAGGTGGTTTTATTATAGCACAGAGATAGGACCCATGGGTAGAAAGAGCTGCGCTGGGATTGTGAGGAGCAATTGATTATACCCTGTGGAGTTGGGGAAGGTAAAGACAAAGGAAGTTTCCGAAAGGATTTTCATATGTTAAGACTTACAGGATCATGGAGACCTGACTATTGTCAAACTAAGTGGTTTTTCTCTCCAGCAAGGCATTAACATTAAGATCAGGAGTTTCCTGAGGAATGTTATACCCACCCGCCTCAGGTATTTGTCAATGGGCTGCAAGTTATAAGGAAATTTAATTTTATCTACATTTCTTTTGCCTTTGTTCTCTACATCATTACCATTTTACATAATCACAGTACATGATAAAAACCAGGAGATTAACATTGATACATTACTACTAACTCATCTACAAACTTTATTCATATTTCATCAGTGTCCCTTAGTGTCCTTTTTCTGCACAAGGATCCAATCCAGGATCATATGTTGCAGCTAGTTGATAAGTCTTCTTAGTCTTCTTGTTCCTCAGTTTTTGTCTCACTTGACCTTGATACTTTTAAAAGGTATTGGCCATTTGTTTTATAAATTATGCAACGTAGAATGTTCCCCTATTTGAGGTTGTCACATGCTTCCTTGTAATTAAATTCAGGGTATGCTTTTGGGACAAGCATACCCCAAAAGTGATGTGTTCTCAAGACATCCTATTGGGAGACCTAAGAGATCAGTTTGCCTCATTACTAGTGGTAACTTTAGTCACTTGGTTAAAGTGGTTTCTGTCTGATTTCTCCACTGCAAAGTTGCCATTTTCCCCATTATAATTAATATGTGTCTTGAGAAATACCTTAAGCCTATATAAATATCCTGTTTCTCATCCTACTTCCACCTGCAAATCTTAACACTCATTGATAATTTTCCCCTGAAAATGTCATTACCGGCTATTTGCCAAATGGTGACTCAAGAAAAATTTTTTTAGGGGCGACTGGGTAGCTCAGTCAGTTAAGCATCTGGCTTCGGCTCATGTCATGATCTTGCGGGTTTGTGAGTTCAAGCCCCACCTCGGGCTCTGTGCTGACAGCTCAGCCTGGAGCCTGCTTCAGATTCTATGTCTGCCTCTCTCTCTGCCCCTCCCCTGCTTGTGCTCTGTCTCTGTCTCAAAAATAAATAAACACCAAAAAATTTTAAGAAAAAAATTTTTAATGTTTATTTATTTTTGAGAGAGAGAGAGAGCACATGAGCAGGAGTCGGGCAGAGAGAGGGAGACACAGAATCCAAGGCATTCTCTAAGCTGTCAGCACAGAGCCTGTTGTGGTACTCAAACCCACAAACCTGAGCCAAAGTCAGATGCTTAACCGACTGAGCCACCTAGGTGCCCCCCAAATTTCCATCCTTCCTTCTACATTTGCCAAGTAGAATACTACAGTCAGAAGGAGATATTCCTTCTCCCTGACTTACTTATTTACTAAATTATTTATGTAAGTATAGATTGGATTTTTTTTTTTTAATTCTGTAGGTTGCATTTCATTACTATCACTATTTTATTCCTTAAATAACTCGAGATTTGGCCACTGGGAGCTCCTTCAAGTTGAATGTGTTCCCTTTATTGTTTTTTTAGTACTGCCATATTTTCTGGTACCACAAGATGTTGCAGGCTATTTTGTTATCCGAAACTGGGTTTACCTCTTGGAGGGTGTCAAGCCAAAACACACAACCAGCCAAAAATTAGGAGAAGGAAGAGTTTTACTTCTGCTAAGTAAAGGAGAACACCAGGGATCTTCCCCAAAGCAGTGTCCCCGGGGGAGGTTTTACACTAAGGGTGCATACATCTTAAGGGCCTTGTACAATGGGGAATATAGCATGGAATTGGGGTAAAAGTCATCTTACAATGACTGAGTCCAGTGGCACCTGGGTGGTTTGGTCGGGTGAGCATCTGATTGGCTCAGGTCATGAATCCCAGTTTGTGAGTTCGAGCCCTACGTTAGGCTCTGTGCTGACAGCTCAGAGCCTAGAGCCTGCTTTGGATTCTGTGTCCCTCTCTCTCTGGCCCTCCTGTGCTCCCACTCTGTCTGTCTGTATGTCTCTCTCTGTCTCAAAAATAAACAAACATTAAAAACAAAGAGTGTAGGTCAAAGTCGTGAGGGCTGGCAAAGGACGGCATCATCAATTGGTCTGGTATCTGAGTTCTCAAATGGGTTTAAATCCTGAAAATATAACCCAAGAATGTATACATCAAGTTAGTTTTCTTCACTTTTGAATCAGCACTGTTAGTTTTACCAGCCAATTTGTTGTCCCTGATATGATTAAGTTATCTCCTGGCCTGATAGTGGCTGTTCTTTCTTTCACAAGATGGCCAGGAGCCTGAAATGACTTTTCTTATAGCAAAAAAGCTATGTCTGTCTCTTTTTTCCCCAGGGCCCCTAACTCTTTCTGCTTACACTGTCCCAGCCCCAGTTCTGGAACATGCACATTTCCCAGAGAAAACTGGCTCCTTTTATTAGAAAATCATATTTAGAGGGGTGCCTGGATGGCTTAGTTGGTTTAGCATCCTACTCTTGATTTCAGCTCAGGTCATGATTTCACAGTTTATGAGTTTGAGCCCCACATCACGCTGTCTCCTGTCAGCATGGAGTCTGCTTTGGATCCTCTGTTCCCCTCTCTGTCTGCCCCTGGCCTGCTTGTGTGTGCGCTCTCTCTCTCTCTTTCTCTCTCTCTCTCTCTCGTGCACACTCAAAAGTATATAAAACATTTTTTAAAAATTGCTAATCTAGGGGCGCCTGGGTGGCGCAGTCGGTTAAGCGTCCGACTTCAGCCAGGTCACGATCTCGCGGTCCGTGAGTTCGAGCCCCGCGTCGGGCTCTGGGCTGATGGCTCGGAGCCTGGAGCCTGTTTCCGATTCTGTGTCTCCCTCTCTCTCTGCACCTCCCCCATTCATGCTCTGTCTCTCTCTGTCCCAAAAATAAATAAACGTTGAAAAAAAAAATTAAAAAAAAAAATTGCTAATCTACACTCCCATACCTCATACCTCTTATTTTTAGTCTTACAGTATATGGTAAAAGGACAGCTTTCCCTACACCTTTCTGCATGGTGATGTTACTCATTCATAACATAGATAAATTCATTTGTTACTTTTTGTATTTTATTTTGGATTTACACACACATATACATCCTGGTTGATTGTAATTATTTTTTGAGTGCATGAAACATTACCATGGTTCTAAAAGCCATAATTAGACAAAAGATCTATGCAGTCACTCAGTTGGCTTACAGTCACTTATTTTTTTTTTTTTTAACTGTCTCTACACCCAGTGTGGGGCTCAAACTCACGATCCTAAGATCAAGAGTCCTGTGCTCTGTGACTAGGCCAGCCAGTCACCCATCATCGCAGTGTTTTTTGTTTTTTAATTTTTATTTATTTTTGAGAGAGAGAGAGAGAGAGAATCAGAAGTGAGCTCCAGGCTCCGAGCTGTCAGCACACAGCCAGACTTAGGACTCAAACTCCACCGTGAGATCATGACCTGAGTGGAACTCTGAGGCTTAACCAACTGAGCCACCCAGGTGCCCCCCTCATTGTGGTTTTGATGTGCCTTTTCCTAACAATTGATGATGTTGGGGATCTTTTTATGTGTTTATCAGCCATTTGAATATCTTTGGAGAAAGATTTAATTGTAATCAGATTGTATTTCCTTGCTACATTGTAGGAGTTTTGTAAGTAAGTATCAATTGTAAGTATCAATCCCTTTTTATTTTTTTTTTTTTATTTTTTTTTTTTAATTTTTATTTTTATTTTTGGGACAGAGAGAGACAGAGCATGAACGGGGGAGGGGCAGAGAGAGAGGGAGACACAGAATCGGAAACAGGCTCCAGGCTCTGAGCCATCAGCCCAGAGCCTGACGCGGGGCTCGAACTCACGGACCGCGAGATCGTGACCTGGCTGAAGTCGGACGCTTAACCGACTGCGCCACCCAGGCGCCCCATCAATCCCTTTTTAGATACATGACTTATAGACATTTGTTTCCAGTCCATGGATTGCCTTTTTACTCTTAATAGTGTCCTTTGATGCACAGAATTTTTTTTAATTTTGATAAAGCCCACAATATATCTATTTTTTCTTTTGTTGTCTGTGCTTTCTTTGTCATACCCAATAAATCATTAAATTAATTAATTAAATCCAATATTGTGAAAATTTTTCCTTATGTTTCTTCAAAGAGTTTTATAGTTTTAGTTCTTATGTTTGGAACTGTTACACATTTTGAGTTAGTTTTTGTATATGGTATTAGGTAGGGATCCAACTTCATTCTTTTGCATACAGATATCCAGTTTTCCCAATACTATTTGTTGAAAAGACTGTCCTTTTTCCCATTGAATGGTCTTGGGTCTTCTTGTTGAAAACTATTTGACTATATATGTGAGGGTTTCCATTCTATGTCACTGGTCTAGGTATCTGACTTCGTGGCAGTACCACACTGTTTTGAATACCATAGCTTCGTAATAAGTTTTGAAATCAGGAATTGAGAGACCTCCAACTTTGTTGTTTTTCAAGACTGTACCTTCAAGGGCATATAGGTGGCTCAGTCCATTAATTATCCAACTTTGGATCAGGTCATGATCTCACAGTTCGTGAGTTCAAGCCCCACTTCAGGTGGGCTCAGAGGAGCCCCACTTTGGGTAAGCTCTAAGGAGCCTCACTTCAGGCTCTGTGCTGTCAGCGTGGGATTCTCTCTCTGCCCCTCATGGGATTCTCTCTCTCTCTCTCTCTCTCTCCCTCTTTCTCTGCCTCTCGTTCACTTGCGCCCACTCTTTCTCAAAAACAAAACCAAAAAAGACTGCTCCTTCAGATTCTGTGTGTATTTTATGATGAATTTTTCTATTTCTGCAAAAAATAATATCATTGGGTTTTGATAAGGATTCCATTGACTCTGTGTATCACATTAGGCAATATTGACATCTGTCTTGATCAGCTGAGACTGTTCACAGTTATGGAAGCTGGAATTCTGAGATCAGGATGTCAGCATAGATAGTTTCTAGTTGGGCTCTCTTTTTGGCTTACAGTTGTCCACCATCTTGCTGTATCTTCACAGAGAGAGAGAAAAAACAAGTTCTGGTGTGTCTTCCACAATGGCCCTGTCTTCGAATACAGTGACATTAGGGGTTAGGACTTCAACACATGAATTGGGGGTGGACGACCCAATTCTGGTGGGGAGGGGGAAATCTTAGGCAGGCTCCACACTCAGCATGGAACCCAATGAGGGGCTCAATCCCATAACCCTGAGATCATGACCTGAGCCGAAATCAAGAATTGGACGCCCAACCAACTGAACCACCTAGGTGCCATATTCCAGAAGATTTTCAAAGATACTAATGACCCCTGAAAATTTAAAACCAAGGATAATAATACCTGATAATAGCCTTTGAGATGTCTCAAATTTGCACCCAACAGTAGGGAAAGAGAAGAGGAATGTTCCATCATCTATTATATTCATCCAGCTAATAAACAATGTGCTTACAAAGCTTTAATGAGAACAATGAAAAGGATGTCATAAACAAAATGATAAATTAAAAAGTGCTCAGGTTTTGCAAAGATCCTACCCAAAAATCTTCTAATTAGTGATTGAGTGGAGAAGCTTGTTGTGTGTCTGGCACCATTCTTTCTACTTTACATATGCTGTTTTATTTAATTTGAACTTTCTTGAAAATTGGTCATTCACAGAATATTTTTGATAATGAAGCTATACCAATGTATCAAGAAATATGACATTTCATATTTAAACATTTAAAGGACTGTTAAAGAACTTTTAGTTGTTATTGGTTTCAATCACACTAATTTCTTTTCTTGATCCCATTCATGTCATAAACGTTGTCTCAATTTTTCCTAATTTTTTCTACTACCAGGAAAATAAATACTATCTACAACTATGGTTATTTATTTTTGGTTTGGTTTGGTAGGGTTTTTTTGTTTTGTTTTGTTTTGAGAGAGAGAGAGAGAGAGAGAGAGAGAGAGACGGTGGGGAAGGGCGGAGGGAGAAGGAGAATCTTAAACATGCTCTGTACCCAGTGCCAGAGCTCAATGCAGGGGCCCCACACAGAGCTCAGTCTCAAAACTGTGAGATCATGACCTGAGCCGAAATAAGTGTCTGAAGCTTAAGTGGCTGAGCCACCCAGGTGCCCCTGGTTATTTATTTTTAAAAAATTTTTTTTTTTCAACGTTTATTTATTTTTGGGACAGAGAGAGACAGAGCATGAACGGGGGAGGGGCAGAGAGAGAGGGAGACACAGAATCGGAAACAGGCTCCAGGCTCTGAGCCATCAGCCCAGAGCCTGATGCGGGGCTCGAACTCACGGACCGTGAGATCGTGACCTGGCTGAAGTCGGACGCTTAACCGACTGCGCCACCCAGGCGCCCCTATTTTTAAATGGAAACAATATCTTTATGATTTTTCTTGTGAAAAATATAAGGTTAATGTAAAAATAGAAATTTGCTAAAAATTCCTTCGTCCAGAAATAAATATTCTTAATATTTTGGTGGATATACTTCAAATATTTTTCTATGGGATTTTATAGAGGGGTATCACTTGTGTATAAATTCTGTAACCTGCCTTTATTATTTAATAATGTATTTCATGGTAGTGTTGTATTTTATAGTCACTATGTAGTATTTCATTACATGGGGGAACCTGGGTGGCTCAGTCGGTTAAGTGTCCAACTTCGGCTCAGGTCATGATTTCACAGTCTGTGAGTTTGGGCCCCACGTCGGGCCATGTGCTGACAGCTCAGAACCTGGAGCCTGCTTCAGATTCTGTGTCTCCCTCTCTCTGCCCCTCCCCGCTTGAGCTTTGTCTCTCAAAAGTAAATAAATGTTAGTATTTCATTATCAAGATAACCCTAATTTTTTCATTTTTGCCTACTAAACAGAATTTGTATTTCTATAATTTAGTTATGAGCTATTCCCAAAAGTGTTTTTGTGCATGCCACTCACATAGTTTTCAAGTTTATTTCTTTTCCACAGAGAGAGAGAGACAGAGCATGAGTGAGGGAGGGGCAGAGAGAGGGAGACACAGATTCTGAAGCAGGCCCCAGGCTCTGAGCTGTCAGCACAGAGCCCAATGCAGGGCTCAAACTCACGGACCACGAGATCATGACCTGAGCAAGTCGGACGCTCAACCAACTGAGCCACCCAGGTGCCCCTACCACTCACATATTTTTATAATGGATTCCTTTGGGACATTAGAAATTTATTAAGAATTTTCAAAGGTGCAAAATCCTAATCTAGAACTCAGGGAGATAAGTTGCTTTTTAAAAGTTATAGTCTTGGGGCGCCTGGGTGGCTCAGTCGGTTGAGTGTCCGACTTCAGCTCAGGTCACGATCTCACGGTCCATGAGTTCGAACCCCGCGTCGGGCTCTGGGCTGATGGCCCAGAGCCTGGAGCCTGCTTCCAATTCTGTGTCTCCCTCTCTCTCTGCTCCTCCCCCGTTCATGCTCTGTCTCTCTCTGTCTCAAAAATAAATAAACGTTAAAAAAAAATTTTTTTTTTTTTTTAAATAAATAAATAAAAGTTATAGTCTCGGGGCTCCTGGGTGGCTCAGTTGGTTAAGCATCTGACTCTTGATTTCGGCTCAGGTCATACTCTCATGGTTTGAGAGTTGCAATCCTGTGTTGGGCTCCTCACCAACAGCATGAAGCCTACTTGGGCTTCTCTCTCTGCCCCTCCCAGACACCACTCTCTCTCTCTCTCGCTCTCTCATGCTTTCTCTCAAAATAAATAAACTTTAAAAAAAAAATTTTTTTTTTTTAAGTCATAGTCTCTGTGTGCCTGGCTAACTTAGTTGGTGGAGCATTCGACTCTTGATCTCAGGGCTGTGAGTTCGAGCCCCATGTTGGGTGTGGAGATTACTTAAGGGAAAAAATAAAAGTTATAGTCTTTATTTACTTTTAAAGTGCAAATAACATAATAGGTGAGACAAAAGTAGTATACAGATATTCAAAGTAAAGGATGATAAAGAGCACTATTTTATCCTGATAGTAATGCTGTGATAATTCATAAGAGGGAGATAACTTGTGTGACCAGAACAGTCATTGTCTTATTGACCATGACCGTGACCATATTATTGACCATTGTCATATTGACCATGTCTAAGTCAAACTGATCTCATAAGAGCTCTGTGGAGGTAAATTAGTTTTCTTGAGTCCTATACAAGACGTGCAGTTTTTTTATTTAAATTTTTTTTTTTAATATTTATTTTGAGAGAGAGAGAGAGAACAAGCATGAGTGAGCAGGGGAGGGGCAGAGAGAAAGGGAGAGAGAGGATCCAAAGCAAGCGTTTCATTCTGTCGGTGCAGAGCCCAATGCAGGGCTCAAACCCACAAGCCATGAGATCATGACCTGAGCCGAAGTCAGACACTTCACCAACTGAGCCACCCAGGCACCCCAATACTTGTAGTTTTCATCATTCTAATCATCAGAAATCCAAAGTATGACCAATGGGGCAAGCTGTTTGTAGATGTTTAGAGAACAGTGGGGCAGGTACAGAAGCATAATAGACTCATCTGGCAAGAAGAGCTGAAAGGAAGCACTGTTACACACTGTTATATACCGTTATACATAATACATATATAGGTAATATACTAATGATTTTTCATTCTTTTCCAGGCAGGACTACAGCATACATGAATATAGTTACCAAATCAAGAAGTTTGCAACTACTGGGAGCTGACAAAGCAAAAACAAAAGCAATTCTGTGAAAATACAACTATTTTTAGAATATCCTAAGCTATTATTTTATGTTCAAGGGAAGATTGCTTAAAAAAAAGTAAGTATTTTCTTTTTTATCTGCTACTTAGGGATAGCTTACATTTAACAGAACTTAAAAATAATTTTTTTTTTTTTATTTTTTTTTCAACGTTTATTTATTTTTGGGACAGAGAGAGACAGAGCATGAACGGGGGAGGGGCAGAGAGAGAGGGAGACACAGAATCGGAAACAGGCTCCAGGCTCTGAGCCATCAGCCCAGAGCCCAACGCGGGGCTCGAACTCACGGACCGCGAGATCGTGACCTGGCTGAAGTTGGACGCTCAACCGACTGCGCCACCCAGGCGCCCCAGAACTTAAAAATAATTTAAAAACTAATACATAATTATTGAAAAAACATACACTTTAGTAAAACGAAGAACATTGAAGATCATAGCCCGCAATAACCAAAGTAATCTTTAAAGACAAAACTTCCTAGACATTTTTCATGTAATTTGTCTGTCTATATTGTCTGTATTGATGTATCTGTGTATTTTACAGATAGGAGCACATGAGCACATTTGTAACCTTTTTTTTTTTTTTCCATTTAACCATACCTGCAACATTTTTATGTTGTTATCAGCTATTATATTACTACTAAATTTGTGAGTACTTAGAATTACTGTTTCATAGAAATCTTTCATTTAGTTAAACTCCCTGCTCTTGTCTTACTCAGAAAACTGAATATTGCCTGAAAATGTATATATCTCATTGTGATGATTTTTGGTTGATGTTTATACTGGGGAAATGTATGTTTACATCAATAAAATTCAATACATCATTTAAAATATAGCATATAAGGGTGTGCCTGGGCAGCTCGATCAGTTGGACGTTTGACTTCAGCTCAGGTCACGATCTTGCAGTTCGTGGGTTAGAGCCCTGTGTCAGGCTCTGTGCTAACAGCTCAGAACCTGGAGCCTGCTTGGGATTCTGTGTCTCCCTCTCTCTCTCTATCCCTCCCCTACTCATGCTCTCTCTCTCTCTCTCAAAAATAAAATAAACATTAAAGAAAGAAAGAAATACAATTAATAAAACATCAATCATGCAAATATTTTGACAGGTACATAGATTGGTGTGTTAACAAAAGGGATATGCTGATGTTCATGATGCTCAGAGCAACTAGTTGTTAATAATTGGTGATCAAGAAGTAATGTTTTAAGAAAATTACAATCTAATACAATACTTTATTTTTTTTTTTATTTTTTTAATGTTTATTTATTTTTGAGAGAGAGAGAGACAGAGTTGAGCCAGGGAGGGGCAGAGAGACAGGGAGACAGAATCTGAAGCAGGCTCCAGGCTCTGAGCTGTCAGCACAGAGACTAATGTGGGGCTCGAACTCACAGACCCCAAGATCATGACCTGAGCTGAAGTTGGACGCTTAACCGACTGAGCCACCCAGGCGCCCCTAATACAATACTTTATTATATGTAGATTTTTTTTGTGTGTTCAATTATGTTTTAGGAAATTATTTGGGTGCTTTGTGTTAAAATGTGATGCATTATATTTTTCACATTTTAAATAGTGGGAAAAAGGCTCTGGTTAGAGTTCTTGCACAGAATGATTGCTTTTTAGGAATAGATTACTAATGTTAAGGTGGAGATACCTCTATATGTCTAATTTTCATGACCTGGCAACTTCTCCCAGTCCCTATGTGATGTGGGACCTTTGGCCTCTAAAGAATAAGAATGTCTATCAATTTAGATAGAGAAAATCCAGGGATGTAGCTTCAAGCTTCACTAAGTGGTATATGGATGGCTAAACTTTGCTCAGAAGAATTGTACAAAGATTTGATGGTAGAATCTGGAGAAGCATGGTTTTGCTAGGTCAAGATCAACTTATCCTATAACTCATAATCTCTCTCTTTAGGGCCTTGTGTTTCACATTGTATGTTTGTGAAAAATCCCTTTGAGGTGTATGGAGTTGGAAATTAACAGCTCTGCTCTGTTATTTCTGAAGTTTCCTCTGACTTTTTTTTTTTTTTGTAACGCTTATTTACTTTTGAGAGAGAGACAGAGCATAAGCGAGGGAGGGGCAGAGAGAGGGGGAAACACATAATCTGAAGCAGGCTCCAGGATCTGGGCTGTCAGCACAGAGCCCAATGCGGGGCTCAAACCTATGAACTGTGAGATCATGACCTGAGCCAAAGTTGGACACCTAACTGACTGAGCCACTCAGGCGTCCCCATGGATGTCCACACGCATCCATGTAGGCAGAGTCCCAGACCAAAGTAGATTCCACCAATCTATAGCTATACCATCTGAAACACATGGTCCCCCTAGCCACACATCAGGGAATAGAAAAAGTAGAGAATTATGCAGTCCTGTCAGTGCCTCAGATTGAAGTGACACACATCACCGCAGCTCAGATTCCATTGGACAAAACCAGTTTATGGCCTTGCCTAACTGCAAGAGTCTGGAACATGTCATCTATGTACCCAGAAGGAGAGGAAAACTGAATAATGGGGAAATAATAGTAATTAAATTAATGTCTGCCACACTGGCTAAGACCCATTTCTTTTTGTGTGTGTAGGAAGTTGCTTCTGTAAATTAAATATGATTTCTCTTTGGAGCAAGGAGGATATCCTGGATTGAGGGTTGACAAGAGGTCTGTGCACAGGTGAGTGAGCAGACTAACAAAAATGGAAGGCTTTCATATGAAAGCTCACTTCTGTGGGCATTCAGGAGCTTTATGTTATTGTTTGAGAACAAGCCCCTAAAAGGCTGTAGAACTATAGAGAAAATCAATCTCCTTCAGCATATAAGTTCCCCAAAACACCTCACTGTCACTAATGAATCATTCCATTCATATTTCCTTTTATAATTCACCCCCCTGAACAAAGAGGAAGGTATAAATTATTTATGATTATAAAACATATGCTTAAGGGAAAACTTGAAAATATAGAAAAAAAACAAGATTCCCCCTGTAATTAGACACACAGAGACAAATGTAAAAACGTAATTGAAAATTCTTTCAGTCCATCTTCTGTGCACACACACATGCATATATAGAACGTATGTATATTTTTCCTATAAAAATAGGATTATACTACACATACTACTTCATTAACTACCTTTTTTATCCAGCATTGTTTAATATCTTAACACCAACAAATATATGTGTTCATTTTATGGCAACAGTGTTCCCACTGTGTGGATGTACTGTAATTTATTTATTTAACCAATCCTCCTTTTTAAGTTCTTTTCCAAGTTGTTTCCAGTGTCAGCAGTGTCTCCATCATGTAGCCCACACACATCTTTTGGATAGTCTCAGCTGTGGAATTGCTTCATCAGAGGACATACATAGTTTAATTTCTGTTAACATTGCCTTGTTGGAAGTTTACACAGCTAGAGCCCACTGTGTCTGTGATATGTTATAATAATCTCAAGTATTAGAGTCTGAAACAGAACTCATAATTGGTTTATTCAGACCTGCTCCTCTCAGGGTTCTTTGTGTTAAAAAATGACAACTTCATACTTCCATTTCCTCAAGCCAAATACCTTAGCATCATTATGGCTTCTTCCTCCTTTTTTTTTTTTCTTTTATACCTAAAATCAACAAATCCCATCAGCTCTACCTTCAGAGAATGTCTAATCTGATCAAGTCTCATCACTCCCCCCCCCCCCCCCCACCACCATCCCTAATGCAAGCCACCCTCACCCCTTGCCTGGATTACTACAGTTACCTACCTTCTCACTGGTCTCCCTGCTTCCCTCCCCTTGTCTTCTTCCTTCACTTTCTTTGCATGATCCCTTTAAATGTAAATCAGAGTGTGCCATTCCTTGTCTTAAACCTTTAGTGGCTTCCTGTCTTATTCAAGAATAAAAAGCAAAGTTCTTACAGTGGCCCACAAGCCCCATGTGATCAGCTTCCAGACACCTCTGTCACCCAAATGAGCTGCTGACTTTCTCTTGCACACTCCATTCCAGCCACCCTAGTCCCCTTTATTAATCAAAGAAAGTCTGCTCCTGCCTTGAGGCCTTTGCAGTTACTGTTCCCTATACTCTTAGATACCTGCATTTATTACTCCACTCACTCGGTGCTTACATATCACCTTCTCAATGAAAAGCCTTCTCAGGCCACCTTCCATTTCCCCAAAGCTCCCTATCCTCTAACGCTTCTTAATTTTTTTACATAGAATTTGGGCCACCTGACATATAAATAGGAGTATCAATGTCAGTATATCAATATTTGTTATTGTCTCTTTCCATTAGAATGTGAGATCCACTGGGACAGGGACTGGATTTATTATCTTCCTCACACCTAGAACCATGCCAATTGAGGTAGGAGCTCAGTAAATCTGAAAGAATTTTTGACTCCTCTTTCTCCATCTCCATATCTAATCAGATGCCAGAGCTTGTTGATTTTACTTCTGTACACCTTGAAATTATACCTTCCTTTTTATCTTCACTGCCATTATCCTTCATCAGGTCCTTTGTTTGCTTGCAAAAGTATAAGCACCTCTCAGTTGATCTCTCTGTCTCCAGTTTTACTCCTCTCCAATAAAATATTCTGGCCATATTGACCCTATCATTTCCCTCTTTAAATTCTTCAGTGGCCTTCCTTTCATTAATGGGTGAAAAACAAACATTTATATATTCAGTTAGTAGTCATTGGACCCTTCTCCTCCAGACAGCATGGCAGGTGCCAGTCACAGTGATGATGATGCCTGGTCTTTGTCCTCATTGTTATTTTATTTCACTCATTCGCCTTCATTTTCCAACCCCTGATGTCATCGCCAGCATAAGCTTCCTCTAGATTCTAAAACTAATTAAATTTAAATATAATTAAAAATTTAGAGAAAAATCCAGTTCCTCAGTCCTACTAGACACTTTTTACATACTTAGTGCATGTGGCTAATGCCAAATTATTGAGGGTACAGATGTGAAGATTTCCATCATCACAGAAAGATTTGGTGGACAGCACTAGTCTAGACCTTTCCCCAAACTACACAAGTCATTCCAAGTTATTCTCGGCTCCCCAAATACACCATATACTTTTGGTCCACTATTTTTGTCACTTTTATTCATAGATCAGAATACTCTTCTGTACCTCTTCTGCCTATTAAAATTCTCTGATTTTGAACTCCCAATTCATATTGTACAACGTAGAGGACATTTTCCTTGACCCCACTGCATTGAGAAAATTAGTCTTCCTTCTCACCCACCCCACCCACAAACCATGGGAAGCTTCTTGCACCTCTGATTAGAACCAGCATTACTATCCTCCTTAAAACCCCTGAGTTCTCAGGGTACCTGGGAGATTCAGTTGGTTAAGTGTCCAACTCGATCTCAGTTCAGGTCATGATGTCACAGTTTGCGAGATCGAGCCCCATATCCAGCTCTGCACTAACAACCGGAACCTGCTTAAGATTTTCTCTCTCTTCCTGTCTCTCTGCCCCTCCCCCATGCTCGCTTGCACGCGCGCACTCTCTCTCTCTCTCAAAATAAATAAACTTAAAAAAAAAAAAAACCTGAGTTCTCATTACTTTGAGGCATAGGCGATTTTCCATAGAACTCCACCCTTAACAAATACTAGAGGTGATATTCTGCAGGAAAGCAGTAGGGAAGGCTTAGATGGAAGATGAGGAGTGCTGGCCCAAGAGGCTTCTATAAATTGAGCTCCCATTCAGGTCAATACTCTGGATATGCAGGTGTGCTTGTAAGATACCTGTTTACTATTATTTTCTTGCTCCTGTCTGGTGAGTCCAGGCAGGGCTGGAGTCTTTGATGAGGCCTCTGGTGTAGGTGGTGTTCCTTTCTAGACTTAGAAGGAGGAAGTAGAGCCAAAGAAGTACCCAAGAGGTTTTGCCTGTTGAGCTCAGAGAAGCGGGAAGACTTAGTTTTAGGGATATCTTTTTCTCAAGGTTTGGCCTGCACAGGTATGCTGTTTGTAACCTGTGGGTACTGTCCTCATCTTTAGAGGATAAAGTAAGCAAGTCTGAGTCTTGACACTCTTTGCAGCAGCTGCAGAGGAAGATCAGCTTGGAACAGGTGGGAGCCAACTAGTCCCCGTGTAGGGTATAGAGTAGCATCAGCAAGATGGGGGAATGTTCAGGCTGGAATCCCTCCTGCTGAGGTGGTTGGATTCTATGTGAGTGCTGGAGCGTATCTTCTTTGAATCCATTTTTTAGTTTCCCTGGAGTTTAGGGAGGGGCTGGGTTTTGTTAACTCTGTAGTTCTTGATATTAGTGTTGTGTGGTGGGACAAGGGGGAGGACAAGGGAAGCAGAGCAGGACATTGGAAGTACAGTTGTGTTAAGGTCGTCTATTTAGGAGTGCTCAGGCAAGCTCAGTTTATGAGAGATTTCCCTTTTTCCCCCCTACTCTGCTTTTTCAGGACTCTGCACTTGTCCAAGAGAAGAATCTAAAGAAATCAGAGCAGCCCAGGTAGTTCTGAAAGCCATGGCACAGGTAAGCTGAAATTTCCTCTATCCTTGAAATAATCTCTCTTCCTTTCAAATCATGTGAACATTTGTGTTCTTTATCCTGAAACTTCCCTATCTCACTGAGCCCCATTCTTGTTCCCAGTTCCTCCATTCCAGGGATGGGTGATGGTGTTCCACTTCCCTTAGTGGCTCTCTCTTCTCCAACAGTGTAGACATATGGACACATGGCTCTTCCCAGAGCAACAGTGGAGCAGAAATATATTGTCTTATAAGAAATTTGAGAGCCCCCTTTATCAGAACCCTGGTTGAGTGGGGCCAAAGATGAGATAACTTTGATCTTTTCCATTAATCTAGGTGATTTCCTTTATTTTTAAATGTTACATCTTTAAAAATCATAAAAATAAATAAATAAATATCATAAATATTTCATACTACCAAAGAATATATATAAAAACATATCTATAACATGTATATGGTGTAAAAAATAATAAAAAATAATAAAGTATTGGGGTGCCTGGGTAGCTCAGTTGATTAAGCATCCATCTTTGGCTCAGGTTGTGATCTCCCAACTTGTGGGTTCGAGCCCTGTCAGCACAGAGCCTGCTTGGGATCCTCTCTCTCTCCTCCTCTTTCTGTCCCTCCCCCACTTGCTAATGCACGCTCTCTCTCTCTCTCAAAATAGATAAACTTTAAAAGTAATAAAAAAGTATTGATGTACTCATTACCTAGACTAATGTACCATCTAAGCATCCCATATTCCCTTCCCAGATCATATTCCTTTCCACACTGCATTACTGTTCCTACCAATGGTTATGCTTGCCTTCAATTTTGTGTTTATCAGTCCTTTGATTTTTTTTTAATTTTTTTTTTTTAACGTTTATTTATTTTTGAGACAGAGAGAGACAGAGCATGAACGGGGAAGGGTCAGAGAGAGAGGGAGACACAGAATCTGAAGCAGGCTCCAGGCTCTGAGCTGTCAGCACAGAGCCTGATGCGGGGCTCGAACTCACGGACCACGAGATCATGACCTGAGCCAAAGTCGGACGCTTAACCGACCGAGCCACCCAGGCACCCCCAGTCCTTTGATTTTTATAATAGTTTTACCATATATGAATGCATACTAAGCAATATACTGCTGAGTGTTCTGTTTTCAAATTTTTGTGAAGTTATCTTACTCTATATTTTTGACCAGATTTTTTTCATTCAACACAATGTACTTTCAAATCATTCATGTTAAATTGTGTAGCACTAGATTAGCAGTTCTCCAAGCATGGTCCAGGAAGACTCTGACACCCTCTCAAGAGATAATACCAACATGTTATTTGCCTTTCTGATTCATACTCTCCAATTAATGTACAATGGAGTTTCTTAGAAGCTATATGATATATGTTATCCCAACAGACTGAATACAGAAGTAGATGTGAAAATCTAAGTGTCTTTTATTCAGCCAGTCATTAAAGAGATTGCAAAAATGTAAAACAAAGCTATTAAGTTTTTTTGACAATATTTTTTTTTCATAAATTGTATGTTATGTTAACATGTAACAGGTTTATTATTGGTTACTTAAATAAATTAATAAATTAATATTTTTAAATTTCTCACTTTTAATTTCTAACCTGGTAATTATCGATAAATATAGCCAGCATTAACAGAGTTCTCTGAGGGGTGCCTGGGTGGCTCAGGCGGTTAAACATCCGACTCTTGTTATCAGCTCAGGTCATGATCTCACAGTTCATTGGATTGAGCCCTGCTGTCAGCACAGAGTCTGCTTAGGATTCTCTCTCTCTCTCCCTTTCTCTGCCCCTAACAGTTTTATTTATTGTATATATAATTTTGTACAAGGAAATTCACCCACATAAGTGTAAAGTTCTGTGGTGTTTAGTGTATTTATAGAGTTCTACAACCATCAGCACAATCCATTTTAGAACATTTTTATTACCCCCAAAAGAAATCCCATTTGCAGTAGTCCCTCTCAACCACTCCTCCTCATCCACTGGCAACTGCTAATTTACTTTTCTATCTCTATGGATTTGCCTATTCGGGAGATTTCCTATGAGTAGAATCTTACAGTATTTGCTCTTTTGTGTCTGACTTTTTTCAAGTAGTATGTTTTCAAGCTTCATCCATGTTGTAACATTTATCAGTACTTCATTCATTTTTATACCAAATTTTATTCTTTAGTTTATTTAGTTTACTTTTTTCTTTAGTTCATCAGTTTATGGACATTTGGGTTATTTCTGCTTTTTGGCTATCATGAATAACGCTGCTGTGAACATTGGTGTATACCAGGGTTTTGGGGTGGACATAACGTTTTCATTTCTCTATACCTACATAATTCTATGTTTAACATTTTGAGAAACTGCCAAAACTTTTCCAAAGTGGCTGCCACATTTTACATACCTGTCAGCAATGTGTTCTGATTTCTCCACATCCTCACCAACATGTGTTATTTTGTCTTTTTTGGTAATAGCCATCCTAAAGGACATGAAGTGGTATCTTATTGTTATTTTGATTTTCATTTCCCTAATGATTAGTGGTATTGAACATCTTTTCATATGCTTATTGGCCATCTGTATATCTTCTTTGGAGAAATCAAATTCTTTGCTTAGTTTTTAATTTTTTTTTATTGTTGAATTGTAAGACTTCTTTATATATACTGGATCCTTACCAGTTATAAGATTTGTAAATATTTTCTCCCAATTTTGTGGTTTGGATTTTTACTTTCTTTTACTTTTTTTTTTTTTTTTTTTTTTTTAAGTAATCTGCATCCCAGTCCTATATTTTAAGATAGAGATTTATAAGACATTTTGGATCCTATCTTTTTTTTTTTTTCTCTCTCCATGGAGAAAGGGTAAAGGATTCATTTTTAAAAGCCTTTATTATTGGCAAGGCTTTTGTTTGCTGTGTATTTTGTATATGCTATTTTGTTTATTTGTAAGATTGCACTTAGCTAGATTTTGCTCTTTCCCAGGCCCTTGTAGAATATAGAAGAGTCCTACTGTATGAAAGAGGTTTTAGTTCCAGTTACAGGAATATTGAAATGAATGCAGGCCTCTAGCCAAATAAATGTGCTTATTATACTACCTTCATGGCATAGGCACTCCTCCATAGCTTGCTTGCTTGATCACCTCCTTCCTACAGTGCCCTTCTCCATATCTTCTCTTTCTATCTTACAGACGTTTTCCTGGATGAGTCAGGTTGTCAATACCTGAACCTACTCATCAATTTTAACCTCATTAAAAATGGTACAGTTATTATGTGCCTCCTGATGGAAGCTATAGGAAGTACCCAGCACCACCTCTGACATATTTCTGCCCCTCCAAAAAACAATGTGAATCAGGCCTCCAGATCTAACTACCTTTTCACAGAAAGTATGGAAGTAAAGCAACATTTTAAACTGTTCCATGAAGATGCAATCAGCCAAGAATGTGGGAGATTCTACTGATTCAAATGTTTCTTTAATTAATAAAAAAATAGCAATAAAAATTTTTGAAGGGTTTCTAGGGGCTCTTATAGATTCTAGAGACTTAAGGAAACCTACCCACTAAATGCAATGTGTGGATTTAATTTGAATCTTGATTTGAACAAACCAACTATAAAAAATTACTTTTGAGAAGATTGGGGCAATTTGAAACTTGATCTGGTTATTAGGAAGTTATTGTTAATTTTATTAAGTATAATAATCATATTCTGGTTGTTATGCTTTTTTTAAAAAAAAAAGGGCTAATCTGCTAGGTACTAAAGTATTTATGGATAAAATACTATGATGTTTGGTATTTGGTATGTAAGATCTGCCTCAAAATACACAAGGGGTTAAAAAAAAGGAAATAAAACAAGATTTGAAAAGTCTTGCAAAGTCTTACTAATTGTTGAAGCAGAGCAATGGATTCATGGGGGTCATACTACTCTGTATACTTTGGTATATTTTTTGAAAAATTTTGTAATAAATGTAAAAAATAAAAGCCCTCTCATTTACTAGTAATGCATGGGTTTATTATTTCAGGGGTTGGTAACATTCAGGGATGTGGCCATAGAGTTTTCTCAGGAAGAATGGAAGTGCCTGGAACCTGCCCAGAGAAACTTGTACAGGGATGTGACTCTGGAGAACTTCAGTAACTTGGTGTCACTAGGTAAGGATGTTATACAATCTAGGGCCAGACAGGAAACGAAGCTTCCAGGGACTGTAACAGTGGTAGGTTGTTATCACCTCTGGCAAGAAAAGGTAAAGGGAGGAAACTGCCCCTGGACAATGGTGAGAGCTAGAGTCATGGAGAAGGGCCTGGCTGGCAGCAACTGTAGCTGCCTCCAAAACTCCTGGGTCAGAGGAGAGAGGGAGAAGGATGAATACCCTGAGCTCTCTCATCCTACCCACTGGCCTTCTGCTGATGCTTCCATATGCCAAACCCAATGAGAAACCACAGAGCCAGGATAGTACAGTCCCTCCAGGTAAGCTGTGTGGGGCACAGAGCAAGGAATGGATTGAGTGGGGAGGAGAGGGCAAATGGAGAATGACCACCATAGCTATCTACTCTAAATAACTCAGGACTAGCCTTCTGGAATTTCTGGTTTCTTCACAGTGAATTTCTAGGGAGACCTATAGGTTTCTGGCTAAATTTCTGCTCTCTGTTTCCAAGGGAATTCTTTGTGGTTTATGGATGTGCAAAGGGGTAGTTCCATTAGCACCTCTGTTTTCCTGTCCTTTGGACAAACTTTACACCTTCCTTCATTCCTTCCTTCATAATTGTCTCTTTCATTGGTGACCAAGGGACTGTGTTTGAATTTTGGAACAGGACAATTATGCTCCATTTCTTTTCCTATTAACAGGACTTTCCATTTCTAAGCCTGACCTCATTTCCTTACTGGAGCAAGGGAGAGAACCCTGGATGATTGCAAATGATATGACAGGACCATGGTGTTCAGGTGAGTGAGGGGTGATCTAGTGGGGGAGGTCATTGGGAATGATAATAGCCAGTAGGTGAGTCAACTGACAGCAGTAACTTAAGTCATTACTGAGAGGCTCCCCTCCAAGGTGTACTGAAAACTGTAGAACAGCCTGAGACATGAAGACACAAAAAGCAGAGATTGTGTCAGCCTCAGCTCCCAAGGGAACCTTGCCCTTACCCCCATTATCTTTTCTTCTTGCATATTTTCCTCCCACTTCAAAAAGAACATGCTCCCTTTTTCCCCTTTTGCTCCACTTTTACCTGTACTTTGGATTCTTTTTCCTGCAAGCATCTTCATCCCTTAAAAAATACTTTCGGGGCGCCTGGGTGGCTCAGTCGGCTAAGCGTCCAACTTCAGCTCAGGTCATGATCTCCCAGTTTGTGGTTTCAAGCTCAGGGTTGGGATCTGTGCTGACAGCTCAGAGCCTGGAACCTGCTTCGGATTCTGTGTCTCCCTCTCTCTCTGCCCCTCCCCCACTCTCATTCTCTTTCTTTCAAAACTAAACATTAAAAAATTTTTAAAAATACTTATTTTCTTAAAACAGCTCATTTTACCCAATTCAGCAATTCATTTATTCTCTAAATGTTTGAAGATAAGGTCATGTAATGGCTAAGGGACTGACTTGGGAATCAGATTGAGTTCAAATCTTAGCTCTGCCAATTACTGAATCTGTGAGTTTAGGTAAATTGCTTAAAATCTCTGTGCTTCAGTTTTCTCCTTTGCAAATGAGATAAAAATAGAGCCCCCTTCATGTAATTATTATGGTTGTTATAGGAGTTAATAATGTGAAATGCCCAGAACAATGCCAGGCAGTAGTGACCATTAAATAAAAGTTATCAAGTATTATTAATTGGCACTTGCTGGGCAATACTGGTATCTTTGAATACTTATCAGTTACCCCCCCCCCCCAACTCCTCTGTTGTTGTAGTTATTTATTTATTTTCATTGGGATTATTTTTTTCTCTATCTAAAGAACACCTAAAAATTTCCTTTTGTGTAGGTCTGTTCAATAAATTCTGTTTTTGACCATATGAAAATGTCTTTGGGGAGACTGGGTGGTTCAGTGGGTTAAGTGTCTGACTCTTGATCTCAACTCTGGTCATGATCTCACAGTTTGTGGGATCGAGCCCCACATCAGGCTTTGTTGTGACAGCACAGATTTTTTCTCTCTCCCTGTCTCTCTGCCCCTCCTCACTTGTGTTCATACTCTCCCTCAAAACAAAACAAAACAAAACAAAAGGTCTTTACCTTCTTTCTCATAGGATATTTTATATATTTGTTTGTTTCATTTTAAAGATTTAATTTTTAAGTAATCTCTACCCTCAACATAGGGCTGGAATCACAACCCTGAGATCAAGATTCCCATGCTATACTGACCGAACCAGCCAGTAGGATATTTTAAATGAGAATGGAATTAATGTGTTAGCAGGAATTTTCCAAAGAAGAAATCCTACCACTGACTTTTCTCTTCCAATGTCATCACTAGGTCAAGTTGTTCCAATTTTGGAAAATGTTCTCTACATATATTTATTTATTTTTTTAATTTTTAATGTTTATTTTTGAAAGAGAGTAGGAGAGTGGGGGAGGGGTAGTGAGAGAGGGAGACACAGAATTGGAAGCAGGCTCCAGGCTCTGAGCTGTCAGCACAGAGCCTGACGCAGGACTCGAACTCACAAGCTGCAAGGTCGTGAACTGAGCCGAAGTCAGACACTTCACCAACTGAGCCACCCAGGCACCCCTACATATATTTAAAACTAGTGTTACTTGGAAAGGAAACTTGCCTCTCTGTTTATCTCTCATCGTTTTGATTATATGATTTAGAATCTGCATGTCCTTTTTTTTTTTTTTAATGTTTATTTATGCTGGGGAAGGGCACAAAGGGAGGGTGAAGAGGATTCAAAGAGGGCTCTGTGCTGACAGCAGAGAGCCTAATGAAGGGCTTGAACCCACAAACTGTGAGATAATGACCTGAGCCGAAGTCAGACACTTAACCAACTGAGCCACTTAGGCGCTCAAATCTGCATGTCCTTTTAACTTTCTCTGTACTGGTGCTATGAAGTTCTAAGAACTGTTTCTTGTATTATATGTAATGTTATTGTATTTTACATTTTTGTAAAACTTGAATTATATTTTTTCTGATATTCCATCAAATGCCCTCTTTTTTTGGTCTAAAAATTATGACATATCTTTGTGTATCCTTTTTTTAAAAAGTCACAGCCACTTGAAGTGTGTCCATGTACTCAAGATTCTGTTAGAGTTTCTTCTTTGAATCAATCCAAGATTCTTTCACTTTAATAAGGGGATTCAATCTATTCTCATTATTGTAATGACTAATGTGTCTATTCTTATTCCTGTCATTTTATTTCATATGTTCTGTTCTTCACTTCTATTTCTGGCTATTTCCATTCTGCTCACCTTTGATTATCCCTCTTTCTACCCTCAAATGATTTTAAAGTTGTACTTCCTATTGCTTTGAAAGAATAGTCTTTAATATGACTTTTAAAAATTGGGGTACCTTGGTGGTTCAGTAGGTGAAGCATCTGACTCTTAATATTGTCTCAGGCCGTGACATCCCAGTAGTGAGATTGAGCCCTGCTTAGGGCTCCTTGCTGTGTGTAGAGCCTGCTTGGGGTTCTTTCTCTCCCTCTCTCTCTGCCCCTGCCCCACTTGCATGTATGAGCGCTCACTAAATAAATTAATTAATTAATTAATTAATTAATTAATTAAATAATAAATTTAAAATGTACTTAAAACTGTGTTTCTTTACCTACCTCAAGACTGAAATAGAATTTTTTTCTTTTTAGTAAAGTTTTTAACTTTTGTATTTTGAATAATTTTTAGGCTTATAGAAAACTAGCAAAATTGTTAGAATTCCCATATGCCTTTCCCCCAGCTTCCACTAATGTTAACATTTTACATAACCATAGTACAGTTATCAAAACTAGGAAATTACCATTGGTACAGTAGTATTAACCAATATAGATGTTATTAGAATTTTGTCAGATTTTCCCCTAATGTTCTCTTTCTGTCCTAGGATCCAGTCCCAGATCCCCTGTTACATTTAGTTATTGTGTCTCCTTAGCATCTTCTAATCTGTGATAGTTCTTCAGTCTTTCATGACCTTGATACTTTTGATGAGTACTATTGTGGAGAGTACTTGGTGTTAACATGGTTTAATACTGGTGGTGTTAAACTTGATCACTTGGTTAAGGTAGTGTCTCTCGTGTTTGTCCCTATAAAGTTACTATTTTTCCATCTGTAATTGGTAATTATCTTGGGGGAGATACTTTGAGAATATACATTTTGCCTACTGATTTTAGCATCCATTGGTGGATCTTCTCTGTAGCAGTTATTACAATAGTGTTGCCTCGTGTTGATTTTCTTTGTACCTTATTCCTTCTAAATTTATTAATTGGAATTCTCCTGTAAGAAAAAGCTGTCCCTTCCCCCTCTCCCATTCATTTATTTATTCAGTGATTTATTTTTATTAATATGGGCTCATGGGTATTTATTATATTCTATGGGTTGTAGCCCAGTACAATTGAACAAAATAAATACATTATTTATTTTGTTGTTCAAATTATTCAAGCTTTGGCCATTGGGAACACCTTCAGGTTGTTCCTGGGTTCTCTTGACATGTCCTCATTCTGTTTTGAGGACTTCCTTATTTTACCACAGCATGTTTCAGGTTTATCTTGTATTTTTCCTGCCTCAGCCATTCCTCAAAGAAGCCCTGGTTTCTTTTATTGGAGAATGGTATGAAATAGCATCTTTGAATGTCTTTTTCTGAGCAAAGTAAGACTTTTACCATACTTTACTTCCATGTGCCTTACCAGGGTTTGGCAAACTACAATCAGTGGGTCAGATCCAGCCCGTGGCCACTTCTTGTACCACCTACAAACTAAGAATAGTTTCTACGTTTTGAAAGGGCTTAAAGGTAGATAGATAGATAGATAGATAGATAGATAGGGCTTAAAGATAGATAGACAGACAGATGGACACACAGATAGACAGACAGACGGACAGCACATGCATGCATGCATATGCTACAGACACCTTATGTGGTCCACAAAGCCTAAAACATTTACTATCTGGTCCTTTCCAGAAAAAGTTTGTTGGCCCTTGCCTAGATTCATCCTCACCCTCACCCATTCTGATTTTGTTTTAATGATCTGGAATTCTAGTTTCATACTATTGTTGTTCTTATATTTCATAAATTTATTATTATTTTTTTAATGTTTTATTTTTTATTTTTGAGAGAGAGGGAGAGGGAGAGGGAGAAGCTGGTGGGAGCAGAGAGAGAGGGAGACCAAGAATCCACAGCAGGCTCGAGGCTCTGAGCTGTCAGCACAGAGCCTGATTCGGGGCTCAAACCCATGAACCATGAGATCATGACCTGAGCCGAAGTCAGATGTTTAACCAGCTGAGGCACCCAGGCACCCCTATTTATTTATTTTGAGAGAGAGACAGAGAGAGCATGCACGTGTGCAAGCAGGGGAGGGGCAGAGAGAGAAGGAGAGAGAATCCCAAGCAGGCTCCATGCTGACAGCACAGAGCCCAACATGAGGCTTGAACCCACAAACCATGAGATCATGACCTGAGACGAAATCAAAGAGTCAGATGCTTAACCAACTGAGCCACCCAGGCTTCCCTAGCCATTTTTAAGTGTACAATCCAGTAGCATTAATTACATTCCCAGTGTTGGGCACCCATCACCACTACCCCAGAACTTACTCATTATCCCAAATAAAAACTCTATCCATGAAACAATGACTGTCTATTTTCCCTTTCTCCCAGCCCCTAGTTACCTCTGTTCTACTTCCTGTCTTTATAAATGTGACTAATCTAGGTATGTCATGTATTTCATGTAGCATAATGTTTTCAAGGTTCATCCATGTTGTAGCACTTACTGGAATTTTCAGAAAAGCTGAGCGTTTTCCATTGTGTGTATATACCACATTCTGTTTATCCATTTGTCTGTTGATGGATGCTTGGGTTCTTTCCACCTTTTGGCTATTGTGAATAATGTTCCTGTGACCATGGATATACAAGTATTTAAGTGCCTGTTTTCACTTCTTTTGGGTATATACCTAAGAGTGGGATTGTTGGATCAGATGATAATTGTATGATTAACTTTTTTGACAATATTTTCTCAATTTTTAAAGAACTTTTCATAAATCATAAAGATTATCCCATTACCTGCTATATAAGTTTAAGGGGGTACCTGGATAGCTCAGTTGGTTGAGCGTCCAACTTTGGCTCAGGTCATGATCTCATGGTTCATGGGTTCGAGCCCCATGTTGGGCTCTGTGCTGACAGCTCAGAGCCTAGAGCCTGCTTCAGATTCTGTGTCTCCCTCTCCCTCTGCTCCTCCTCTACTTCACTCTATCTCTCGGAAATAAATAAACATTAAAAAAAAATTTTTTTTTAAGTTTTAAGTATTTTCCTGTCACTTGTCTTTTGATTTTACTTTTGGTGTTTTTTGTTCATGTGCAAGTTTTGTTTTCTTTTGTTTTTCACCTTTACATATGGAATTTACTAGTCTTCGCTTTGGTTCCTTTTGGAATTTGAGTCATTGTTTCATTGTTAGGTTTCCCCATACCTAGGTTATAAAGTATCTACTTTGTTTCCTCCTAGTATTTGTATGGTTTCCATTTTCTTTTAACATTAAAACTCTAGGGGCGCCTGGGTGGCGCAGTCGGTTAAGCGTCCGACTTCAGCCAGGTCACGATCTCGCGGTCCGTGAGTTCGAGCCCCGCGTCGGGCTCTGGGCTGATGGCTCAGAGCCTGGAGCCTGTTTCCGATTCTGTGTCTCCCTCTCTCTCGGCCCCTCTCCCGTTCATGCTCTGTCTCTCTCTGTCCCAAAAATAAATAAATGTTGAAAAAAAAAAAAACTCTACTTGCAGTTTGTTCTGGTATATGGTGGCATAACATATGGATACATTTTTTTTTTAATGACAAATTTGTATCTAATTTATTTATTTTTATTTTTTTAAATTTATATCCAAGTTAACATATAGTGTAATAATGATTTCAGGAATAGAATTTAGTGATTCATCACTTACATATAACACCCAGTTCTCATCCTAACAAACGCCCTCCTTAGCTCATTTAGCCCATTCCCCACCCAAAACCCCTCTAGCAACCCTCAGTTTGTTCTCTGCATTTGTCTCTTATGGTTTGTCTCTCTCTTGTTTTTATATTATTTTTGCTTTCCTTCCTTTATGTTCATCTGTTTTATATCTTAAATTCCACATATGAGTGAAATCATATGATATTTGTCTTTCTCTAACTGACTTATTTTGCTTAACATAATATACTCTAGGGCACCTGGGTGGCTCAGTCAGTTAAGTATCTGACTTCAGCTCAGGTCATGATCTCGCAGTTCGCGAGTTCAAGCTCCGCGTCAGGCTCTGTGCTGACAGCTCAGAGCTTGGAGCCTGCTTCAGATTCTGTCTCCCCTTCTCTCTGCCCCTCCCATACTCATGCTCTGTCTCTCTCTGTTTCTCAATAATAAATAAATGTTAAAAAACAATTTTTTTAAATACACTCTAGCTCCATCCACATTGTTGCAAATGCCAAGATTTCTTTTTTTTTTTTTTTTTTTTTTTTGATTGCCAAGTAATATTCCATTGTGTATACACACCACATCTTCTTTATCCATTCATCAGTCAGTGGACATTTGGGTTCTTTCCATACTTTGGCTATTGTCGATGGTGCATGTGCCCCTTTGGAACAGCACTCCTGTATCCTTTGGATAAGCACCTAGTAGTGTAATTGCTGGGTCATAGGGTAGTTCTATTTTTAATTTTTTGAGGAACCTCCATACTGTTTTCCAAAGTGGCTGCACCAGTTTGCATCCCCACCAGCAGTGCAAAAGGGTTCCTTTTTCTCTGTATCCTCACCAACATCTGTTGTTGCCTGAGTTGTTAATTTTGGCCATTCTGACAGGTGTGAGGTGATATCTAACTGTGGTTTTGATTTGTATTTCCCTGATGATGAGTGATGTTGAGCATCTTTTAATGTGTCTATTAGCCCTCTGGATGTCTTCTTTGGAAAAGTGTCTATTCATGTCTTTTGCCTATTTCTTTACTGGATTATTTGTTTTTTGGGTGTTGAGTTTGATAGGTTCTTCATAGATTTTGGATAATAACCCTTTATTTGATACGTCATTTGCAAATATCTTCTCCCATTCCATTGTTTGCCTTTTAGTTTTGCTGATTGTTTCCTTCACTGTGCAGAAGCTTTTTGTCTTGATGAGGCCCCAACAGTTCATTTTTGCTTTCATTTCCCTTGTCTCTGTAGACATGTCACATAAGAAGTTGCTGTGGGGGCGCCTGGGTGGCGCAGTCGGTTAAGCGTCCGACTTCAGCCAGGTCACGATCTCGCGGTCCGTGAGTTCGAGCCCCGCGTCGGGCTCTGGGCTGATGGCTCAGAGCCTGGAGCCTGTTTCCGATTCTGTGTCTCCCTCTCTCTCTGCCCCTCCCCCGTTCATGCTCTGTCTCTCTCTGTCCCAAAAATAAATAAACGTTGAAAAAAAAAAAAAAAAAAAAGAAGTTGCTGTGGCTGAGGTCAAACAGGTTGTTGCCTGTTTTCTCCTCTAGGATTTTGATGGCTTCCTGTCTTATGTTTAGGTCTTTCCTCCATTTTGAGTTTATTTTTGTGTATGGTGTAAGAAAGTGGCCCTTGTTCATTCTTCTGCATGTTGCTCTCCAGTTTTCCCAACACCATTTGCTGAAGAGAGTGTCTCTTTTCCATTGGATTTTCTTCCCTGCTTTGTCAAAGATTAGTTGGCCAAATGTTTGTGGGTCCATTTCTGGGTTCTCTGTTCTGTAGAGATCTATGTACTTCATTGGTCTATGTGTCTGTTCTTGTGCCAGTACCATACTGTCTTGATGGTACTTGATGGTACTTGTCAAGCTTTGTAATACACCTTGAAGTCTGGGATTGTGATGCCTCCAGATTTGGTTTTCTTTTTCAGGATCGCTTTGGCTATTCGGGGTATTTTCTGATTCCATGCAAATTTTAGGATTTCTGTTCTAGCTCTGTGAAGAATGCTGGTGTTATTTTGATAGGGATTGCATTGGATATGTAGTTTGCTTTGTATTGGCATTTTAACAATATTTGTTCTTCCCACCCATGAGCATGGAATGTTTTTCCTTTTTTTGTGTGTGTCTTCTTCAATTTCTTTCACAAGCTTTCTATAGTTTTCAGTGTATAGATTTTTCACCTCTTTGGTTAGGTTTATTCTTAGGTATTTTATGGTTTTTGGTGATGGATACACTTTTATCTTTTTCCAAATGAGTATCCTGTTGTCCAAACTTTATTTATTACAAAAATTATCCTTTTCCCCTTTGAAATACCACCTTTATAATAAATTCAATTTCCATATAAACTCCAGTCTCTTTCTGGCTTTCTATTGTGTTCTACTTATCTGTCTCTAGAATGCAGTATTTGTTCATCAAACAACCCATTATTAAAAGTTTATTATATACTACGGTTTGGTTACAAAAGCTAGTGAGAAAGGCTGTATTTTTACCTTTGGGGATATTTAGGAGGAACAAAACAAAAAGATCAACAGATGAATAAGTAAATGAAAATCTAATTACAACTGATAAAAGTATTATGAAGGCAGGTGCAAGATGTGGAAGAGAGACCTTTATAAAAATTAAGAACACCCAGCTTAATTTCTTTTGCTCCCTTCTGGCACCTCATCATATTTGTGCTTTCATGTACTCTTTAGAAATTGCGGGGCGCCTGGGTGGCGCAGTCGGTTAAGCGTCCAACTTCAGCCAGGTCACGATCTCGCGGTCCGTGAGTTCGAGCCCCGCATCGGGCTCTGGGCTGATGGCTCAGAGCCTGGAGCCTGTTTCCGATTCTGTGTCTCCCTCTCTCTCTGCCCCTCCCCCGTTCATGCTCTGTCTCTCTCTGTCCCAAAAATAAATAAACGTTGAAAAAAAAAATTAAAAAAAAAAAAAAGAAATTGCACAGCAATATTTGAGACTTACATAAGCCATTCACTTTTTAAGGTTATTTTCATTTTGTCTCTCTAGTCAGCTATAAAATTTTTTGTTTCTCTTAATGAAGCTTGCTTGTATTTTCTTTTCTTTTTCTTTTCTTTTCTTTTCTTTTCTTTCTTTCTTTTTTTCTTTTTCAGAGCTGGAGTCCAGGTGTGAGAAATTTCCACAAAAAGATATTTTTGAAGTAGAGTCATTCAATTGGGAGATCATGGAAAGCCTTAAATGCTGTGATTTTGAGGGCTCCAGTTTTGGAGATGACTGGGAATGCAAAGGCCAATTTGAAAGACAACGAGTAACTCAGGAATGCTGTTTCAAGCAAGTAAAAATCACATATGAAAACATGCCCACTTTTGAGCATCATACATCCCTCACTTTACATCAGAACAATGAGATTGGTGAGAAACTGATCGAATGTAATGAGTGTGGGAAAGCATTTAGCCGTGGCTCACACCTTATTCAGCATCAGAAAACTCATACTGGTGAAAAACCATTTGACTGTAAGGAATGTGGGAAGGCCTTTAGTCGTGCCTCACACCTTGTTCAACATCAGAGAATTCATACAGGTGAGAAACCTTATGATTGTAAGGAATGTGGGAAGGCCTTTGGTCGTACTTCAGAACTTATTCTACATCAAAGACTTCATACTGGTGTCAAACCCTATGAATGTAAAGAATGTGGAAAGACCTTTAGACAGCATTCACAACTTATTCTGCATCAAAGAACTCACACGGGTGAGAAACCCTATGTATGTAAAGACTGTGGGAAGGCTTTTATTCGCGGCTCACAACTTACTGTTCATCGGAGAATTCATACGGGTGCAAGACCCTATCAGTGTAAAGAATGTGGGAAAGCCTTCAGACAGCATTCACAGCTTACTGTCCACCAGAGGATTCATACCGGTGAGAAACCCTATGAGTGTAAGGAATGTGGGAAGGGCTTTATTCATAGCTCAGAAGTTACTCGACATCAAAGAATTCACTCTGGGGAGAAACCCTACGAATGTAAGGAATGTGGGAAGGCTTTTAGACAACATGCACAGCTTACACGACATCAGAGGGTTCATACTGGTGACAGACCCTATGAATGTAAGGACTGTGGGAAGGCCTTTAGTCGTAGTTCATACCTTATTCAACATCAAAGAATTCATACAGGTGACAAACCCTATGAATGTAAGGAATGTGGGAAAGCCTTTATCCGTGTTTCACAACTGACTCATCATCAGCGAATTCATACTTGTGAGAAACCCTATCAATGTAGGGAATGTGGAATGGCCTTTATTCGTAGTTCACAACTTACTGAACATCAGAGAATTCATCCTGGTATCAAACCTTATGAATGTAGAGAATGTGGGCAGGCCTTTATTCTTGGCTCGCAGCTTATCGAACACTACAGGATCCATACTGGTTAGAAAGCCTTGAATGTTAAGGGTATAGGAAAGCCTTTACATGGATTTCACACCTGACTCAATATTAGGTAATGTGTAATGTAATGTGATTAATGTCAGAAAACCCTTACTTGTCATTTCCATTACGGAACATGGGATTATTCCTACCAGAAGAAAATTCTATAAATGCAGGAATTCTTTTTGCCTCACACTCACTGCTTACTAAGCATCAGAAAACTTATGCTGAAAAAAATATTAATGTGACTATAGAAAACCTTTCTGTTACCACACAAAATGTGTTAAGCTTCTGAGAATTCCTAAGAGAAAATGACCCTATTAAGGTATTTTCTGAATGTGCCTTTTACCATGATATACATATTATTTAGTATTATCTAAGTTCCACCAGTTACCGACTGTATAGCATTGAACAAATTATGCAATCTTCCTGTTTCTCAGTTTACTTATTTTTAAGCAGTAATCATTATACTTACCTGATAGAGTTCTCCTGAGGACTATCAGATATTTTTTATAAACCCTATATATAGTTCAATAAATGTTAGTTATTGTTGTTAATTTATAACAGTATTACTGTTAAGGAGTTCATGTGAGAGAAGGGCCTTATGAATGTGCCAAATAACAAAAAGCCTTCATAACCACTTGTTAACAATAATTCATTCTGGAAAACAGTAGTAAAGTATAATTAGCATAAGAAGGTCTTCATGATATTGAAAGCTAGGAAGTCACAAGATTAGAAATTAACAGAAGAGTAGCCAAAAGAAATCGACCCACTTAGAAATCTAAAGCCACTTCCCAGTATAACTCAAGAGCAGTCAAAAAATTCTATACATCAAAACCAGTTCCGTACAGCCAAAGCTATGTTCCTGTCACCCCAGGATTGAAGGTAAGGGCTTTGTTCTCCAAATGTAGATCTCCAGCACTTACTCATTGCCAGTCACATACTAAGCCTATTGAATGGATGAATGGTCAACTCTAAAAATTAGAGGGAAATTACCACATAAACCCATATCAATAGTAAGAATGATAATTAAAAATAAAAAGTAAAAAACAACAGTAGGCTGAATCTGAAGGTTGTTTATTTAACAATATAATAAGATGGAAGACTGACAACTCTGAACTACAAGAAAAACATTTAGTCTTATGAATAAGGAAGGGGTGGGTATTTCTTTTAAATAGCTACTATGCCTGGCTTTAATGTATTTGGAAATTTAAAGAAAATGGATTTTTACAAAAGTATCAAAACTGTTTTAAGAAGACATGGAATACCTGAATGATTGTAGAAGGACATAAAAAGACATCAAAGCTCTTCCCTTTAAAAACAGTTTAGCCTACTAAAACTTCAAGGAACAGATAGATAATCCCTGAGAGAAGCTTGCCAGTTCATTTCCAAGGCTAAATAAAACTATGATAAAAAAAAAAAAAAAAAAGGATAGCTCCCAAGAAACAAATTGTAGATGATCATCATTTGTGAAAATAAATATAAATAAAATTGCTGCTAATTGAATCCAATCTCTTCAAAGTTAGAAGCTAATTAAAAAAAAAATTTTTTTTTTTAATGTTTATTTTTGAGAAAGAGTGTGAGTGGAGAAGGGACAGAGAGAGAGGGAGAGTCTGAAGCAGGCTCCAGGATCTGAGCTGTCAGCACAGAGCCTGACATGGGGCTAAAGTTAGAAGCTAATTTTAAATAGAATGTCTAGAATTTCACCTGTCGTGGATTAATTATGTTTTCAGAATTTTGATATGACTCCAGGAGATGACAATGGTAGGGGAGAGAGCCCTGATCCAACCCTAGTGATACACGGATCAGAGCCTGTGAATGAATCTGGGGAATCTTAAGGAAACATCCCCTCAGTCCAGGCAGTGGCTGGGGCACAGGGCCTGTTGTGTCCTGATGCCATCCATCTTCTCAGACATCCAGACTGTTGACTAAAGCACCTATATTTTCTGTGTGTGTCACTGCCTACACAGGATTAGGAAGTAGTGTTCTGTATGTCATTTTACTTTAAGTGGTTTAACGATTACAGTGTACATTTGGAGGAGTTCAAAGCTATGACATTAAAAAGTGTCGCTTTGAATAGTAACAGCACACTCATAGGATAAATATCTTAAAGTTACAATTTGGTATATAATCTCTACTCCATCTCTGCTGTTACTCTATGTACCTATCACTGCTGTCAAGTTCTTGTGTGTACTGCCTGATTTTTATGTTTGCCTAAGTGTAGACATACACATAACACTCTTTATAAAAAAGATTTTTACATAAATGGTAGCAAATTTCTATACTTGTTATTTTTGCTTATCCATACACCTTGAAATTGGATCATATTGATACATATATAGCTGCCTTATTCTTCCTTAACAGCTGCATAGTATATGTGTTTCATAATTTATCCTGTCAATTTAGTTTTTTCCATTATTTTTGCTTTCAAACAATTGTATAATAAATATCCTTGCACATAAATTATTTTCTATATGTGTGATATCTCTTTAAGATACATTCCTGAAAGTGGAAGTGCTAGATCAAAATGTATATACATTTTTAAAACTCTCTGTTTACACAAAATCTTATAATGTACCTCCAGTGCCCCCATCACCAGCTTCAGTAATTATTAGCTCATGGCCCATCTTGTTGTGTCTGTATCTCCACCCACTCCTCCACCCTCATGTTAGTTTTGAAGTAAATCCCGGCAACATCATTTAATCTATAAATATTTCAGTATGTATCTACAGTATATCACAACTTGAGAGACGATTTTCACTCCTTAAAAAAAAATGGCAATACTGTCATTACACATACGATGATGGTCAGTGTTCCCATTTCTAATTGTTTCATAAATGTCAATTTTTTTTTAAAGTTAATTGAGGGGCACCTGGGTGGCTCAGTCAGTCAAGTGTCAACTTCGGCTCAGGTCATGATCTCACAGTTCGTGGGTTTGAGCCCCGTGTCAGGTTCTGTGCTGACAGCTTGCTCAGAGCCTGGAGCCTTCTTCAGATTCTGCATCTCCTTTTCTCTCTGCCCCTCCCCTGCTCACGCTCTGTCTCTGTCTCTCGAAAATAAATAAATGTAAAAACAAAAAATTTTTAAGTTAATTGAGATCCAAATTATGTCTACAAATTGCAGTTGTTACATCTCTTAGGTCTCTGTCAGTGCATTCTTCCTTATCCTTTTTTACCCCCCTGGTAATTTATTTTATGAGGAAACTAGATCGTTTGCCTTGTAGATTTTCTCAGAGCCTAGTTTTTGCTGACTGAATCCCTGGTGTAGTTTAACATGCTCCTCTATTATTGGTATTGCCTATAAATTGGTAGTTGGTATCTAGAGGCTTGATCAGATTGAAGAGGTGTTTTGTGGTGTCTGGCTAAGACCATTTACAGGTGGTTAGTATTGAGACACAACATTGAGGTGTCTTTTTATGATGTTAGCAACCATTGTTCAATTGATCTATTAATCCACTAAGGATTACAGAATGGTATCCTATTTCTTCTTTTATTAGCCAGGATATTTTTATGAAGAAAAACTCCCCTTTAACTGCTACGTGGTTTTCCCTATTACTGTAAGTAAAGGCGAGATAAACGCTTCTTTCTTTCTCTTTACTGGTTTCAAAATAATGAGTTGGTTCCCTAGCATTCTGCCATGATAACCTATGAGTTTAGGTCTGTGTGTGTAGCATATTTAATATATTTAAATACAATTAGGTTGTACTCTCATTGATACTCAAATTGTTCCATGTTTGGAATGTGGGAGCCCCTTCCCCTGGCTCCTCTGTCCTTTTGATATGACCGCAGTAGTCTTTGATCACTTGCTTGCAGTCTGCCACAAATGTTCCAGGCTCACCTTGTTCATACCCTACCTCCCACCTTGAAGTAGCCATTTTCCAAGGAGTCATTTTTGTGTTGTTGTTGTTATTTTGTTTTGTTTTGTTTTGTTTTTGTTTTGGTACATTCCCAAGTGGTATACAGAAGCCACAAATGACTAGGAGTGCTTCATTCTCTGGTTGGATATTTTTAGACAGCTGGTTTAGACACATTGCTTAAGTGCCTTCAAGAAAATTATGCCTCCATGCATCTGCCCACAGTAGCAGAGGTCCCAAAACACCACATTCATCTAATCCTGGAGAAAACATTTTATTTTAAATGTGTAGACCATTTGATGGGTGAAAAATGGAGGTTACCTTGGTTTTCACTTGTATTCCTTTCACTATGATTAAGACAGATGACCATTTGTTCATGTATTTATTGACCATTGGTATTGCTTTTAGCATGGTGCCTGAAACATAGTAGCTGCTCAATAAATATTTGTTAATTAAATAAATTAATTGTATGTTCATATCCTTTGTTCATTTAATAATGGACTAGCCATATTCTTCTTACTTAAAAGAGCTATTTTTGAGACGAACAAATGTGTGTAAAGTTCCTAGCACAGTGCCTGAAATTCACCAAGTGTTCCCTGCTTTGTTATTTGCATACATTGTCATTTATGTCTCTGGCTTCACTTCTTTTTTCCCCCCCTACTTTAAAAGATAAAGAAATTGAGAGTCAAAGAAATTAAGTAGCTTGTCCAAGGCTTCATAAATGAAGAATCCTAAATTACAAGGGCAAGATAGGGCAGAGTTTCATGTGCACGTACAACTTCACAAATGTGTGGCTGTGAAAAGGAAAAATCGTGTTTTTTCAGGTAATCTGTAAAATGCATGGTCCTAACACAAAAAGTGGCAATGCTAGGAACAAAAGTATGAAAGGTTTTAAGAATCATTTTTTTTTTCTTAATAGGAATCTTTAAAACAATTTTTTGTCTTGTCCTTATAAAAAGTAAAAATGCTCAATAGAAGAATACAGAGAGTATAGAAAACTATAAGGAGAAAGCATTTTTAGTACCTTCACTCAAACATGAATGTTATCATTTTTGCATCTTTCCTCTTAGCTTTTAAGTTAAAAAAAATTTTTTTTAATGTTTATTTTTGAGAGAGACACAGACACAGTGTGAATGGGAGAGGGACAAAGAGAGGAAGACACAGAATCCAAAGCAGGCTCCAGGCCCTGAGCTGTCAGCACAGAGCCCAAAGCAGGGCTCGAACTCACAAACCGCAAGATCATGACCCAAGCCGAAGTCGGACTGAGCCACCCAGGTGCCCCTGTTTGTATTTTTTAAAAGTTGACTGAATTCGCACAACTCTTTTACCATAATTCTAAATCATTGATGTGTTGAGAATTGTATCTGCTACTTTGCTCCTAAGAGGCAGTCAGATATTTGTTGAACAAATAATAATAAGTAATAATAGGTAGAAAATTTGAATTAATAAATTAAGCAAATGATAGAATATTTTTGTGGGAATATGCAGGTGGGAAACCTTCACTTTACCAAACCCCCCCAACAATTTTTAAGCTAGTTACAGATATAAAATTCCACACTTGGAAGTTACTATACATTGGGGCAACTGGGTGGCTCAGTCAGTTGAGCATCCAACTCTTGATCTCAGCTCAAGTCTTGACCTCAGGGTCCTGAATTCAAGCCCTGCATTGGACTCTGCACTGGGCATGAAGTCTACTTAAAAAATTACTAACTGACATAAATAAATAAATACTGACTGACTGACTAAAAAGTTACTATGGAGGGCACCTGGATGATCTTTTGTGGAATGTCAGGATGATCAAGGTCTGCAAACTATTTTATGTCAAAGAGCAGGAGAGTTGACCTAACCCTGAGGCAACGCTGTGAAGGTATAAAGGTAAAAGAAAATTGCTTCTGGTAGTTCTTCCAAATTAGTATAGAGAAAAAGGCATTAGCCAGGTCAATAGCTGCAGCCCAAGTACCTGGCGATATGTTGATTTTTTTTTTTTCTAGTAAAAATACTGCGTGGGGCCAGGAGCTACAGTTGGAGCCACCATCAGGTTAAGGTGACAATGCAGCCAAACTGGTGAATTAAATGAAGATGTGATAGGTATCATCACCCTTGCTTCTCTCAGGTCTTTTTTTTTTTTTTTTTTTTAATTTTCTTAACATTTATTTAATTTTTGAGAGAGAGAGAGAGAGAGACAGAGGGTGAGTGGGGGAGGGGCAGAAAGAGAGGGAGACACAGAATCTGTAGCAGGCTCCAGGCTCTGAGCTGTCAGCACAGAGCCTGACATGGGGCTGGAACTCACCAACTGTGAGAGCATGACCTGAATTGAAAACAGATGCTCAACGACTGAGCCACCTAGGCAACCCATTCTCTCAGGTCTTTAATTGCAGGATTATTTTCTATAATTCCCTCAAGGGTGCAGTATTGCTTGCCATTTACTGTCTTGGAAGGGAATAGAAGTTGTAGGAACTTCCACTTAGCCCTTCCTGCAATAATGGCCCTCATCCCATGGGTACAGATGTAAAGGCTTAGACCTACTGCCCATGGGCAGCTCTGCAGGGCCATCCCGTCCCAGTTCCACGGAGACTTGTGGGGGGTTACTAAGGCCTTGTGGCTGTTGCGTTGCAACTGGACTTCTGCCCCCACCCAGTTCTGTTGCCTTCATTCTCCCAACAGATGCCGATTCTGTGCACTGTCAAACATCCTGAATGTAGACCTCTTAAAGTCTGCTTTCTGTGGACCATGAGCCTTTCCAATAATATTTTCAGAGGAAGATAAAAGATCAACGTTCTCAGCTCAATTTCTTTAATTTTATTTTTTAATTTTTTAAAAAGCTATGTATTTATTTTGAGAGAGAGAGAGAGTATGTGTGTGTGTGTATACACACACACACACATGAGCGGGGTAGGGACAGAGAGAGGTGGGGAGAGAGAGAATCCCAAGCAGCCTCCACACTGCCGCCAGCACAGAGCCCGGTGTGGGTGGGGCTCAAACTCACAATCCGTGAGACCATGACCTGAGCAGAAATGAAGAGTCAGATGCTTAACCCAACTGAGCCACCCAGGTGTCCCTCAGCTCAATATTTTAATTGTGTTATGACTGTTAATGAAAAAAGTCTTGTTTTTATTGTATTTATTTGCATTTGGCATGGCAAGATATCAGTCAATATTTATTTATTTATTTATTATCAGTCAGTATTTATACTCTATTTTGGCTTGTTTGTTTATTCATTTATTTACTTTTAAAGCCCTTAATAAAGTTTATTTATTTTGAGAGAGTGAGAGCATGAGTGGGGGAGGAGCAAAGAGAGAAGTGGACAGAGGATCTGAGGCGGGCTCTGTGCCGACAGCAGAGAGCCCGATGTGGGGCTTGAATTCACAAACCGTGAGATCATGACCTGAGTCGAAGTCAGATGTACGCTTAACTAACTGAGCCACTCAGGCACCCCGATTTTGGTATATTTCATGATGTGTATAATTTTTCAGTGATAAATCAACTGACAAAACTCTACCTCTCAGTGATGACTGTATCTATTATCTCTAGGCTACCATTTGATAATAAGCCAGCATCCCAATTCTTGTGAATATACACAATTCTTTTTAGGCAATGAAGTCTGACATAGATTTGATAGTCTTAGAACACTTAGAGTCTCCTTAGAGCACTAACACTCCACACTTCACAATACCTTCCACTAACGTAATACATCAGGCAAGATAAATTTGATAAATTTGATTTAAACTGTATTTAAATTTAACCTCATATTCACAAGACTGAATATACTTAAATAGGATTAGAAAAGACATTGTTAATCAGTATACATTAAACTGGCAAATTTGTAAAAGAATTACAAGTGACGGACCTACAAGCATAACCAGAAAACACAGTGGAACTATTAAATTGTTGGAAGAATTGTAGTCTCAATTCTCCATATAACAAGGCTTTGGCACCCAAAGAGATTCTACTGAATCTCATTAATGGCTTTGAAAATTCAGCAAGAATTGCTCAAATAAAGCTCATCAAAGAGCTGAATTTTTGAAATAATGTATTTTGTTCAAAGATTGGAGCTACCACCCTCCTGAATATAATTGTCATGAGGGACAATACAAAGTAGGTGAACTGAACTCAGTAATGAGTTACACATTTTCCTACTTGAAGAGTAATTTCATGGGGCCCCTGGGTGGCTCAGTCGGTTAAGCGTCCAACTTCAGCTCAGGTCATGATCTCACAGTCTGTGAGTTCAAGCCCTGCGTCAGGCTCTGTGCTGTCAGTTCAGAGCCTGGAGCCTTCTTTGGATTCTGTCTCCCTCTCTCTCTGCCCCTCCCCCACTCACACTTTGTCTCTCAAAAATGAATAAATGTTTAAAAAAAAATTTTTTTAAGTAATTTCATTTGACAAATATTTTCAAAGCTGCTGTTTGGCAAACAAAATTGGCACATTTAACTGTTACTCTTGGCATTTTTTTTTAAGTTTATTTATTTTTGAGAGGGAGAAAGAGAGAGAGGAGGGGACAGGCAGAGAAAGAGAGGGACAGAGGATCTGAAGCAGTCTCTGTGCTGACAGCAGAGAGCCTGATGTGGGGCTGGAACTCACGAACCCTCAGGTCATGACCTGAGCCGAAATCAAGAGTTGGAGGCTTAACTGACTGAGCCACCCAGGCACCCCTACTCTTGGCATTCTTAATGGATTGCACTGAAAGTACAAGGGGAAATTATATGTTTCAACATATGCAATATAGTCAAGGACTCCGAAGGAAATTATTATGACAAGCAAAACAACAGCAATCACCAGCCTTATTGCAATATACGGAAAAGAACAATGTTAAGGTAGTTTGAATGAAATACAACAACAACTATTGTTTAAAATCCTGTCTGTCCACTTACTTTTAGCAAAATGAATTGTGGAGGATCCATACACTGAATACAAGGCACCTTGTAAAGCAATACCAGGAGTGAGGAAGGTATTTATGTACTGATAGGTACTCCAACAAGTTTACAACAGTCTAGCGTTTGGTAAGTCCTCAATGAATGTTAGCTATCATTATCCCACCAGAATGTAAGCTACGTGAATGATGGTTTTTTTTTCTGTTTTCTTCACTGCTGTGTCTACAACAGTGCCCAGCACACAGTAGGCACTCAGGAAATATACTTCAATTTTTCATCATGGAAAATTTCAAACATACACAAACCTAGAGCAAACAGAATAATGAACACCCCTTCCCCATTTCTATTACCCAGCCTCAGCAAACTTGCTTCATCTACACTCCCACTCACTTTTCCCCCATGATGGGTTTCAGATCAAACCAAGACATCATACCATTTCATCCATAAGTACTTCAGATTGCATCTTTAAGTGATAACTCCCTATCGCACCTAAACGATTAACATTAATTTGTTAATACAATAAAATATCCAGGCAATGTTCACATTTCCTCATCGGATCACATGTATTTTTCTGTTTTTTGTTAGTTGAAAACATATGCATACTGTTTGTTCAAATCAGCACTAATATTGTTGAATGAATCTGCTGATTTTAAGAATGAAGTATTCTTTTATGCTTGGGAGGGCTGAGTATATTTTGGGGGTGTCGTTATTGTGTTTTCGGGGGGTGCTGGATTTTTTTTTTTTTTTGCTTCTGTTTTTCATATACACATAAAATTTCCCTGGGAGGAGATACGAGATACAAATAACATGGAATTGTCCACCTGGAGAGGAACTCAGGAGTTCTCAGGAGAAAAATATTTCTCTCCCTATTCACCCTTATGAATTTTTTTTTTTTAATTTTTTTTCAACGTTTATTTATTTTTGGGACAGAGAGAGACAGAGCATGAACGGGGGAGGGGCAGAGAGAGAGGGAGACACAGAATCGGAAACAGGCTCCAGGCTCTGAGCCATCAGCCCAGAGCCTGACGCGGGGCTCGAACTCACGGACCGCGAGATCGTGACCTGGCTGAAGTCGGACGCTTAACCGACTGCGCCACCCAGGTGCCCCAATTTTTTTTTTTTTAATTTTTTTTTTCAACGTTTATTTATTTTTGGGACAGAGAGAGACAGAGCATGAACGGGGGAGGGGCAGAGTTCACCCTTATGAATTTTAAGCCATGTGAATTTATGATCTATTCAGCAATTGGGTAAATAAAAGTTAAAAGTGTTTTTTTTTTTCTAAAGATTTTATTTTTATTTTTTAATTTTTTTTTTCAACGTTTATTTATTTTTGGGACAGAGAGAGACAGAGCATGAACGGGGGAGGGGCAGAGAGAGAGGGAGACACAGAATCGGAAACAGGCTCCAGGCTCTGAGCCATCAGCCCAGAGCCTGACGCGGGGCTCGAACTCACGGACCGCGAGATCGTGACCTGGCTGAAGTCGGACGCTTAACCGACTGCGCCACCCAGGCGCCCCTTATTTTTATTTTGTAAAAGATTTTTTTAAATGTTTGTTTATTTTTGGGGGGAGAATAAAAATAAAAAATAAAATAAATGTTTATTTTTGAGAGAGACAGTGAGTGGGGGAGAGGCAGAGAGGGGAGACACAGAATCTGAAGTAGGCTCCAGGCTCTGAGCTGTCAGCACAGAGCCTGATGTGGGGCTCCAACTCACAAACCATGAGATCATGACCTGAGCCGAAGTCAGACGCACAACCGAGACACCCAAGTGCCCCTTAAAAGATTTTTTAAAGTTTATCTATTTGGGGAGAGAGTGTGCCTATGTGAGGGGCAGAGAAGAGATGGAGAGAGAGAGAATCCCAAGCAGGCTCCACACTGTCAGCACAGAACCCAGCGTGGGACTCAGTCTCCTGAACTGCGAGATCATGACCTGAGCCAAAATCAGGAGTCCAACACTCAACTGACTGAGCCACCAAGGTGCCCCTAAAGATATTATTTTTTTTAAGTGTATTTATTTATTTTGAGAAAGACAGTGCAAGTGAGGGAGGGGTAGAGAAAGAGAATCCCAAGCATGCTCCACGCTGCCAGCGGAGAACCTCATGTGGGGCTCGAATTCACAAAACTGAGATCATGACCTGAGCCGAAACTGAGAGTCTGATGTTTAACCATTGAGCCACCCAAGTGCCCCCCGAAAGATTTTATTTTTAAGTAATCTCTACACCCAATGTGGGGCTTGAGCTCACAATCCCGAGATCAAGAGCCACATGCTCTACCAACCAAGCCAGCCAGGCGCACCTAAAAGTTACAGGTTTCAAGAATCAAGTCCTAAAACTTCATCCAACAGGATTAGCGTGGGAAGGTCTAGAAGGGAGGGGCGATGGTTCCAGGTCTGCCACAAGATGGCAGCAGAATGACACCAAAGATTGTTTCTGGACACTGGAAAGTGTGGGTCAGTCTCCCTCCCCACCCACAACTGGCAAATCCTGGTGGGTTCCTGCCCCATCTTTACCCTGAGCAGTTGACTATGGCTTGGCTAAACCATCCCCAGATTCCTGATCCATAAAAACTGTAAGATAATAAGTGTCGTTTGAAGCTGGTACATTTTGGGGTACCAAAAAATATTTCAGTATTTTTTTTTAAGATTTTTATTTTTTTAAGTCATCTCTACACCCAATGTGGGGCTCAAACTCACAACCTGGAGACCAAGACTCACATGCTCCACTAATAGGGCCAGCCAGGCACCCCTAAGTATATATTTCTAAAATACAGACTTTTTAAAAAACATAACCACAGTAACCCTAACACATATAAAAATTTCAAATTATTTCTATGATGAAATATCCAGGCAGTCCAGTTAGTGACACACGCTGAAGTATTTGGGGAAAGAATACTGATATCTGCAATCTACTTTGAAATACATCAAAAAAGCTATGGATTGATAGAGGTATAGATGGCTAGTTGTATGATAAGCAAATGTAGCAAAATGTTTGTTGTAGAATCTAGGTGGTAAGTATATGAGTGTTCACTCTAAGATGCCTCACCCTTTCTGTATCTTTGAAATTTTGGGTAATAAAATGTTGAGGGAAAAGTCAATCATTGTTCAAGTTTCCAATTGTCTCAAAAATGTCACAATTTTTTCTTTTACTGTTTGTTCATATCAAGATCCAAATAAGGTCTACATACGGAGTTTGGCTGGTATATTAAGTTGCGTTCTTTAAACCACAGTATTTTGTTGCCTTTTTGTTTTAGCAACAAAGTCTTCATGCTAGCTAATACAGGGCAGCATAGTTTATATCCCCAGCTGGCTCTTTATCCAGAGTTTGAGCCCCCCCCCCTTTTTTTTTAAAGTTTATTTATTTTAAGAGGGTGGGGGGAGGGGCAGAGAGGGAGAAGGAGAGAATCCCAAGTAGGCTCCCCACCAGCAGAACCTGAATGGGGGCTTGACCTCATGAACTGTGAGATCATGACCTGAGCCAAAACCAGGAGTTGGACTTCAAGTTGACAAAACCATTCCTGAAGGAGATCTGAGCAAGGGCAGCAGTGACAGCTTCTTGATCTGGACTTCCTGACTCCAGGTGAGGGCTACAGGGGTGTGTTCTCAACCTCATCCCTGCAGGGGCCACTTTACAGCGGCAGCTTTCCAAGGTCAGCTTTTAGATGTCGAGTCATTCCCAGGTCGCTAGCCTGGAAACAAGACGTGTTCAGGGCAGCTGCGCAGGGCCCCACACTCAGAAGGGCTCCGTGCTTGGGGGGTTAATGCTCTGCAGTTGCTGTTTTGAAGTTCTGAATAATGGCATCTTTAAATATGTTTGTAAGTGAAATCTGATGGGACCGTAGAGCCTGCACCGGGGATCCGGGGCCTGACTCCTGTGCGTGCTCTCCTCCCACCACTCTCCCTGAGTCAGGCTCTTGGCCTGTTCTGCCTCCCTGGGCCCGGGGGCCTGAGGGCCCATGCAAGGGCATAGGGAAAATCAAGGTCCAATACCATCCATTGTCTATAACCTTTGAGGGCAGGGCAGGGTGACAGCTCCCCTCTCTGCAGTCAGCATGCCATGGCACACATTCAGCAGGTAACCCAGCAGGAAGGGATGTTTTGTCCACCTTGATCCCTGGCTCTTCTTGGCACACAAGTTGCATTACCCTGGACAGCAAGCCCATGGGAAGGAGAGATGCCTGGTTCGACTTCATCTCTGGTCAAGTCCACAAGGAGCTGGTCCAGTGGCTGGTGGGGAGGAGGGAAGCCAGAAGCCAGTGGGCAGTCTGGTTAATGACAAATGCTGTCATTAGGCACATTTGTAGGCATACATAAAGCTGCACGGCAGGTGCCCCAGATGCCTGTGTTTGTGCTCACCTCAGGAGTATCCACTGCCCTATGGACCACAGCATTAAGTAGCAAATTTACTTACTTATTTACTATTTATTTACTTCCCTGTTGATTTTTATTTTATTTTATTTTTGAGAGAGAGAGAGAAAGAGCACGTGCATGCACAAGCCGGGGTAGGGCAGAGAGAGGAAGACACAGAATCCAAAGCACCCTCCGAGCTGTCAGTATAGAGCCCGATGCGGGACGTGAACTCATGAACTGTAAGATCATGACCTGAGTCAAAGTCAGACGCGCAACTGACTGAGTCACCCAGGTGCCCCTAAATAGCAAATTTAAAATACCACCACAGGTTGACAGAGATCATGGAAGAAAGAAAAAAGCTTTATATATTACTATTTTTTAAACGTTTATTTTTAAGAGAGAGAGAGAATGAGCCGGGGAGGGGCAGAGAGAGGGAGACAGAATCCCAAGCAGGCTCCATGCTGTCTGCGCAGAGCCCAATATGGGACTCAATCCCACAACCACATGACCATGAGATTATAACCTGAGCCGAAATTAAGAGTCTGACACTCAACCGACTGAGCCACCCAGGTGCCCCTATGTATTAGTATTTTTAATGGTATTTTAATATTTTTATTTTAATACTAAAATACTATTAGTATTTTAATTTCTTCCTGCTGTTTCAAAGGGCCCCATATTTTCATTTTGCAGAGTCTCCACAAATTAGGCAGCAATCCTGAGTAGAAGACACTCCTCAGTCTATCCAACCTTTCTGGTAGTCAGCCCCTACATCAATTTCTTTTTTTAAATTTTTTTAAACATGTATTTATTTTTGAGAGAGAGAGAGAGACAGAGCATGAGCAGCGGAGGGGCAGAGAGAGAGGGAGACACAGAATCTGAAGCAGGCTCCAGGCTCTGAGCTGTCAGCACAGAGCCCCACGCAGGGCTCGAACTCACGAATCAAGAGATCATGACCTCAGCCGAAGTCAGACGCACAACCAACTGAGCCATCCAGCTGCCCCAACCCTACATTGATTTCTATTTTCTTTCCTGAACACTGACACTACAGCTGCAGATGACAGTGGACAGCTGGGTGAGTGGCACAAATGTGGCCACTCCCTGGGGACACCCAGGAATATCTAGGAGACAGCTGAAAGAGAAGCACAGAGGGCCTTCTTTATTGAATGGGTGGGAGTGATCAAATTAGAGAACATTTGGATTATATTTCCTTCAACAAATATTTACCAAGTTCACCCATGTGCCAGATGCTGGGGATGCAACGGAGTCTAAAGTCAACAGATAGATAAATAGAACAACTACACTGTTTTCCAGGGAGACAAATTGAGCGCAGAGACGGGGGTAAGATAGGAAGCAGCAAAGACAGTTGCTATGAAGCTGAGTAATTTTGTATGCATGTTTGACAAGTGTGGGGTCAACAATATGGATTCACAATAAACCAAAAAATCATAAAAGAATACCCGTTTAGGGGCGCCTGGGTGGCTTAGTCGGTTGAGCACCCGACTTCAGCTCAGGTCATGATCTCACGGTTTGTGGGTTCGAGCCCCACGTCAGGCTCTGTGCTGACAGCTTGGAGCCTAGAGCCGGCTTCAGATTCTGCGTCTCCTTCTCTCTCTGCCCCTCCGCCGCTCACGCTTTGTCTCACTCTGCTTCTCAAAAATAAATGTAAAAAAAAAAAAAAGAATACCCAATTAAACAAGAAAAATTATGCTGACCTCCATTCCAGTCAATGAGTGAACAGCATATACTCCCGAGTGAGTATAAGATATGGACATAATCTACTGTTTCCTTGGTTCCCATATCTCACCTGGATGAGTGTGAGTTGAGTATATTTTTCATACAACATGGTCCCTAAATCCAAACCTGACACTGATGGTTAGCCAAAGTCACAGCAATCTGTTTCAACATGGCCTCCCATGTTGCTTGACACAATAAAAAAAGGACTGTGCTTGACACAATGAAAATGGTACCTTACCTTTCAATATGGTATCATATTTTTTTTCATTTTTTTTAACGTTTATTCATTTTTGAGAGACAGAGCGCAAGTGGGGGAGGGGCAGAGAGAGAGGGAGACACAGAATCCAAAGCAGACTCCAGGTTCTGAGCTGTCAGCACAGAGCCCGATGCAGGGCCTCAAACCCACGAACTGTGAGATCATGACCTGAGCCAAAGTCGGACGCTTAACCGACTAAGCCACCCAGGCACCCCAATATGGTGTTATCTTAAGGTATTTTCTTTCTTTCTTTTTAAAATTTTTATTTTATTCTTAAATTATTTTATTTTATTAAAAAAATTTTTTTTAATGTTTATTCATTATTGAGAGAAAGACACAGAGCATGAGCAGGGGAGGGACTGAGAGGAGAGACACAGAATCCGAAGCAGGCTCCAGGCTCCGAGCTGTCTGTCAGCACAGAGCCCGATACGGGGCTCGAACTCACAAACTGCAAGATCATGACCTAAGCCGAAGTCAGACGCCCAACCGACGGAGCCACCCAGGCGCCCCGATTCTTAAATTATTTTATTTTTTTTAATGTTTTTATTTATTTTTGAGACAGAGAGAGACAGAGCATGAACGGGGGAGGGGCAGAGAGAGAGGGAGACACAGAATCGGAAGCAGGCTCCAGGCTCTGAGCCATCACCCCATAGCCCCATGCAGGGCTCGAACTCACAGACCGCGAGATCGCGAGATCGCGACCTGAGCTGAAGTCGGTCGCTTAACCGACTGAGCCACCCAGGCGCCCCAAAAATAAATAAACTTTAAATAAATAAATAAATGTTACTTTAAGAAACACTTAAAAAAAAGAAATATTGAAGACAGTCAAAACCATGGTATTAAATTGTTTTCTTTTAGGTAATCTGTTAATATTTAGTATTTTAAGTATTTATAATATTGAGATAAATTGGTCTATTCAAATAACAGTTCAGCTTTATAATTCCAACTTAAAATATGGAATCCAGTTAATGTCTAAGACTGACTTTTAGTTGAAACCTCACTGTTTACATACACTATTGGAATGATTAATGGAATATAAGATTTAACACATTTATAAGTTTATAATTCTAAAGTCATAAAACTTATATTAAGTATCGAGCAAAGCTTCATCTGGTAAATTAGCCTACTGTGGCTCTTAAATGGAAACATCTAACGTATTAAATTTACAAGCCTAGTTTGAAAATGTTAAGGGAATTTAATTGTTGTAAAAGTGTTCTTTAAAAGAGGTTGTTAAACCCTTTTAGACTATGCCACAATCATGACTGATGAGGGAGCTCTGGGCAAGCTGAGGGCAAATTATAGGTTGGAGCAAGAGTGCACGTGCACGCCCCAAGTGGAATATGTGCGATATTCCTCAGACACTGCTGGTTAGCCAAAAACAAAGGAAAGGGTTTTTAAGAGCTTGCCATGGTGATGTGGGAAACAAAGGCAAATGAAATATTAAATTCCTTTACTGTCCACTGACAAGTCCTTGAGACCAGCAGAGTGACCTCCCTCTAGGAGCTCTGCTGCCTCAAGGATGACACTTTGCTGGGGGCAAAAGAGAACCTTGGCCTAACATTATCCCAACCTTGAGGATCCTGTAAGTCTACTTCTTTATCTCAATTGCCCCAAGATATATGCTGGCAATCATACTCCAAATTTATGTCCCTCCCCATGCATCTAAAGGGTCTCATGACTGAAGTTTTATTAAACAGTAATAAATGGTGTTTCCCTAGCAACAGCTAGTCCCTCTAGCTAGAGTCCCTTACTCTATCTCTGACCCCCTCCCAACCTGAGGGTATGTGATGACTTACCTGTCACAACCCCAGTTCAGCTCTTCCTGCCCATGGGTCCTGTCCCCATGCTTTATTACGATCACCTTTTTTGGCAGGAAAGATGTCTTCAAGAATTCTTTGTTGGTCGTTGGCTCTGGACCACCCCACCATCGCCCCAAAACTTCATCAATGACTAAAACCATTAGGACAACTGTACTTAACTCTGGCAGCACATCAGGGTCAAATAGATATGAATACAGACATATAATTTGCTTCTTAACCATCTTAGGGTAATAAGTTAGATATGAAACCCTTTACTCCCAAATACTTCAGCATGTATTTCCTAAAAACAAGGACATCCTATAACTGCTGCACAATTATCAAAATCAGGAAATTAACACTGACACAATATTATTGTCTAATCCACAGACCTTTTTGAAAATTTACCCACAGTCCCACAAATAAAAAGAAAACAATTTAAATGATTTTTCCTAACCCAAGATTCAACCCATAAATTGTGGATTGTCAGGTTTTTCCTTTTTTTCAAGCCCTTAGCTGTTAGAGATGCATATGTAAATATGAAATATGATCTTGAATCTTGAAATTTGCTTTAAAATACTTCAAGAAAGGGAAAAAAGGAGGTGAATGGGGCAAATACAAGAAAAACATAATGGTGGTAATTGTTGAAGCAGGTGATGGGTCCAAGATGGAGGTTCATTGTACCTTTCTCTCTGCTTTTTTCTGTTTGAAATTTTCCATGGTAAAATGAAAATTAGCTAAGTACAAAAATATTTGATACATAAATCCGTTAGGATGCTGCCCAATTCATGAATCGTTTAATGAAAGTCTTTCAGATCTTCAAATTTACGAGGTTAAATTTTTTAATAAGCTTACTGCTAGAAAATAGTAAGAGTAAGGTCTTATTTGTTTCTGTGCAATAGTTATTAGTCCAGTTATGCAATAATTTTGCAAGTTATTACCTCAATTATAACTGTTAGCTCAGTTACGCTGTTCTAGGAGTTCATTTAATGATCTTGACAAACCTTTGAGGAAGATCCAGACTTAGTCCCCATTTTGCAGATACGCTAAGTAAGGCTCTGAGGTGCCATCACCCACTTAGGATGGATCTGAGAGACCATGGGGGAGGAATTGCACTTGCCCTGGACGAGTATCTCCGAAGAAACAAACCAAAAACACATTCCGTTTTCCTCTCCACTTGGACCAGTAGAAATTCCAAGGAACAGAGAATGCTTTAAACATTTTGGTACGGGGGCGGGATTGGAGCCTCTTCTCCGCGCGTCTGTTGGACAAATGCGAATCTGGCTGCCGGATTTGTTCGATTTTCCCCACACCCCGCCCGCCACCACTGACCCCGGGACCAGCTGTCCCGCGGCGTGCGGAGGGCGTGGCCTGCAATTCCCGGGGAGGGGAGGGCCCTGTGTGTCCTTGGGCTGAGAGGGGAGGTGACTCCGGCCGAAGAGGAGGACGCAGAATGAGGGCCCTGCGGGTGAGGGCCCCCAAAAGCTGGGCGGGGGACCCCAACCCGGAAGCCCTCGCCCCTATAACGAGACTCACTGAACATCCCGGGATCTGGGGCCTTGGAACGTGAGCCCCCTTCAGACTTTGTGACTACCTCCTAAACAGTCTGGGACCCTCAACCCCCCCCCCCCCCTTCTAATCCAAGGGGTTCTGAGACAACCGGGAACCCCCAACATGGCCCAATGCCCCAGTTTGAGCTTCTTTACTTCACCTAGGGTTCCTTTAACATCTCGGACCTAGGCCCTGGGAACTTAACACCGCTTCCCCTCCCCTTCACTTCTTAGGCAGTATGGAATCCCCACTAGGCACCCAGATCCAGGAGTGGATCATTCCTGGGACCTGGGCTCCTCCCATTAATCCAGGAAACCCTCGCCCCCAAAAACACCCCCGGACTTGGACACGCAGAACAAGTCTCCCATCTGCCCCCCTCCCCCCTCTTCCAGGACCCTCTAAACAATCCGGGAACCTCTCAGTCAGACCCTCTAGGCGCGAGCCCTTTTTTCTGGGCTTTCTTGACGGGACCCCTTCCTTTCCTCGTGCTGGCGGTTCGGACCTAGCTTTTGAGACTCTCGCAAGGAATAGAGCCGTCCCAGTGTCGGGGCTCTTGAAAGCCCGACTCTTCACCCCACCCCCCAACAGCCGGACCCCTTCGGGGCGCCCTTTCAGGTGTTTCCAATACCCATCCACTCCCTCCCCTGCCAGGTCTCCCAAGCACTGGTTCGCTCTTTCAGCTCAACCGCCCGGAACCGCTTTGAGAACCGAGTGGCTGAGAAACAGAAAGTCTTCCAGGTAGGCGGAGCGGGGGCGGGGCGAAGGGAAGAACCCTGACCCCCAAGCTCGGTCCTTGAGCCGAGTAGGGGCAGCCGGGGCAGCCGGGAAATACAGTCCACAGAGCAACGTGCACCCCTTTCTCATTGGTCGCTCCCACCACCCAGGCGGACAATGACCTCCCAGTACACTTGAAGGGCGGGGCAACAGACAACATCCTGTATCGACTGACCATGGGCCTGTGTCTAGGGGGTGAGTGCAGGGCCTGTGGGCCTGAACTGCGCGAGGAGGGATGGGGTGGGGGTGGGGGGCGCGGGGCTCGAGCTGGAGTGAGAAACGGGCTGGTTCCTGGGCTGAGGTCTGGGGAGAGAGCTAGTGACTGGGCAGGGGCTTAGGGAGGGGGATTGGGTTCTGGGCTGGCCAGGTTTGGGGATCGTCCAGGAGTCCACGCTGGCATATAGGAAGGTAGCACCTAGAGCTTGGGCTCCTGTCCCAGGAGCGGGTGTTGGGGGCCAAGGCAGGAATTGTGGAGAAAGCTGGAAGCCTGGTCTGGATCAAGGCTAGGGGATTCTGTACCTGAAGTGCAGTTTAGGAAGGGAGCTGGAGCCTGATCTGGGGATAGGATCCAGACTGGTGATACGGAGCCTACACAGGGCCTTCAAAGCCTGAGACGGGGTTCAGGGAAGCAATTAGGATCTCACTCTTTGTCACCATACTCCCTCTCTAGGCACCGTCTATAGCCTGTACTGCCTTGGCTGGGCCTCCTTCCCTCACAACAAGTGAGACAAGAAGCCTGCAGGATCTGAACAAGCATCAATAAATGTGCTGGCTTCTTGGGGAACCCAGCCCAACCGTGGCCTCTGTTTGTATGCCCCCCAAACCCATTTTCCCACCAGCAAGGAATCTCTACACTATGGACAGCACATTGTCCCAGCCTGGAGTCCCTCATGCTAGAGGATCACTGCTACTACAAGCCTACTCCTACGATGTCGCTGCCTCTCAGCCCTCCTGAGGGGCTGGGGACCCCAAACAGCACCCCTGGGCTGCCTCTCCGGACCTGGGAGTCTGGGGTTGTGTCCCCCGTTCGACAGGGCCTCTGGACTCTGGGATGGCAGCCCCTCTCCCTGCAGAGGCTTGAGGGTGGGAAGGAAGATACTGAGTATGGCCCATGACACAACAGAGGCAGAGGCAACTGAGGGCAGACTCACTCAGGACAGAGCAGAGAGGGGGCAAACATGGCCTTGGGGGACAGAGCCAGGGGTGGTACTGAGACCTCCCAAGAGCCTGGCTCTTGCAGCAGAAGCAGAGATTGCCCAGGCTTATGGGTCCCAGTCTCAGTCTCCACAGGATCTGTGAGAGATCTCAGCAAGAATGAGGCTCCGGCTCAACTAGAATCCAGTATGAGAAAAAAGACATAGATAAGAAAAGGACTAGGAAACATCCAGATCCAGGCCTGGGGACAGACAAAACCACCCCTGCCTCCTAGGACCTAGACTTCCCTCTGCCCCTGATAGAGACAGAGCCACCACTCAACTCTCAAAACAGGAGGCAGATCTCAGAGACAGCAGCAACTGGGGTGCTTTTATTTCCTCCTGGGCCTGGCAGGCTGAGAGCAGAGTAGAGACAAAGGCACAGGGGCGCCTGGGCCTATTATGGCCTGGAGTTCGGCCAGGGTAGTAACTGTGAACAAGTGTGCCAGAGTGTGTAGGGACTGGAGGGAGCCTCCCAGAACTGAGGGAAGGGCCCTTGGGGTGTGGAAGCAACATAACTGTTGGGTTTGGCACATGTACATGAGAGGGGTTATGGAGTGGGTGTGGGATGGGTGTGCTGGGCGTGGGGTAACCCTTGGAGCAGGGTGTGTTAGAGTGTCTCAGAGCCAGGGGTAACTCAGGGCATGGCGCGTCGGGGCATGTCAGGCCCTGGCTGTTGACTGAAAAGCCGAGTGCCAAGGGCTGGGGGAACCGAAAGACCTGTGGGCCAGTAGGACCCATGAAGGCAACACTGCAGACTGGCTCAGCCCTGGGAGAGACGGAAGAATCCAAGGGGACTCCTATAGCAAGGCAATGAGGGGGCAGGTCTGGGGTTCTCATTCAGGAATACATCGTCAGCTGCAGCCACTGGGGAGAGAAAGGCAGAGTGAGGAGCAGAGAACGGAATACTAGCAGACACATTCTCTGCTTTGACCCTGGGGTTGTTGGGAAAATAGGAGGGCGGGAGTCCAAGCTCAGAGCTGGTACATGGGGTTGAGAGGAGGGAGTCCCCTGCCAGACACCCACATCCCAGAATGGGGGTTCTTACCTCCTGGATGTTCACTTGAATTTGTCCAGTGCCATCCTTGTCAAGAGATTTGAAGGCACCTAGAGAAGGAAAGGGATGGGGATTTGCCTTTTAGGATAAAAATATACAGCCTGGGTCAGTCAGTAGAGCATGCGACTCTTGATCTTGGGATTCTGAGTTCGAACCCCATGTTGGGTGTGGAGATAACTTAAAAATAAAATCTTAGGAGTGGCTGGGTGGCTCAGTCAGTTGTGTTTGGCTCGGGTCATGCTCTCACGGCTCGTGAGCTGGAGCCCTGAGTCAGGCTCTGCGCTGATAGTGTGGAGCCTACTTCAGATTATCTGTCTCCTTCTCTCTCTGCCCCTCCCCTACTTGCATGCTCTCTTGCTCTCTCTCTCTCTCTCAAAAAGTAAATAAACATTAGAAAAATAACAAAATCTTTTAAAAAAGGATAAAAATATACTAATACATGAGATGATGATACTAGCACTTGGGGCACCTGGCTGGTTCAGTTGGTGGAGCATTCGACTCTTGACTGCAGCATTTCAGGGGCATGAGTTCAAGCCCCCACATTGGATGTCATTTACTCAATAACACACACACACACACACACACACACACACACACACACACACACATACGTGAAAAAAATAATGGCAAGCACTTATTGAGTTCTTACTCTGTGCCAAGCACTGCATAAAGTGCTTTCCATGTATTAATTGATTTAATTAAATTTTGTGAGGTGTCATTTTTTTTATGTTTTATTTATTTTTTGAGAGAAAGAGCATGAGTGGAGGAAGGACAGAGGATTCAAAAGCAGGCTCTGCACTGACAGGCTGACAGCAGAGAGCCTGATGTGGGGCTCAAAGTCACCAACCCAGAGATCACGATGAGCCGAAGTCAGATGCTCAACTGACTGAACCACCCAGGCGCCCAGATTGTCATTTTCAAACAGGGCCAGAGATATGAAGTAATGCGCCCTAGGAACATCAGGATTGGAACCCAGGCTGTGAGCCCCCTCAGTAATGGCCTCCATATGACCTGTGCCTCACCTCTGCCCAAGCCCCAGCCTTGCATAAACCTCTAAGGGCCTAGCTCTCCTCCTCTTCCTGCTCTTACAGTCTGGTATGGTCCCCACTCCTGCCCTGAAACCTGACTCATGTTCCCCACCCATAGCCAAACCTAAGCAATCCTGAGCCTACACTGTCTGTGCTCCCTCTCTCACTCACCACTCAGTTATACCCTCAGGTGTGCACACACGTAGTGTCCCAGACACTGCACTCACTACAGTTACTATTGCCAATAGCCATTTCTTAGGCCTTCTCATATGTGACTTTTGGAATCATCTGCCCTTATTGTCCATTCCCACCTTCCCCTTCATGTCCCTGACATACCTGCCCCTTTTTCTCTGCCCAAGGTTTTAATGCTTTGCCCTTCCTGGGCTCTCATGAGGCTAGAGGATCTTCCTAAAACCAAATCTGGCCCTGTCCTTCCTCTGTCTAGAACCTGTTATAGCTCTCCAATGCCCCCCAGTAATGTCTGAACACCCCTGAACGTGACACTCACAGCCCTGCATGGCCTGACCATGCCCACTGCTCTACTTCCTTTCACTCAGTTCTCTCAGATCCAAGTTCAAATTCTGGCTTTGCAACTTCCTAGCTGAGTGGCTGTGAGCAAGCAGTTTTGCCTCCTTGAACCCCAGGTTCCTCCTCCAGAAAATGGGGCCAGTAACTCCCATTTCTCAGGGTAGTCTTAAGGATTCAATGCAATCATGGTCATAAGAGCCCTCACAATCTAGCCCCTGCTAACCCCTCCCAGCCTTTGTCTCTGCACCCTACCCCCTTTCCAGCATTGAGAATGGAATTCAACAAAAAACACCAAAAGCACCTTCCCTTGTTGGCCTTCGCATGAGTTATTCCAAGAGCAACACTTGTCTCCCCTCTACCCCTAGAGTTATTCCTCGTCCCTCAGGCCCCAATTCACATGTGTCTTCCTCCAGGAAGCTCTCTTGATCCCTTAGTCTGCATCGGGTACCTCCTAGGTTCAAATAGTCCACTGGGCTTCCCCATTCATAAATCTAAACCCACTTGGCCCTGAGCTTCTCCTCTCACACTCGATCACTCTGCCCTGAGCTTCCCTACCCCAAATGTAACCATTCTGAGCTGTCACTGTCTGGTGATTTGCCTCTCCTCCAGTGGACCGTGAGTGACGTGAGGGTGGCAACTGGGGGTGTTTCGCTCACTGGAGCTGCTTGCCTCAGGGCCAGACTCAGAGAAAACCTCGCCCATAGGAGGTAGAACAAATCCCCACCCAGGAAGAGAGCTGGGGTATATCACTCACGGAACATAGCATCCAGCCTGACCAGGCAGCTGATGAAGTTGTCAAAATCCATGTTCCCTCCTTCATCTGAGTAGCGCCGGATGATCATGTTGTAGAGATGTTCATTCAGGTGGAACCCTGAGAATGGTTTCATTTCTCAGGTGTGAGGCCCACAAGGCCCAACCCACTCCCACCCCTGGGACTCACCCTCAGACCAGCGCACTAGGGGCTGTCTTACCCATCCCCCCACCCAGTCCAACCATGTCCCTGCCAGCCGTACCTGCTGCCTCAAAGGCTGCTGGGAGTTCACTGCTGCCAATGGTACCTGAACGGTCAACATCAAACTGTTTATATATGGCCTGTGGGGACAGGGAGGGAAGAAGTCAACCGAACATCGTGGGGCATGGCATCTTCATGGCTTGAGGGTCTCTATGCTAGGAGTGTGAGGTTACCACGCACCTGCCACTTTTTGATGTTGTTCCACAAGTACTTGAATTCTTGGAAGCCCAGCTTGCCTGTGGTGTCACTCTGGTAGAAGGGTGTTAAGAATAGTGTGATGGTTGTGCCCAGAGGCATGCACTGTATGCCATGGAATAATGACCAAGCAGGGGGACCTGGGCTAAAACCCTAGCTCCCATCCCACCCCAGTCATGTCACCTTAGATATGGTTTTACTTTTCTTTTTATCCATACGTAGTTTAGTTCATATATTTTTTACGATTTTATTTTTTATTTTTTTAATGTTTATTTATCTTTTGAGAGAGAGAGAGACAGAAACAGAATGTGAGTGGGGGAGGGGCAGAGGGAGGGAGACACAGAATCTGAAGAAGGCTCCAGGCTCTGAGCTGTTAGCACAGAGCCCGACATGGGGCTCGAACTCACAAATTGTGAGATCATGATCTGAGCAAGTCAGACACTTAACCAACTGAGCCACCCAGGTGCCTCAAGATTTTACTTTTAAGTAATCTCTACACCTAACATGGGGCTCGAATTTACAACCCCAAGATCAAAAGTCACATGCTCCACTAACTGATCTAGCCAGGTGCCCCCATATTTCTAATTTAAACATAACCATGGGGAATTATATTGAACTTCTCTAAACTATAAATTCCTTACCTGAAAATAGTTGCTAACTCCTCGTTTATAAAATTCGTAATAGCAATTCAATTTCATAAATGTCAGGACATGTGAAAAACAAGGGTCTTAGAATTCTAAGGAAAGGTGATAATAAACACCCGCTGGGTTTGTGATAAAAAGAGAATGAGATAAAGCCCTTAGCTCAGAGGCTAGTATTTGATAAACTCTCAATAACAATGACAGCCAAGACTTTATCAAGTTACCTAACACATGCCAGGCAGTGCTAAGCTTCTCAGGAACATTACTTTTCTCACTAAATTCTTAAGACACTGGCCTACCAGTATCATTCCCCAGTCACAGAGAAAGAAACAGATTCAGAGATGAAAATCTACAGAAGATCACAGTAGCAGCTAATGTGTACAGACCATTTAGTACTAAGTGCTATGCAGTGTGCTAAACCTTTGGGTGGCCCTCCAAATCAGGTGTCACCATAATCATTTACCTCATTTTATACTCAAGCAGACTGAGGCACAGAGAGGCTCAGTAACCTTGTTAAATGGCACAGCCAAGATTATGTAACTGTGCAACACATGTATGTGATCACATGACAATGTGTGTCTACATTTTCCCTATGTGCACATATCCAAGATCAGCTAATGACTGGCCCATGTGTAAACATGCATGTGTTCTTGTGACCATGCCTTCACATATCTTCATGTATACGGGTATGCCCTTGTATACATGTACATGTATATGGGCACAAGTATAATAGTTATAAGCTTGGGTTCTTGGGGCACCTGGCTGGCTCAGTCGGTAAAGCATGCTACTCTTGATCTCAGAGTCATGAGTTCAAGCCCCACACTGGGTATAGTGCTTACTTTAAAAAAAAAAAAAAAAAAAAGAGGGGCGCCTGGGTGGCTCAATCAGTTGAATGTCTGACTCTTGGTTTTGGTTCAGGTCACAATCCCAGGCTATGCACTGAGTGCAGAGTCTGCTTGGGATTTTCTCTCTCCCTCTGCCCATCTCCTCTGCTCTCTCTCTCTCTCTGTCTAAAATAAATAAAAATGAAAAAAGGAAGGAAGGCAGGAAGGCAAGAAATAAGCTTGGGTCCTCAAGCCTAAAAGACCTGAGTCCAAATTCCTATCCTGGCACTTACCCTTTACTTATAACTTCAGACAAATGATTGCCTCTCTCTGAGTCTCAGTTTCTTCATCTATAAAATGGACTATAACAATTCTGCCTGTTTAACAGGATGGCTGTGAAGTGCCAGCTGTGACAGGTGATGTTACTATTTATTGCCACATGTCTGGATGTGTGGTAGTGGATGTGTGTTCTGATATATATGCATGTCCACATTGTGGGTGTGAAAGCTACACCCTGACTGTCCCAACTGTGCTCCCACAAAACTCCTTCTTCATCCAAAACTTCCTCTAGATTGCCCCAAGGATACATCCATCACGGCCACCATGCTGCGACATGTGTCAATGCCAAAACCATCAGTTTTCAGATCAGGGTCTGTGGGAGACAGGTTGAAAGTCAGAGGCCAGAGGACACAGCTACCCCAGCCAGCACCCATGACTTTAAACCTGCCCTGTGTGTTGACCCCAATCACTCACGTCGGGTTACGACCTTGTTGAGAATGTTCATGAGTTCTGTAGCACTGACCTCCATGTCCTGTAGGGAGAAGCCGGGGATGGTTAAAAGGGAAGAGTGTCATGAGGCAGAATGGGGATTCTTTGGATATTGCAGTTGTTGAGTGTGCATGCAAGGGAAGCCCAAAGGAAGGCATGGAAGTTAGGACAAGGATGGGAGCCCAGGGTTACTTACATCTCCAGCCAGCTGGGCAAAGAGCCTCCGGAACTGCCGGACCTCCTCACTCTCATTGGCCTCAATGTTGGAGTAATGGGTGCGTGGAGGCTGTAGAGGGAGGAGATCTCAGAGCAAGTGGGGGAGGGGTGCCCTGGCCAGAACAGCCCTAGGTGGGAAAGTCAGAGTGGGCTGGGTGACTGGATGATCAAAGGAATGAGAGGTGGTCAGTGAAGAGGGAGTGGATATAGCTAAGACCCATGACTAAATTCGGGGACACAACAAGGGAGAAACTAAATGAGAAGAATTTTATAAGACAAAGGGGACAAGGATGGGTGATGAAAAAGGCCTTGGAGTGAGAAGCAAGGTCTTTGATTGTGGAGGGTGGCTTACCGGAGGCTCTGGGTTGTATTGTGCAGCTGCCTCACTGGAGAGAGGAGTAAGGGAATTAGCACCAGGGGGCGGGGCCTCCATAGACAGTGCCAGACCCCACGCCCCAACCCTTCAACCTCCCTACCACCACTCTCCATACCTGCCCCCTCTGCCTGCCTCATCTGTCCTTGTCTTCATCTACCCCTATCTTTGCTACCCTGGTTGCACCTGGCAGGAAACCTACAGGCCCGCCCCCCACAGTAGGTCCCGCTCCTGCCAGAGCACACTGCCCTATAGCAGATACCTCAATAGACCCAGCCCCTTTGAGGGCTGCTTCATAGAAGCGCTAACCCAGCTTCCCGGGTTAGCTAACCTCCTCAGGTCCTTTCTGTCTAGGAACCTACTCCATCCCCTGGCTTCCTAAATCCCGGTGTCTTCCCAACATCCCACCCCAGCTCCACGAGTTCCCACCCCTTCGAGGGGTGGCCAAGGTTAGGTAGGGGCCTAATGGCACCTAACGACAACCTGCTCTACCTCCACCAGGACGTATTTCTGTTTTAATCCAGCCAGTTCCCAGACGGACCCAGCCCCTTCAAGAACATTTCCCCTATCCCATCAGGCCTCGGCCTCTTCTGCGTCTACTTCCTCACTGACACACCTACGACGGCCTTGCCGCAACCCTAAGACAAGCCTTGCCCCCGTGAAGCCACTCCCAGCCTCATTGGCTCCACCCTCTTAACGTTCGTTTCCAGGCTAGCGGGAAGCGGGCCTCGCCCAGACCCATTAAGCCCCACCTCCCAAAACCCAGCCGCGTCCCATCACAATATCCCCTCAACTGTCAGACTCCGCCCAAGCCAAGCCCCGCCTCCTGAACTGCCATTAGCCTCACTACGGCCCGCCCCCTCGGGAGGGGCCCTCCTCTAACCCCAGCCCAGGCCCCGCCCAGCCTAATTAAGGATGCAGGTCAGTCCCCAGACTACCTCAATCTATGCAGGTGGGACATGCTCCTCCGCCAGGCCCTTCCCCTCCTCAGGCCCCCCCCTTACCTGATGGCACTAATAACCCCGCCCAGGATGCGCATGGCAGTTCCGCCACCGCCTCCGCCTCCTCCGCCGCCGCCGCCGCCGCCGCCGCCTCCTCCTCCGGCCCCGCTGATCAGGCCTCCGATCACATTCCCCAGGCCTCCGCCCAGGCCCCCACCTCCCCCGCCGCCGCCTCCCTTCAAGAACGAGTTAACCAGGAACATGGCTGCGAATTTAGATTCCTGAGGGGGAAAAAAAGGGTCAATAGGCCGCATCGCCATTGAGCCCGCTCCCTCCCCACAAAAATAGGCATTTCTGGCAGCTGCACTTGGGGTAGTAATATGAGGCCTCCGGGCGGGAACTTATCCTCCCGCTGGGACTTGAAGGTCCATTTGGGATGGGGTCTGGGCTTCCAGAGGAAGGTAGTTCTCGGAGGAGTGGGATTGGGAAGGAGGATCTTGAAATCCCCTCGGGGTCCAAAGGATCTCTGTCTGGCTTGAAGGACCCTGGACTGAGTCTATGCATAGGCATCATTAAGGGTAGAGGTCCCGGTTCTGGTGGGGTTCTCAAGATGAGGGCCACAAGTTTGACGTGTCTGGCCACTCGAATCTGAGACTTGAGCCTCAGAACTGGACTTCGGGATCTTGGGCGGGTCAGGGGCGCGGATCAGAGATTCCCGACCCGGAGGCTTCCGGGTCAGGGTTTAGGAAATCCAGAATGTGGGCTTGAGGGTTTAGGTACTCCCAGGAGAGGGATTACAGTGTCACCGCTGGTTCTGTGGGCTCGGGTCAAAATTGTGGATGTGAATCCCGGGGCCCGGGATAACAGGGTTCCCATTAGAATTGGGAGCACAGATCTAAGTAAGGATCGTGGTTCTGGAGATCCCACCCTGATCAGAATTTGTGGGGTACCTCTCAAATCCAAGGGCTCGTATTTTAGATCCTAAAACTGAGGGTGGAAAAGTCCCCGGGGCGGGATAGGGATCGGACAGACTGGGGCTTCAAATCTGAGATCATGGGTCTGGGAGACCCCTGAGGCCGAGATTTAAGGGTCTCGTGGAATCTGGGGTCGCAAGGGCCGGGATTACAGAGCACAGGGATAATCCAAATCGGGCGCTCACCGCCTAGCTCACACGTCCGCGGGTCCGTTCGCCTGTGCTGCTCCCGGGCCTCCGGCAGCGTCCGGCTCCGTAGGGCGGGGCTGGTGACTCAGGCGGCCTAGACCCGGTAAAGCACTGCGGCCTGGCCAAGTATGCATCCGCGCGGTCCTAGCGCCGGCATTGAAGCTGCGCGTGCGTGATCTGGATCCGCCTCACGTAACGAGATGCGGCCGCCACAGCTCCGCCCCGCTGGTTTCCAGGACTGTGGGTTCCGTCCCCGCCCTGGCTTCACAGCTCTGAGGTCTTACCCTAGTCTTCGGCTCTGTTGAAGAAATCCGGGGGGATTGCAGTCACCGTGCCCGAGATCACACCCTAGTGTTGCAGTGTGAGTTTTCGCCCCAAAGCCAGCCTCCACGCGGCCACGGGTGCGATTTTCGGTCCGCTGGAAAAGGGACTCTAGCACTCGGCTCCTAGCCTTGTCGCGACAAAACATCCGGAGACCCTGAATTTTGTATGGCCCACAGCCCGGGGACAAGCGCCCGCATTTGGGGTAGGGGCTAAGGCTCGCCCGGGACCCTGCAGCAGCCCGGATGGCGGTCAGTCGTGCGGGTAGGACTTTGCCGCCTGCAAAAGCTGCCTCTGCCTCCTCCAACCCCGCACCCTCTTATCCCGAGTCAGGGTCACCAAGTGTCGCCTCATTCTTCCCATCTCTAAAGAGGGGCCCGGGCACAGGAAGAGTCCCTCTGGCCACGTCTTGGCTTTTGAGGCTAGATGTTCCCAAGAGCGGGTTAAGGGTGAGAGGTGGGGGGAATGCAGAAGCTGGCCGGGAAAATAGCGACTGAAGTCTCCTTTGGAGACCTTTCTCAGGCTCCAACCTCCAAATTTCAGGGCTACTCAGATGGAGTTTAATCCCAAGTCTAGCGTTTAGAATCTCCCCTGGAGTCTGGCTTGGCTTGAGTTTGAATCCTGACTCTGCCATTTCCTAACGGATCCTTTGGGCTCTGAGCAAGGATTTTATTTTTTTTTAAGGATTTTTTTAATCTTTAAAATCTTTAATGATTTAAAATCTTTAATCTTTAAAATGAGTAAAAGTGTTCCCAAGCTCCCTTCAGAATTAAGTGGTTAAACGCTTAGTAAAGAGTAATTTTGTGTGTCTGTACCCATGCTGTTCCCTCCTGTAGCCCACCTGGATTCCGCAGGTGGTTGACTGACTCATCTTTAGACAACACTGATAAAAATACAGGCCAAGCACTCTCCTAATCACTTTATGTATATCTTCATATGCCTTCATAACAGTCCTATGGAATGGGTGAATTCAGTATTTCCATTTTACAAAGAAATAAACTGAGCATAAACTCCCTAGCCTGTAACCTTAACCACTACCTTAATGTATTTGACTCTTCTGTAATATAATTAATATTGGGGCGCCTAGCTGGCTGAGTTGGAAGAGCCTGTAACTCTTGATCTCGGGGTCATGAGTTTGAGCCCCACACTGGGTGTAGAGATTACTAAAAAAAAATAAAATAAATAATGTAATTAATATGATAATATCTCAGATAACAAGATCACAACAGACAAAAATGCAGTTGCAGCCAAGCCAAAGAATTGCTATACAAGACTTGCCTATGAGGCAGGAACTTGGAGAGAACATAGAGGCCGGGTCACTTGCCTCGGGTCACAGAGGATGGCAGGACCAGGTGTGAACCTGGGCTTGGCTAATGCCAAAACTTGATGATGACTAATCCGGATTCCCTTCTCACCGCACCCTTCCCTGCCAGACTGGAAAGCTTCCGCTCTCTGCCCTCTCCAGCGGCTCACTTGCTGCCAGACTTTGCATGGGCTGTGACCTCTACTTGGAACACTCCTGCCTTTTTTGCCTGGTGATGTATGTACTCAGGCTTTGGTGTCGGCTCAGGAGTCACCTCTTCTAGGAAGCACTCCCAGTCTCCACCTCCACCCATGACTAGGTGAGGCTTGCTGTCACCTGCTTGTAACTTATACTTCCTTGTAACACACACTGCCATCTTATCCCATTTGTTGTCACCTAGGTCTGTCTCCCTGACCTCTTAATCCTGGCAAGTTCCAAGTCTCAGGCCTTGCTCCTCTGGATCCCACTCATGTCATAGAGGATCTGCCCCACATGCATGGTTTAAATTCCATCTCTAGGCTATTAATATCCAAATTTCTGTCTTCAACCCAGACATCAGGCTCCTACAACCTGCATGCTACTCACCTTCGGGGGGGGGGGGGGATGGGTGCTGTCTTATAATTGTCTCAAACTGCACACATCCTAAACGAAGCTTCTGACTTCCTCCCAAATATACTCCCTCCCCACCTTCCCTGTCCTTCCAGTGACTGAGACTAGACACCCCCAGATCATCCCTGACCTCTCTTTCATACCTACTCCAACCTGTCAGGAAACCTTGTTGACTCCACCAACAGAATCTAAACTCTCTTCCCCTGCACTGCCCCTGCCCTGGATAGGCCTCCACCCTCCTCTTCCTGGTCACCACAGTAGCCCCTCCCCAGGCTCCCCGCTCCCATGCCTGCCTTCACAGTGGGCATCCCACCCAGAGCTAGACGGAGCCTGTGACACCCTGAGTCAGGCCCTGACCGGACTGGGCCCTCCTGACTGAGTCCTCCTCTGGCTGTACCTCTCTCCTGGTAAAAGTCAAAGTCCTCATGCTAGTGATCTGTCCTGTTACCTCTCTTAAGAAAGTGAGAAGAAGCCCTACTGGCAGCTTACCCTGGATGTTCCCAGCTGAACACAGACAGGGAGGCTCAGCAAGTGAGTGCAGCCATATCCAAACAGCCTGTTTCCTGGTGCACTTGAGGGCTGCTACCCCATAACCAAGGCCCTCTCTAGCTGCACCTTAAGTGCCTCACCTCTCAGTGCCTCAAGTCTGCACACATAGTGGTCTCAGGAAGGTCCTTTCAGATCTCTGATTTCACCCCCCCACACACACTCCCCATCCCACCCCCCACTGCCTTTATCATTTATCATCTGCTAACATAGTATATAGTTTACTTATTTATCCTGTTCCTTGTCTTTCTCTCCCACTAGAATATTAGCTCCTCAAAGGATTTCTGTCTCTTGCTCACTGCTGTGTACCTGGTTCCTAGAACAGTGCCTGGCATGTCTTTGGTACTCAGTAAATATTTGTTGAAGAATGAAATGTTTTGTGTGAGTTTTCTCATTGAATTTCAGCACCATCAATGAGATAGGACAGCAAGCGTTACTAAAGTCTTCCACCATCTCCCAGATTTCTTTGACCTCAGGCATGGTTATGTGACTTGTTTTGGCCAATAAAATATGAATGGAAATATTGGGAGTGTCACTTTTACTTATTTTTTAATTTTGTTTTATTTATTTTTATTTTCTTTAAATGCCTATTTATTTTTTAGAGAGAGAGAAAAAATGCAAGCGGGAGAAGGGCAGAGAGAGTGGAAGAGAGAGAATCCCAAGCAGGCTCCATGGTTAGCATGGAGCCGAACACAGAGTCCGATCTCATGACCTTGAGGTTACAACCTGAGCCGAAATCAAGAGTCAGATGCTTAACCAACTGAGCCACCCAGGTGCCTCTATTTAATATTTAAAGATTTTATTTTTAAGTAATCTCTATACCCAACATGGGGCTTAAATTTACATCCCTGAGATCAAGAGTCACGTGCTCCACCCACTAAGCCAGCCAGGCACCCCTTATTTGATTTTTTAAGTAATCTCTGTACCCAGTGTGGGGCTCGTACTCATGGCCCAGAGATCAAACAGCGCAGACTCACATGCTCTACAGATTAAGCCAGCCAGGTGCCCCAGGAATGTCACTTTTAAATGTAGCATTTAGATCCTTTTGTAGTTCATAGGTGTGATGATTGGATGTTCATGCTGTTATGTGACATGTGCCAGCCACCCTTAAACCTTGTTACAATGTTGGCACATTACCTGTCTGATGTAAAATAATAATAATAATAATAATAATAATAAATAAATAAATCTAAAAGCCAATACAGGATGCTCTATGCTCTCATCTCCTGCCTAGGCAACACTGGGAGTCAGGCAAGCACAGAGGTGCCACATGAAGGAAGCTAACTGGGTCACTAAGCCATGGCATGGAGGACATGCCTGTTTCTATGTGCAAGAAATAAAATTTGAGGAGTTAGTCCACTAAGGTCTAGGGTTCATTTCTTACCACAGCATATTCCAGCCTATTCTGACTGATGCAGGTAGAAGTGTTACTATATCATGTCAATGAGGGGAGAGATGGGATTACTTGCCCAAGATCACACAGCTAGTGAGTGCCAGAGTCAAGATTTGAACTCAGCAGGGTGCCTATCTGGCTCAGTTGGTAGAGCATGTGACTCTTGATCTTGGGGTTGTGAGTTCAAGCCTCGCTGGGTGTACAGCCTATTAAAAAAAAAAAAAAAAAAAAAAAGATCTGAACTCAGGAAGGCTGGCTCTGTAGCTCATGCTTTTAATCCTCACAATTTGCTGCCTTAACGATGTTCGTGTTACAATGCCACCAGTGAATAAACGGACAATAGCCATAACCCAGCTAATACCTCCTGAGGCCTTGATGACCCAGCTGGGGTAACTGCTGTGCAGGCAGGTATTGGAGGGCTGCTCACAATTCTGCTGAAGGAACGAGCAGGAGGAAGTGGAGGTTCAGAGAGGTGGTGTCACCCGCCTGAGGGGATGGCAGAGTCTAAACCCAAGCATGGTTGATGCCAAATAGTTATGTGATGACTAATCCAGACTAATGTCCCTCCGTTGCCCTTTGTTTAATGGTGTATTAGTCAGGATTCTCCAGAGAAACAGAATATATAGAACAAATAGGAGAAAGAGATTTATTATAAGGAATCGGCACACTATTACGGTGGCTGAGAAGTCCCACAGTCTGCTGTCTACGAGCTGGAGACCCAGGACAGCCAGTGGTTTAAGTCCTGGTCCAAGTCTGGAGGTCCACAAACCAGGGGAGCCAATGGTATAAATCCCAATCTGAGTGCAGAAGACCAATGTTCCAGTGCCACAGTCAGGCAGAACTCAACTTATTCCTTCAGCAGTCTCTGGTTCTATTCAGACCCTCAAAGATTTAGAGTATGCCTCCAAGCATTGGGGAGGGCAGTTTGCTTTAGTCAGTCTACCGATTCAGATGATAATCTTGCTTGGAAACACCCTCACAGACACAGCAAATATGGAGGAACTCTGTATGCCAGACAGAAAAAATTAACCATCACTCTATCCCCACTCTTCTTCCCAGACTCCCTGCTGCCAGGCTCTTGCATAGGCTGTGTCCCTGCAGGAACGTTTCTCGTACCACCCCTCCCCTTTTTTTAAGTTTGTTTGTTTGTTTATTTGAGAGAGACAGAGACAGTGTGAGTGGGGGAGGGGCAGAGAGAGGGAGAGAGAGGATCCCAAGCAAGCTCCACAATGCCAGCACAGAGCTCGATGTAGGGCTTGAACCCATGAAACCGTGAGATCATGACCTGAGCCAAAACCAAGAGTTGGATGCTTAACCACCTGAGCCACCCAGGGACTGCTCTCCTACCCTTCTTGCTTTGGAGTTGTTTTGGTGATTGCACTTCATCAAAGAAGTCTTTCTTGACCTCCCCTATCGCAGACTGGAGCAGGTTGCCTGTTATATGCTCCTAAGATTCCCCAAACTTCTTCCCCAAGACATCGTAACAAATTAAAATCAGTAGTGATCAATAATGTTTGTTTCCTGGACTGGATTGAAGGCCTTATGATGGAGGGCAGGGCTATCTTAGGGACCACTATATCCCCAGCATCACCCAGCTCAAAGCTAGGCATGGGACACATGGTCAATAATTCTTAGCTATTCATCATCATCATCATCATCCTTTGGGGGATTATTTATATAATTCAGACTTCCTCATTAGAATGAAAACCAGTCAATAGAGTAGGTGCTTTCATGGTTACACAACAAACCTTCCTCATCTTTGAGGCTTCCTCATGGTTCAGATGGCTCCCCTCCCTAAAGCTTTCCTTGGTAATTCCCTCCTGCCTCCTGCTCCAGCTAAAGCAGGTACTTTCTGCGGCATTCCACCCCTATCCAGCCTGATCACTCTGATACTTGGGTGTTCACGTTAAAATGATCCTGTACACTGTGCATCCTTATTTTTTCTCTGTCTGTAGGTGTGCTATATTTCATAATTAAAAATATTTAAAATACCTGATAATGCCTGCCCATTGTAGAAAATGTATAAAATACAGCAAGAGAAAAATTAAAAGGAAAAATTCACCCACTTTTCAAAGACAACATTTTTTTGTTTTATTCATTTATTTATTTATTTAAGAGAGGGGAGGCTGCAAGTGAGCGAGGGGCAGAGAGAGAGAGAGAGAGAGAGAGAGAATCCCAGGAGGGGCAGAGGGAGAAGGGGGGGAGAGAGAGAGAGAGAGAAGCAGGCTCACCCAAAGGGGGGGCTGAAGCTCAACCCGATGTAGGACTCAAGCTCAAGAACTGTGAGATCATGACCTGAGCTGAAGTCAGATGCTTAACGACTGAGCCACCCAGATGCCCCTCAAAGACAACTTCTATGTAGTTATATTTCTCATTTGATTTTTTGTCCTGGAATTATTTTTATATATTTCTAATAATGTATAAAATTTGCATATGCAATTTGCATCCTGCTCATCAACTTGCAAACAACTTGCATTAACCTGGAACTTGCAGCTATATTCCCTTCGATTGCTCACCCGTGACCCGACCTCGTTGTTAGACATCAGCTCTAACAGCTTTTGCCCTGAAAAGTAACCAAGGAGATGACTGTCATACTCCATAAGGCAGAATAAATTAAACACTAAAACTAGGATTTCATTTCTTGGTTGTGCTCTGAAGAAGCATCAGAGTGAGTTTTCATTTCCTTTTTCTCTTTCTCGCTGCCTGGAATGTGGATGTGGTGGGAGCCATCTTGGACCATGCAGGCCAGGGCACTCCCTTAGGGATGGCAGGGCCATCGATTGAAGCTGTCTGGGTACCTGATACTAAGCTTTGTTATCAGCCCAGGACTGCTTACATCAGGCTACCATGGGAAAGAAAGAACACTTAATTTTATTTAAGCCTCTGCTGCCCTATTGAGTTCTGTTAGAGGGCTTATATTAAATTCTATCTAATCCACAGTGCCCATTATACATACCCTGAGCAATTCCCATGTTCCCAAAAATATCATTTTTAGTGTGTCCAAAATATTGCATCATCTGAAAATTACTAGAATTTTTTTCATTCATTTATTCTACATATATTCATTGAGTGCTTACTATATCCATGCCCATACCCCTGGATAAGTGATGGGGATGTAATGGTCATATCCTAGTAGAGGGAGACAGGCAATGAACAAGGAAACAAACATAACCCATCTCTATTTTCAGATATAGCATGTCCCAAAACGTGTGGCAGAGGTTAGCTAATTGCTCACCAAAACTGCTTCCCTTTGTTTTTTCACACACAGCTGAACTATATTTCCTATTGTCCCTTGCAATTTTATATGGACCTATAACTGACTTCTAGCCAATGGCATGTGTGGTGTTCAATCTCCAGGTCTGACCTTAAAAACCTCCCACATTGGGGGTGGGGGGTGCTTCCTGGCTGGCTGAGACCTAGACCATGTGACTCTTCTTTTTTTCTTTTTAATTTTTTTTAATGTTTATCTATTTTTGAAGGACAGAGACAAAACGTGAGTGGGGGAGGGGCAGAGAGAAAGGAAGCCAAAGAATCCCAAGCAGGATGCAGGCTCTGAGCTGTCGGCACAGAGCCTGATGTAGGGCTCAAACTCACAAGCTGTGAGATTGTGACCTGAGCTGAAGTCAGACACCCAACAGACTGAGCCACCCAGGTGCCCCTTGATCTCAGGGTCATGAGTTCAAGCCCTATGTTGGGTGTGGAGCCTACTTAAAAACCAAACAAACAGGGGCACCTGGGTGGCTCAGTCGGTTGAGCATCCAACTTCCGCTCAGGTCATGATCTCGCAGCTCGTGAGTTCGAGCCCTGCTTCAGGCTCTGTGCTGACAGCTCGGAGCCTGGAGCCGGCTTCTGCTTCTGTGTCTCCCTCTCTCTGCTCCTAAGCCACTGGCATTCTGTCTCTTTCTCTCAAAAATAAACAAACATTAAAAAAAAAACAACAACAACAAACAAAAATACCCACTGGCTCAACAGGAAGGACTCTGAGAACCTAGAGGGGGGCCAAGACAAAAGATGGAAAGAGGCTGGGTCTCTAAAAGACTCTGTGGAGCAGAGTGACCCCACTGACTTGCATTGGACTATGGTGTGAATTTAAAAAATTAATTTATTAAGCCACTGAGTTTTGGAGGTTCTTCAGTTAACAGCAGCTAGCTTTATTGAATTTAATTAATGTAGTGCATGAAGAAAGGGCTCTGTGGTAGACTGACTGCAAAAACTGCCTTATTTTCCATCCCTCACCGCCCCCCCTCCCCCCTTATCTTGTACAAATTGACTCTGTAGCTTCTCATGTCAAGGGCTGAAGTCTATTTCCCAACGCCTTGAAGCTACACTGGCCTTGTCATTGACCAACAGAGTGAGGTGAAAGAACAGTGTAATACTTCCCAGCCTAGGCCTCAAGAAGCCTGTTTTCCCTCTCTTTCACTGTCTGGATTCTAGCTCCTCCGTGAAAACAGGTCGACAAGAAGGCTCAGCCAAGATCAACTATGCCAGACCCAGATCAGCAGAACCACTCAGCATAGACTTGTGAGAATAATAAATGGTTATTGTTTTGAGCCATGAAATTTGGGTGTGGTTTGTTACACAGCAGTAGCTAACTGTTACAGGCTCCATGACCAAATAAATTCAGAAAATAATGCCTAGAATATTCCCTCTTGTATATTATCATGGAATCTATCATATTAATGAAAATTCTTATAATAAAGCAACTCATCTTTGTTTAAGCCAGCAAAATCCACATTTCTTTTACCAAGGAACGCTTTAATATTTGAGCATTTGTAACACTTCCTATAACGTTGTTAAATTCTGCTTGAACAGAATTTCTTTCTTCCTTCCTTCCTTCCTTCCTTCCTTCCTTCTTTCTTTCTTTCCTTCCTTCTTTCATATTTACTTATTTTTGAGAGAGAGAGAGAGAAAACAAAAAACAAAAACGTGTGAGCTGGGGAGGGGCAGAGAGAGAGGGAGACAGAGGATCCAGAGCAGGCTCTGTGCTGGCAGCAGAGAGCCTAATGTGAGGCTTGAACTCATGAACCAAACTGTGAGATCATGACCCAAACCAAAGTCAGATGCTCAACTGACTAAGCCATCCATGTGCCCCTCTTTCTTTTTTATTATATATATATATATATATATATATATATATATATATATATATAGTGCCATGAAAATCCTTTCAGTAAAATATTTACCCACTTCCCTCATTATTTTCAGGGGCTAAATTCCTAGGAATGTCAGTGATGGATCAATAGATGTCCATATTTTCAGGCTTTGGATTCATCTCTGTCATTCTCCAGAAAGGTTGTTGCCACTCACATCCCAACCTTGGTGGATGGAATTTCTTATTGCCCTGAATTGTCTTCAGCCTTGCGGAACCATAGTTTAAGCATCTTTGCTGATTTGTCAGACAAAAGAAGGTGTCCTTCAGGGCACCTGGCTAGCTCAGTCAGTGGAGCATGTGACTCTTGATCTTGGGTTTTTTTTTTTAATTTTTTTTTAATGTTTATTTATTTTTGAGACAGAGACAGACAGAGCATGAACAGGGGAGGGTCAGAGAGAGAAGGAGGCACAGAATCTGAAACAGGCTCCAGGCTCCGAGCTGTCAGCACAGAGCCCGACGCAGGGCTCGAACTCACAGACTGTGAGATCATGACCTGAGCCAAAGTCAGCCGCTTAACCGACTGAGCCACCCAGGCATCCCGATCTTGGGGTTTTAAGTTTGAGCCCCACATTGGGTATAGAGATTACTTAAAAAAATAAAATCTTTTAAAAAAAAGAGGTGTCCCAGTATTTTTAAGTAACATTTTTGGGTGAACATGGCTTTCATGATTTTTTTGGCCATTGATATTTCTTTTACAAATTGTCTTTTCATATTCTATGCCCATTTTCATTTATTGGCTTTTCATGTTAATTTCACATCACTTTGTTAATATCTCCATTCATTAAGGGTGTTAATCAATTGCCTATCACTTTTGTTGCAAATATACTTCTCTAATGCATATTTACTTTAATTTTGCCTATGTCTTTTTTGGACATATAAAATATTCAGCTCTTTGTATAGCCAAATTCATCAGTCTTTTCCTTGATGGTCTGTTCCCCCACTACGGTGAAGTTCAGAACATCTTTCTCCATACAAAGGTCATTCAGTATTTGCTGTTAAAAACCTTTACATTTTCATGCAATTACCCCACACACATATTGCTCGAATCCAATTGGAATCTATTTTGTCATAGCATGTAAAATGGGATTCCAAACTGCTATTTTCCCCCCAAATAAATGCTTTAAATTATGTGAACTCCATGAGGACAGGGACTTTGTCTGTTTTGGTACTGCCGTAGCAACAGTACCTAGTAAGGTTCCTGCAACATGGCAGGATCTCAATAAATATGTGTTGAATGAATGAATAAATGAATACATGATTGAATGAGTAGATGGATGGGTGAATGAATACAATATGCCAGGCCCTGTGCTGGCATTGTGATTGTTTATGTTGTGAAAAACATATAGTCCCTTTTGCAAAACCCACAGGTAGACAGGAAACATTTCCTTAATCGTGTATCAGTTAGCCTTTGCTGCATAACAAATTACCCAAAATTAGTAGCTTAAAGCAACAATAATTTTAGGGGCACCTGGATGGTTCAGTTAGTCGAGCATCTGAATTCAGCTCAGGTCATGACCTCATAGTTCGTGAGTTCAAGCCCGACATCAAGCTGTGCTGACAGCTCAGAGCCTGTAGCCTACTTCAGATTCTGTGTCTCCCTCTCTCTCTCCCTTTCCCCTGCTCATGCTCTCTCTCTCTCTCTCTCTCTCAAAAATAAATAGACATTTTAAAAAAGCAACAATAATTTTTTTGTTATTTTTCATGATTCTGTGGCTCAGGAACTTACACTGGCACAGCCTGGTTTTTAAGGTATCTAAGCAACATCTAATGCAGGAGCAGGGAGCTGTCCTGTTGGCAACTACTATGTACATCAGGAAAGTATCTAGGCTGGAGATAGACCTGGGAATTGCATGTAGATGGCGATCAAAGTCACAAGAATAGATCAGAGAAGAATGTGTAGAATGAGGAGAGAAAAGGACCCAAGTTAGTGCCTTAAAGAATGTTTTCTAGGGGCGCCTGGGTGGCGCAGTCGGTTAAGCGTCCGACTTCAGCCAGGTCACGATCTCGCGGTCTGTGAGTTCGAGCCCCGCGTCAGGCTCTGGGCTGATGGCTCGGAGCCTGGAGCCTGTTTCCGATTCTGTGTCTCCCTCTCTCTCTGCCCCTCCCCCGTTCATGCTCTGTCTCTCTCTGTCCCAAAAATAAATAAACGTTGAAAAAGAAAATTTAAAAAAAAAAAAAAGAATGTTTTCTATAGGGGAACCTGGCTGACTCAGTCAGAAGAGGATGTGACTCTTGATCTCAGGGTTGTGAGTTCCAGCCCCATGTTGGGTATAGACATTACCAAAAAAAAAAAAAAAAAAAGTTCTGTACAGCAAGGTGAAACTGTTTTAAAAACTTGACCACCAAAACCTTCACATTCCTTGCATCAAGAATTGGAAACTATGTGTCTTCCTCTTGAATCTGGGTGGGTTTGTGTTCACTTAGATCAAGAGATAGCAGCAGAGTGATACTGTGTGACTTCTAAGGTCAGAAAAGACCATGCAGCTTTGCCTGGTTCTCCTAGAACACTCTGAAGAAAGCCAGCTACCATGTAAAAATCCAGCTACCCTGAGACTGCAGTGCTGGAAGGCCATGTAGAGAGGTGCTTTGGTATAGAGGTGCTCTGTTTTTAGTTCCTGCTGAGCTCCCTGCCAACAGCCAGTGTCACTGTCGGCCAAGTTGCTGAGTCACTTTGGACATCCAGCCTAGTCAAGCCTTGAGATGACTCCAATCCCAGCCAACTTCTGACTCAAACACATGAGAGATCTTAAGTCAAGCCCCTCCTAAATTCTTTTTTTTTTTAATTTTTAATATTTATTTTTGAGAGTGAGAGAGACAGAGCACAAGTGGGGGAGGGGCAGAGAGAGAGGGAGACACAGAATCTGAAACAGGCTCCAGGCTACGAGCTGTCAGCACAGAGCCTGAAGCGGGGCTCGGACTCACGAACCGTGAGATCATGACCTAAGCCGAAGTTGGATGCCTAACCGACTGAGCCACCCAGGTGCCTCATAAATTCTTTATTTTTAGATGTTATTTATTTTGAGAGAGAGAGCGTGCAGGCACGCATGCACGTGTGTGCATGGGGGAAGGGCAGAGAGAGAGAGAGAGAGAGAATCCCAAGCAGGCTCTGCACTGTCAGTGCAGGGCCTGATGTGGGGGTCAATCCTACCAGTCACGAGATCATGACCTGAGCTGAAATCGATAGCAAGATGCTTAACCTCCTGAGCCACCAAGGCACCCCCTTCCTAAATTCGTCATCTGCAAAAATGTAGGAAAAACATAATGTCTGTTTTAAGTTGCTGAGGTTTAGGTAATACTTAATCCAATAATAGGTAATTAGAACACAGGTGCATTAAGTACCTATTGCTGCTAACAAATTAAAACCAAAATTTAAAGGCTTAAAGCTTATGTATATATGTAATCTCTTCACCCAATATGGGGCTTGAACTCACAATCCTGAGATCCAGAGCTGCAGGCTCTTCCAACTGAGTCATCCAGGCACCCTGAAAATTTAACAGCTTAAAACAATGTATTATCTCATTTTCTTTGGGTCACGAATTCAGGAGTGGCATAACTGGGTGATTCTGGCTCGGGATCTCTCATGGGATGCAGTTGGGTTGTTGGTCAGGACTGCAGTTACCTCTTGGCTTGACTAGTGTGGAGGATCAGCTTCCAAGAGGGGGCCTCAATTCCTCGCAGACCCTTCACAGACCTCAGTTCCTTGCCACATGGACTTCCCTATAGGGCTGCATGAGTGTCATCACAATTATGGGCAGCTGGCTTCTCCCCAAGCAAGTGATCCCGATACAATGGCTTTTAGGACCTGGTCTTAGAAGTCATGCACTGGGATGCCTGGGTGGCTCAGGAGGTTAGGCGTCTGACTCTTGATTTTGGCTCAGGTTGTGATCTCCTGGTTGCTGGGTTTAAGCCCGGTGTCAGGCTCTGCGCTGACAGCCGTGGGACCTGTTTGGGATTCTCTGTCTCCCTCTCTCTTTGCCCCTCCCCTGCTTGTTCTCTAGCTCTCAAAAAACAAGAAACAAAAAACAAAAAAACATGAAAGTCATACACCATTACTTCTGCCATGCTTTCTTCCTTAGAAGTGGGGCACTAAGTCCAATCCACACTCAAGAGGAGGGCTCTCAAAAAGAGAGTGTCAAGGGGCGCCTGGGTGGCTCAGTCGTTTGAGCATCCGACTTCAGCTCAGGTCATGATCTGTTTGTGAGTCTGAGACCCGTGTGGGGCCCTGTGCTGCCAGCTCAGAGCCTGGAGCCTGCTTCGGATTCTGTGTCTCTCTCTCTCTTTGCCCCTCCCCCACTCCTGCTCTCTGTCTCTCACAAAAAAATAAAAGTTAAAAAAAATTAAAAAAAAGAGAAGTGTCAAACAACTTATGAACATATTTTACTTTAAGATTTTTAAAAACTTTTTAAAAAAACTTTAGTTATTTTGAGAGAGAGAGAGTGTGAACAGGGGAGAGGCACACAGAGAGGGAGAGAGCGAATCCCAAGAAGGCTCTGTGATGTCAGCGCAGAGCCAGAGGCCGGGCTAAAACTCACAAACCATGAGGTTGTGACCTGAGCTGCAATCAAGAGTAGGACGCTTAACCGACTGAGCCACCCAGACACCCCTGTAAACATATTTTAGGACCAACACAACAGGAGTTGCAAACTCAAGAAGCACATAGGTACCTCCTGATGGAAGAACTCAAACACCATCCAGAAAGTGTATTTACCTGGAAAATTGAACCTGCATCTAACCCAGTTTTCAAACCAAGCAGTTTATAGAACACACCGGAATAGAAGAACATATTGAAGGATACCAAGAGGTACAACCAGCCAAATCAGACTGTAAGAAATCCCACAAGAAGATTGAGAGGGAGGAGGAAATGTTATAGAATAAGAGACTTAGATGTCAATCAAATGCTGTGTGTGAACCTTGTCTGGATTCTGATTTGAACAAACCAACAGTAAAAAGACATTTATGAATGGGGCAACCAGGTGGCTCAGCCGGTTAAGCATGGGACTTTGGCTCACGTCGCAATCTTACCTTTCATGGGTTCTAGCCCCGGGATGGTCTCTGTACTGAGAGCTCAGAGTCTGGAGCCTGCTTTGGATTCTGTGGCTCCCTCTCTGCCCCTCCCCCACTCATGCCCTGTCTCTCTCTCTCTCTCTCTCTCTCTCTCTCTCTCTCTCTCAAATAAATAAACATTAAAAAAAAAAAAAGATTTATGAAACAACCAGGGACTTCTGAATACTGACCTATATTAGATATTAAATAATTATTTATATTACACAATATTAATTATATTAGATAATTTTGGTGTAATTGAAACTCTTTTAGAGAGATACATACAGAAACACTTCCAAATGAGATAATATATTGCGTGAGATTTGCTTTAAAATAATGGGAGAGGAGAAGAGAAAGCCGAGTAAATAAAACACAATTCGCCATATGTTTGACAAACATACAGCTGGGTGATGGGTACTTGAGAAATCCTTAACTATTCTAATTTAAAATCCCTTAATATGTTGGGGAAAAAGATTTAACTGTTTGGGAGAGAGAAAAGAAGGTAAAGGGGATATTGTTTCATTTAAGATATGAGCGCCTTCACCTGGCTTGATTGCCGACCACAAGCCTGGAGAGTGAATGACCAACCGGTCGAGATGCAGGAAAGCAGGAAGGAAGGAAGATGGCCCAGCCAACTCCCAGCCACAAAGTGACCTGTTCTCGGTTCTTCCAAGAAGCCAGAAAGTCAGCTCTGGCGCCCCCACCGGGACATGGGTTCCCATTCTCCGATTAAACTCAGACGGGCTCTGCAGCCCTCCACGCCTGCGCAACATCATCCTCCACGGAAAAACCCAAATCCCTTCGCCCCTCAATTCCCCGCGCAGCTGGGAGGGAGCAAGACTTGCGCTTCCAGACAGGAGCAAAATGAGGCTAAGGTTGTCGCATGGTTTTCTGGGAAATGAAGTTCGCGTGCCAGGCTGGAGCCCCCGCCCAGTGCCTGAGAGCCTCGGCGCTTTACATGACGCTGCGCGCAGTTCGCTGAGCGGTGCACTGCTGCCCCCACGTGGCGGCTGAGTGGTTATTGCCCGTGTCTGGGATGGTGCCGAAGCTAGGGACGCCTGAGGTTGCAGGGACTTGGGAAGCTAGTGTGGGTCTGGGAACCTCTGGGAATCCCTTCCAGAGAGGATGACGCCAGACGTGGAAAGATGGGGTGAGGTAAGAAATTAAGGTGAAGAAATTAGTGGCAGGGCCCGCTTTGAGGATTAAATAAAGTCAGCATTACTAATGTTGGATGCATGTAGTTATTATAATATCTACAGCTAATACTAAGCATTTACCTATATGGCTGGAGTTGATTTAAGCGCTTAATATATATTAGCTCATTTAATGCTCACAACAATCGTTTCGGGGAAGTAATGTATTCAGACCCACTTTATAGGAATGAAGCTCAAACCCACAGAGGAATACTTGTTCAGTCACCCAGTGGCTGTGTGAAAGAGCTGGGGTTTGAATCCAGGCTTCCTGGCTTCAGAGCCTGTGCTCTTCCTCAGTAAGGTTATACCACCTCTCTTAACCTACTGAATAATCCAAATTTGTAACTGGTACATGAATCGACTCCCGCAGGCCATTAAGCATGTTCAGTTACTGATGTAGCTCAGCTCCAGGACAAAGGTTGCATTCAGCCTAAGTTTGTTTGAGCCTACAGTATCAGGTTCCTGATGGGCATGAATCACCAAAGGGGTTATATCAGGCCTACAAAGCCCGATCCCTTTTTGTTCAGGTGATTTCTATTCAAATGTCCCTACCCCATTCTTTCTCTCATACCAGGACCACCTGGGGGATTTAGTGATTTTGTTCTCCTTCCCCCACTGCCAGCAACCTTATTCATTATTATTTTTTTCAACCTTATTCATTATTAAGTATCACAGTTTAAAAAAAGAGACAGGGGCGCCTGGGTGGCGCAGTCGGTTAAGCGTCCGACTTCAGCCAGGTCACGATCTCGCGGTCCGTGAGTTCGAGCCCCGCGTTGGGCTCTGGGCTGATGGCTCAGAGCCTGGAGCCTGTTTCCGATTCTGTGTCTCCCTCTCTCTCTGCCCCTCCCCCGTTCATGCTCTGTTTCTCTCTGTCCCAAAAATAAATAAACGTTGAAAAAAAAAATTAAAAAAAAAAATAAATAAAAAAAGAGACAATGCTTTGTAATTATCTATTTGTCTGTCTTTAACTCCCAAGCAAGGACTGTGTCCAATTAATGAATATGTTCTCCATATCAGGCCTGACATACAGTGGAGGCTCAAAAAATGTAGAATATTGGATATTTACTGTCTTTCATTTGCAATGAACTGAGGACTTATGAAACCAAGGTTCATGGACTCTGGCTGAACTCAAGCTGGTAGGTACTGGTTGGGAAGTTGGGGGACACCCCCTCTAAGGCTCCTCACTCTGACAATTCCCTGACACCATAGGGGCCTAAGCCTTGGGATCTTTTTCTAAAGTAATGTTTTTTTTGGTTCTTTTTTTTGTACGTTGACAATTTCAGTGATGTGTGTGTATGTATAGGTGCAGATCTGTAACTGGTGGGTGTCTGATGTGAGTCTCAATGTTTCCTGTGTGGCTTCCCCGTGTGTGAGAGAATCTGTGTGCACTATAACCTCTCATGTTTGAGTGTGAGTCTCTGTGTTTTGAGTATGTCTCCAGTGTTTGTGAGTCCAGGTGTGTGTGTGTTCTGTGTATGTAAGTGTCTGTGTCCATTATGGTGGGCATCAAAGTATGTATATAACAAGCTGTTTGTGGATGTCAGCAGTTTCCCCTGAGGATCCCCTCAACTCTTAAACAGTTCAACCTCATTCTTCTCACTGTGGTTGTGCCTGCTGCTGCCAACTCTTTCTCTAGAAGTTGTAATTAAGTAATTGCAACAATTAAGTAGAATCCCCCAAATAGGCACCCCACCAGGAATTACTTCAAGGAGCTAACAAGGGGCTTCTGCATGTACAATAAAAGTATTATTAAGTGAACAATTAGGATCTCCCATCCACAGAAACTGTGGCCCCAATATCCCTTCTCCCCATCTTCTGTAATATAGGAACTTCTGATACTTGGCTAGGAACATGCTGCCCAGAATAAAAACTACATTTCCCAGTCACCTTTGCAACTACAAGTGGCCATGAGACAAAATTCTGGCCAATGAAATAGAAACAAGTTATTTGTTTTGTTTTTAGTTTTTTGGATTTATTTATTTATTTATTTTGAGAGAGACTCTCAAGCAGACTCCACACTCAGTGTGGAACCTGATGTGGGGCTCAATCTCACAACTGTGAGATCAGGACCTGAGCTGAAATCAGAGTCAGATGCTTAACCAATTGAACCACCCAAGCGCCCTGGAAATAGAAACAAGTTTTGAGTTGCACATATTCCTTTTCTTTTTTTTTTAATGTGTATTTAGAGAGTGAGCAAGTGCATGTGCACAAGCAGGCAGAGCGGCAGAGAGAAAGGGAGAGAGAATCCCAAACAGGCTCTACACTACCAGCACAAAGCCTAATGTGGGGCTCGATCCCACCAATGACAAGATCATGACCTGAGCTGAAATGAAGAATTGGGTGCTTAACCGAGTGAGCCACCCAGGCACCCTGAGTCGCACGTAGTCCTTAAAGGCAAGAGGTATCCTTCCCCTTCCCCTCTCCCTGGTGCCTGTAGCAGATGATGTGGGAATCATGAGAAGGAGATGGGACAGCAACAAGATATATAGATGGAGACTGGCCTCTGACACAGAAGGATCACCATACCAGTGCTGGTGATTACAGGAGACTTTACAGGAGAAATAAACTACCTTGAATAAGAAGTACCTGGGTGGCTCAGTTGGTTAAGTGTCCAACTCTTGATCTCAGCTCAGGTCTTAATCTCAGGGTCATGAGTTAAAGCACCTCAATGGGTGTGGAGCCTATTTAAAAAAAAAAAAAAAAAAACTACCTTGTTTAAGCTACTATTATATTTTGGGCCCCTTTGTTATAGCAACAAAACATTATAGTAACTTATTAGGACCAAAAATAGTCTCATGGGCCCCCAGCTACTAGCTAAGGGATAAAGCTTCATCCTGCCCAACCTCTACTTTACCCACCTCCTATTTCACTCTCACCTAGACAGGCACCTCCAATCCCTCCTATTATCATCAAGTCCTCCAACACTTCCCGGTTTCCAGCAAATTTAATGCATGAGTCTCAAAAGTCAATGACAAGGTGAATAAAATAAAAATGGGCTCAGGAAATAGGGCCATGGGCACACACAAGGAAGGGCAATAAGAAGTCGAGTTAGTTGGAGCAAGGGGATGCCTTTCCTTGGGTGTCACATCTCATCCAACCCGTAGTCTTCCTCGGGAAAGTCCCCCACTGTCACAACCGATGGCTTGACGAAGGCACCGTACTTGGCCTGGCATTCGAAGTAGCGTTTCCCATTCACGCTGCAGGGCATGATGAGGGAGGCAGTTGTCAGAGGGGCCCCAACACGGCTCCCACCCCAGATGCTAAGATGGACAGGCTCACCATATGCACTTAGACACAGAAGCACACATACGCATGTACAGACACGGGCACAGACACACACACAGATGGCTGAACCAGACCACTCATTACCTGCCATCGTTTTTCCCTAGTGGCTCATCATAGCGGACGCCAATCCAGTAGCCACGCTTGAAATCTGTGAGTCCTGCCCAGGGAGGAAATTCCAACAAAACCTCTGAACCACTCCAGATTCATGCCTACCCACTGAGTATAAAACCTGTCCTGGCAAAAACCACTCCTTGCTACCACCCAGAACCATCTCCATCTCCTGCCCAAACTAATACAGTAGCCCCCTTCACTGGTCTTGCTGTTCCTAGCCCGGATTCCCTATTTACTCAATACCCCCAGTCAGAGGAGTCTTTCTAAAAATCTAAAGTAAACAGCACTGCTACCTTGCCCTAAATTCCTCAAAGGCTGCCCATCCCACTCAGCATAAAATCCACACTGCTTATGAACAAACTATTTTTTTAAGTTTTTTTTTTTTTTAAGTTATTAATTTAACTTAGAGAACAAGAGGGGTAGGGGCAGAGAGAGAGAGGGAGTTAGAGAATCCCAAGGAGGCTCTGGACTGTCAGCACAGAGCCAGATGTGGGGATCAAACTCACAAATCATGAGATCATGACCTGAGCCGAAATCGAAAGTCAGACACTTAACTGGTTGAGCCACTCTGGCGCCCCACAAATGATTTTTGACAAGGGTGCCAAGACTATTCAATGAGGAAAGAATAGGCTTTTCAACAAGTAGTTCTGGGACAACTAGATATCCACACGCAAGAGAAGGAAGTTGGACTCCTATCTCACATTACATACAACAATTAACTCAAAATGGGCCTAAGACCTATATGTAAAACATAACACTATAAAACTTCTAGAAGAAAACACAGGAGTAAACCTTTGTGACCTTACATTAGGCACTGGTTTCTTAGATACAATACCAAAAGCATAAGCGACAAAAGAAAAAATAAATTGGACTTCAAAAAAATTAAAAAATGTTATGCTTCAAAGGACACTATCAAGAAAAGTAAAAAGGCAACAGACCCCCAGAATGCGAGAAAATATTTGCAAATCATGTATTTGATAAGGGAATTGTATGTAGAATACGTAAAGAACTCTTAGAACGTATGGGCTGAACTGTGCCAAAATTCACTGTTGGCACCCTAACCTTCAGTACCTCAGAATGTGACTGTATTTGGAGACTGGGTCTTTAAAAAGGTGATTAAGTTAGTTAAGATTAAGTGAATCTGATCTGACTGGTGTCTTTGTAAGAGGAGGAAACATTTGGACACACAAAGAGACACCAGGGATGTGCCCACACACAGAGGGAAGACTATGTGAAGCCACGGCAAGAAGGCAGCCATCTGCAAGCCAAGCAGAGAGGCCTCGGAAGAAACCAAACCTGCCAACGCCTTGATATTGGGACTTCAGCCTCCAGAAATGAGAGACATAAATTTTTGTTGTTTAAGCCACCCGGTGTGTGGTTACTTTGTTATGGCAGCCCCAGAAAACTAATACACAACTTAACAACAAAAACTAAACAATCCTTGGGGCGCCTGGGTGGCTCAATAGGTTAAGCGTCTGATTTTGGCTCAGGTCATGAACTCAGGGTTCATGAATTTGAGCCCCGCGTCGGGCTCTGTGCTGACAGCTCAGAGGCTGGAACCTGCTTTGGATTCTGTGTCTCCCTGTCTCTCTGTTCCTCCCTCACTCACATTCTGTCTCTCTCTCCCTCTCTCTCTCAAAAATAAATAAATATTATTAAAAAAAAACTAAAAACAAACAACCCAATTAAAAAATGGGCAAAGGATCTGGACAGTTCTCAAAATAAAATAAATATGGTTAATATCATTAGCCATCAAAGAAATGCAAATTAAGCCCATAATGCTGTCCCATGTCATAGCCACTAAAATGGCTATAATTAAAAAGACAAACAATAAGTGTTGGTGAGGATTTGAGAAACTGGAGCCCTCACACACTGCTGGTGGGAATACACATGGTGTAGCTGCTGTGGAAAACAATGTGGTAGTTCCTCAAAAGGTTAAACAGAGTCACCATGGGACCAACAATTCCACTCCTTTGTGTAGAAACATGAAAATATGTGTCCACACAAAAACTTATACAAGAAAGTCCACAGTATTTTTCATAATAGACAAAAAGTGGAAAGGACCCAAACATCCATCCACTGAAGAACAAGTATGTAAGATGTGGTATAGCCAATCAATGTGGTAGTATTTGACTATAAAAAGAAGTGAAGCATTGATACACGCTACAACACAGATGAATTTTGAGAACATTATGCTAAGTGAAACAAGCCAGTCACAAAAGACCATGTATTACATGGTTTACATGATTCCGTTTACATGGATTACACATATTATATGATTCCATTTATATGAAACATCCAAAATAGGCAGATCTATAGAGACAAGATCTGCCTAGGACTGGGCGGGGGTGAACAATTCTGTGAACACACTTAAAACCAATGAATTGTGTACTTTAAGGGGATAAGTTTTATGGTATATGAATTATATCTCAATAAAGCTGTTCTAAAAAAAAAACCCCACACTGCTCTCCACTGTCTTCAAGGCCCTGCACGGTCCAGCCTTGCCCATGTCCAGACCTCACTTATTACGTCTCATTTCCTCCCCACTAGCCATGCTGCCTCAGACAGGCCCAGCCTATTCTTGCTCATGCCCTTTGCACTCACTATGCCCTCTGGCTGGAACACTCTTCCCCCTTTCACCCTTTCCTTCAGACAATCCTTCCCCTAGGAAGCCTGCTGGATCACTCTTGAGGAAGGTTCTGGTACTGCCTCTCAGCTCACACAGCCCCCCCAAGCTTCCCACATCCCTGCCCTCATCACTTTGGCCCATGCCTTCCCCATCTCAGCCCTGACACTGTGCCCTGTGCTTTCACCTCAGAACTAATCCCTCTGGCCTCTGCCTCCGCCATCACAACCCACATTGTTCTGCCTCTGCTTCCCACTTCCCTGCCATGAACACTCTGGGCTGTCACTGTCATTGCTGGGTCAGTCTCCCCCACTGCACTGGGATCTCCTCGAGGGCTGGGTCCCCAGCACTGTCCATCCCAGGGCAGGGCAGAAGGCCTCAGTGGGCCACGTACCTACATACATGACGGTGCCCCGGCGAGGGGGCTGCCCAGGCGCCCGCACTTCACAGCGGCTGCCCACAGAGATGGCACTGGCCTGGGTCTTCTCCTCGTTCAGGCGCTGGGTGGCCTCGGCCTCTTGCTGTGCCCGCTCTTCTTCATTGTATCGGCCTAGCTTGCTGCGCTTCAGGAAGGAGCGGACGGAGTCTGAGAGTGGGGTGGGGGACAGGGTTAGACATGGTTTTCCTGGTGTGGCCCCTGGCCTGATGAGATAACCTTCCACCCACACAGAACCAACATTCAGAGTGAAACTCTTCTGCTCTGAGTGTTGGAGGGCTACTGCCCAAGCCCCCCAAATCTCCCACTATAGCCCTGGCTTCTCCCCAGAACCCCTGGGGCCTCCCCATAATCCAGAACCTAAAAGGAAGATGCCTGCTTCCAGTCATGGTATCACCCCTTCTTCCCATGTCCCTTCAGTATTACATTCCCTCCGCCCAGCCTCTCCTCGTCTTACCATTCTTACCAGTGTCTACACATTCTGATCTGTTCTGCTCATGCCCCCATGTGATAACTCACTACCTCCCCCCACATTAACCCTCCCTCCCAGACTTCCCTCTCAGGCCGTCTGCCTGCCTACATTCCCTCACATCTCCCAGCACCTATTCATACCCCACACTTGTGCCCCTACAGCTGTTCCCCAAACCCCATCTGTCCACACACCAACCTTATCCATGCCCTCTACTCGCCCAGGTCTGTGTGCCTGCACTGATCACACCACCGACCTCCTCCCAGTGTCCCTGTCTGCCCCCCAACCTCTGCCCACCCGCACACACTCCCTCTGGCCCCCATATGCCCTCATCCATCGTTATGTGCCTGTACCTTGCCTCTGGTCATAGGCTTCTTGTGAGATCTGGTATTTCTCCACCTTGGACACATCCTCATACTCCCCAAGGCGGGCACCACTGTGGTCAATGACCTATAGTGAGGGGAGGGAGGTCAGTGGGGATAAGGTCTGGACTGGGAGGCTTGGGATGCTGGGGGCAGGGGGCTGTACATTGGAGTATTCCCTAGATTTAAGTCTGTCTTGGAAAAACCGTATTCCTTTACTCCTTTACCCTCACCTTTACCCAGACCTTCTCCCCTCTCCTGAGCCTAGCAGAAGGGATGAGAACAAGTGTCCACACTGGCCATCTCCCGTTCTTCACCCCCACCCCTCCTTAGAGGCTGGATCTTCCCCCAGACAATCCCCACATGGTGCCACCACCATCAGTGATGATCTCTAAGTCACTGGAACTGAAGGGCAGAGCTCAGGTCTTCCTCACAAGACTTTTAGGCAGCACATCTGTCCTCTCTGGGCCTCTGGGACCCTCCTAAGCTGGCCCCAACCTCCAGACTCTGAAGCATCTCTTCCTGTACCACCCCCAATATTCATTCACTCATTGCTTGCTAAGCTGTTCCACAGCACCCAGCTGGGCTCTGTGCTGGGTGCTAGGGACACAGTGCAAAAACAGATAAACCCTTGCCCTCAAGGAGTGCTCATTCTGCTGGGACACCAACCATAAACAAACATGTGCATGCATTACACCAGATGACGACAAGGTCCTATGTAGATAAATACCACAAAGAGGTATTTAAGGAGCATGAGAGGGTGGTCAGAGAAGGCTTCTGAAAGGAGGGGATGTCTGAGCCAAGGCCTAAAGGCTAAGAAGGAACATATGGCACCAAGTCTCGGGTGCAGAAATGTCCTTAACCCTTTTCAGGAATAGCATGGAAGCCATCACGGCTGAAGCGGAGACAGACAGGGAACAGTGGAGACACAACAGATCACTACAGACTTTGGCTTTTACCCAGAATAAGTAAAAGCTAGGGGCATCTGGCTTTGAGTAATGAGAAAAAGCCATGGGGCATTTTACCCAGGGGAGGCCCTGGGCCAGGAGGGCCCGACCTGATTCAGGGCATCACAGGCTCCCTCTGGCTGCAGGTGGGCAGCAGACTGAGGGGGGCCAGGGACAGGCTGCTGTGGTGTCCAGGAGAGGGAGGATGGAGGCTGGGCCAGGGCAGGGGTTGTGGGGGAGACAAGTGTAGACTCTAGACAGATTTTGTAGGTGGAGTCCACAGGATTTGCTGTTGGATGGGATGTGGGTGTGAGGTAAAGAGAGGGGTCAGCAAAGACTCTAAGGTAGTTTGGCCTGAGCCATTGGCCTAACATAGCAAAATAGAAATGGCCCTTATCTCTGGTCAGGATCACTATGAATTTCTACTTTGTGTATTAAGGATTTTGTAAGTTTGAGGTTACTATTATTTTAAACAACACATATATGTTAAACATATAATTTTTTTCTAAGTAAACTTTATGCCCAATGTGGGGCTTGAACTTACAACCCTGAAATCAAGAATCATATGCTCTACCGACCGAGCCAGCCAGGCATTTCAAATACAGGTAATATTCATAAAGAGGAAAACAGTGTAAAACAAATTCTCTAGAGGCTCCACTTCTGGGAAACCTTTCTTTTTAAAAAAAAAATTTTTTTTAAACATTTACTTATTTTTGAGAGACAGAGAGAGGCAGAGTATGAGCAGGGGAGGGGCACAGAGAGAGAGGGAGACACAGAATTCTAAACAGGCTGCAGGCTCCGAGCTGTCAGCACAGAGCCCAATGCGGGGCCCGAACTCACAAACTGCGAGATCATGACCTGAGCCGAAGTCGGACGCTCAACCAGCTGAGCCACCCAGGCGCCCCTGGGAAACCTTTCTTAAATGACCTCAGAAGTTAGAGGCCTGTCTACACCTGAACCCATGTGTGAAAACCTCCTGTTTGAGGATGGCCCTATGCCATCCTATGCCTGACCCACTAGCATCTGGAGGCTGAGGCTGCCTGCGTCAGCCCAAAGTCTCAGTCCTGTGGGCCCAGCACTACCCTGACCAGTTCCCACTATGATCCGGTACCTACCACACCACCTGGACTATGGAAGCAGCCTCCTCCCTGGTCTCCCTACTCTTCCTGTCTTCCCACACACAGTCAAAGGGAGCCTGTGAGCACCTGGGTCAGACCAGGACCCTCCTGGCTCAAAGCCCTCCCCTGGCTCTCACTTCCTCCTGCCAAAGGAGAGGCAACTCCTCAGTGCCTGTACCTAACTGTGCTTCCTTCCACCTCAGTGTTTGCACGTGGTGTGCTCTTTTGCTGGAGTGCTCTTTTCCCTTTTTCAGTTAATTCTTCCTATTCTTCAGGACTCTGCTCAGGCATCACCCTCTCCAGGAAGTCCTCCCAGTACCGGCTCTCCCAGCTCTGTGATCTCTTCCTATATGGCCTTCATGTCTCTGACATTTCATATTTGTTCCTATGAATATTTAGCTAACATCTACCTCACACACTGTACAGAACTAAAACAGAGGCCTCTTCAGACTTGGCTCACAGCTATACCCCTGGCATAACACAGAGTTATGGACCAGTTCTCTGAGCACACTGACTTGCAGAGTCATGCAGACGGAGGTGAAAATTCTAACTACAGTTCATCCTTAGGAAAGTAAATTCCATCCTGAAGCTGTTTTGTCTTCTGCAAAATGGGGTTAATTACACCATCTTCCAAGTCTTATTTTATGGACTCAGCTCAGTACTCAACAATGATTCACTGGGCATCTTCTCAGTACTAGGCATTATTCCAGGTGCTGGAGGAAATGCACAATATGTCACAGGGTGCTAGGAGCTAAAGACAAAAATCAAATAAAATGGAAAAGAGAAGAGATTTAAATTTTATACTGAGGTCAATGAAGGCCTCACACTTGGAGGGTGACATTTAAGTAAAGACTGGAAGGGAGGAGTGAGCCATGTGAAGCCATATAAAAAAGAACCACTTGCAAAGGCCCAGAGGTGGAACCCACCTGGGATGCTGAGATGTCTGAGGAATAAGGGGAGGAGAGAGGATGATGTGAGTTAATGAATGCAGAGGTCCTCAACTTCTCCCAACATGTCCAGTCTCATCACTCACCCTGACCCACCTCACACTCTATACCTCTGTACATTGTTCCCCCCACCTGGCATACCCCTCCCACCCCTTACCCTAGGTCACCTTTCCTCATCCTTCAGGTCTCAGCTCAGGCGTCCCTTCCTTCAAGAAGCCCCTTCTCATACTTCCAGGAGTCAGGCACCTAGCTGGGCATCCCCAGTCCCCTGGGCTTTGCCCACACCACTCTGGCTGTCACTGTCCCATGATGGCTCTGTCTCTCTCCATGCAGGACTGGGGGCTCCATGAAAGTACGGCCTATCTTGGTTATCACACAGGGCAACGTATAGCAAGTATTTGTTCAACAGATAAATAAATGGCGGGGAGGCCTCACGTGGATGCGGCAGCCGTCGTCTACGGGGTATGAGCCCAGCAGTGCATCCTCCTGATCCAGCTTGCTGTAGAACTTGTCGTCAGCTCCATACAGCTCCAGTTCCATGCAAGAAGCAGGACTGCCCACCACCAGCTCTAGTTTACACTGCGCAGGGAGCAGTCGTTGAAAGGCTGTCAGCGACCCCACCCTCTGCCCTGGGGCTCCACCCCCTCCCCCTTTTTAAGGTACGTACTTGCAAATTAATTTTTTTTTTTTACATTTATTTAGTTTTGAGAGACAGAGTGAGAGGAAGTGAGAGTGGGGGAGGGGCAGAGAGAGAGGGAGACACAGGATCGGAAGCAGGCTCCAGGCTCTGAGCTGTCGGCACAGAGCCCGACGCGGGGCTTGAACTCACGGACCGTGAGATCATGACCTGAGCCGAAGTCGGCCGCCCAACCGACTGAGCCGCCCAGGCGCCCCTAAATTTTTTTTTTTTAAGTAAACGCTAAGCCTAACACGGGGCTCGAACTCACGAACCCGAGACCAAGAGTCGCGGGCTCTACCAACTGAACCAGTCAGGAGCCCCGAGGCTCCACCCCTTGTAACAATAACCATTACCCCATCCTTGCTCCTCTAAGACACAATTTAGGACACACCTGGTTATCTTTGGTCATGCCCTATGCAACCTCTGATTTTCCTGGCATCGTCCCCAATTTCTGAATACTCAGACTCCCTCTGGGCCCACCCAGCCGGGTCCCGTCCCCAATCTGTCCAACCTCTGTTTATCTCTGGCCCCTCCCCGCGTTCGGAAAGCCCCTCCATTTCTTCCTTGCCCCGCCCCCGGGCCCCGCCCCCACGGCCACACCTTGAACTCAGCTATGGTGAGGCTGCGACTGTACCGCTTCTCAGAGCGGAAGCTGTTGAGAGAGCTGCTGATGAAAACGGTCACTGTGGGCGCCGACAAGCCCGTCACCTCCATCTCGCCGCTTCCTGCCGGGGTCCGCAGCCGGGTTAGTCGCCTCACACCGGCTCCGCAGCCGCCGCCGCCGCTTCTGGGATATCAGCCCCTCCCCCTGCTCACGACCTAGCCAATCCATGCTCTCCCCCAAGCAGGGTCCGCCAATCGACGCCGTCTCTTTTCCACGCCAGGAAGAGGGACCTCCCGTGTTCTTGGGTAGCCCCAGCCAATCCTGAGAGGTCTTCCATGTGCGCAGTTCTTCCAATAGCAGCCCAGGAAACGGCCCAGGCGGGAGAAGGGTGAAGCCCAGGGGAAGGACTGGCAGGAGGTACCCCATCCGCGCATGTGCACTGGCTTTCAGCCTGCAAAGAGCCGTGGCTTCATTTATGGTCGGCGCTTTGCAAATTACGTGAAGCATCGTATTCCTGGCTCTCGTACCATACTGTTCTACAAACTGGGGAAGTAAGGCCCAGAAATTGGAAGCAGTTACTGCAGAATATCAAAAAACTGAAGCAAGTTATTAATCGAACCTCGGAGCACAGAGACAAGCACAAAGCAGCTGGAAGCCAGAGCATGTGCGCAGCTCCGCCCCTCTCTTGGCGAAGCAACTAGGCTTGATCCTTCCCGCGACCGGTCGCGCGGTGGAGCAAGCGCGGAAGGCTTGGCGGGCTGTGCGTAGCTATGGAACCGGACGGGACCTATGAGCCGGGTTTCGTGGGTATTCGATTCTGCCAGGAATGGTGAGGCCGGGGCTGCGAGTGTGTAAGGGGGGCAAGTAGTGGCCCCAGGACTGACCTCTGTCTCCTTCCTCCCCACAGTAACAACATGCTTTACCCCAAGGAGGACAAGGAGAACCGCATTCTGCTCTACGCGGTGAGCACGAGCCCACGGAGCGCCGGGGTCTTTCCAGAGGGATCCACCTGTTCCCAGTGTGGCCCCATCTTACTCCACATGACCCTTACTTCTTTTTACGCCCCTTACGTGTTTTGGTCTTGCCTCCTGACTGTCCCACGAGTGAACCCCCACTGTCTTGTCCATCCCCGAGGTGATTCTCGGTATACCCCATTATACCAGCTTCGAAACTCCATGCTGTAGTCATTCCCTCTGGGGAAAACCCAGCCTTCCCTTCCAATCCCTTCCGAGACCTCCCCGTAAGCCCTTTCCCGCAACCCCTTTGCCGCAACCCTTGCCCTTTCGTAGTGCCGGAATTGTGATTACCAGCAGGAAGCCGACAACAGCTGCATCTACGTCAACAAAATCACGCACGAAGTGGAGTGAGTGGCAGGACTCAGAGCCAGGGGAAGGGGTTGTTGGCTTGAGAGACCTGGTCTGGGCATGATTATTCGCCCTCTGTTCCCTTAGCGAACTGACCCAGATCATCGCTGACGTGTCCCAGGACCCCACGTTGCCGCGGACCGAGGACCACCCGTGCCAAAAGTGAGCGCGCCGTTCATATTGGGGATGGAGAGTGGCTCGTCCTCACCGGGTGAAGGGAGGAGGGAAGGGGATGGTAGGCTGAGTGACTGACTGCCCTCTCAGGTGTGGCCACAAGGAGGCGGTGTTCTTCCAGTCACATAGTGCCCGTGCCGAGGTGAGTGGCAGGAGGAAGGCTTTCTGGGTATCCCAGGCTTGGTCCTTACCGGGGGTGGGGATACCAACATTTGGGGGAACCCTGCCCTTCCTGGCGTACTGAGCCGGACCATTACCAATGGGGAAAGCTCCTTTGCCTGTTATCTTGGGGTGAGGCTCTGCTGGATGGAGGTTCCATGTTGTACCCTTCCTAACCGGGCAACCTTTCTGCCAGGACGCCATGCGCTTGTACTATGTGTGCACGGCCCCACACTGTGGCCACCGCTGGACGGAGTGAATCATCCTTTCCCACGTGTAATAAATACTGTGTTCTGTGCGTGCATTTCCTGCATTTATTTGCCTCTCATGTGTTGTGTGGGTGCACAGTCTCAACACAGTGCAGGGCACGGTGCTGCACATAGGTGTCAGGCCGCGAGCATGTGAAGCCACAGTCCTCACACACATGCAGCTTCTCCCGGCGCTCACGATAAGCGTAGCTGGCTGGCTGCCCGTGCACCTTAGCAAGATGAGCTTCAAGTGAGCAGCGCTGAGTAAATGCTTTCCCGCAAGCTCCACAGCGGAATGGCCGGATCCCTGCACAGGTGGGCAGAGGGGGAGAGGACAGACAGGACAATGGCCTCCAAGCTAAAGTCTCCCCACCTTAACCTCCATGAGCATTCCCCCATTCCTACTCCAAGTTATCCGGACTCCTCGGTCTGTCCCACCATCTTCTACCTCCACCTGCTACAAACAGGACCAGATACCTGTGTTCCCACCCTCCTCATCAGGATATTCCTTCCCCAGGGGCGAAGGAGGAGGCTTTACCTTGCACCTTCAATCTAGATCCATGTATCCACTACTGTCCTCGTTGTTCACGCCTCTACCCTCGCGTCACCGTACACCCACCCGACTGGGATCAGTCTGATGGCTGAGTCTCCACCCCATAGACACAAACACTGGAAACTCCATATCCTGGGCACCTCTCTCCATTTCATCCCAGACCCTCCCGGGACCCAGCTGCCCTTCTCTGTCCCTGCCACTCCTCACCAGTGTGAGTCCTCATGTGGCGCTTGAGGTCGAAGGCATCGTGAAAGCCCTTGCCACAGCAGCGGCACACGTGGCGGCGTGCAGGGCTGTGGCACTTGAGGTGCCGTGTCAGCATGCGCTGCAAAGGGAAGGCCTTGGGGCAGAGCGGGCAGCCAAGTGTCCCAGGGCCCCTGGGAGTGGAGGCCAGACTGCCCTGCATAGGCTGTGGGAGGGACATGGGAGTTAGACCCCCTGGCTGGAGCAAATGGAAAAACTAGAACCAGGAACCAAGGAGGTCTGGGAAGGCCAGAGACTGCCTGCTATTCGTGTGTGCAAATGCCACCCTGTCTCCGAGGCCTTCCCTGACCCCCATTGCCTTTACCTTGCTTTATTTCTCCAATTATACATCTCCCAACATGACATTTTTCTAGTTTTCTTGTCAAGCCCCCAACAGATTATAAGCTCCAGGAAGGAATTTTTGTCTTATTCTTGCTAAATAGCAATTGCCTAAAACAGTTCCTGGCTTTCAATAAATACTGAAATAATCTGTCACCTTTATCTTTTGGCTAGTGTTTTCCTACTTCCAGGGCATGCACAGCTGAATATCCCTTCTGAGAGTCCCTAGTCTTCCCCCATCCTTGCTCCTGTCACCTTGTCTGATCCTGACATAAAGGAAATCACCATCCACTTGGCTTGAATCTTGTTCTGCTCCCACTGGACAGAGAGATCTCTGGGGATAGGAAATGTGGCTGCCCAGCTTAGGGAAAGGGTGCCTGGGATGAAGCCTAACATCTCTACCAAGAAAGCAAAGGCATTTCCAGCAGTGAGAACAACAGGTGGAAAGGTCCTGAGGCTGGGGGGGTGGAGGGGGCATGAGCAAATGGGCTCAAGGGAGTGAGAGGCAGTCAGGCTGAGAGTGGGCAGGGATGAAACGAAGCAGGGTCTTGTGGTCCAGCTGCAGACTCACCGCTGCCCAAGAGTCCCCAAGGCCAGAAGACTGGTGTGCTGATGAGCCCTGCTGGTTGCTGCAGTCTGAGGAGAGAAGCCAGACACGGTGATGCTTTGTGTCTTACCTGCCCCTCGCCTCCAGGCCCAGTGAGGGGCCCACCTGGGACATAGGCATCTCCCCGGAGCTGGTCAGGCAAGTGGCCCCAGTTGGATGGCTGTGGACGCCGACTCCTGACCAGGAAGACACGGGGCATCACCTCTCGGAATGGCGAGCTGGCACTCCACGCACGACTGCCTCCTCCACCTGCGGTCACACCTCAGTCCCAGGATGACTAGGAGGGAAGAGGGAAGGGAAGGGGGAGCCACAGAGGACCTGCATTCTCTCCATGCAAATTTTGTGACAAGCCCAGGGACTTAGCTGGCTCCAGTTACCTCTGCCTCAGATGGGACCTACCATTCCTCCCCCTTCTCCTACATCAAGTTCCTGAGGGCACTCTCCAGCCACCAGGGGCAGCCAAGTGCTGGGACCCTCCAGAAGGTCAAGCAAGGGCAAGATTAGAGCCTAGCTAGCTGCTGCATGTGGGGAAAAGAAAAAGAGACTCCAGGAAGGCTGTCTTCTCAAAGTAGCAGCTGGGCCAAGGACCTGAGGGGTCTGTTTGCCAGGCAAATCAGTCACCACCGGACATCCAACAACCTGCTTGGTTATTCAAATCACAGCAGCTGTCTGAGAAGCAGGAGAGGGGGGTGGTGGCTGTGATTGCTTGCCCCAGAGGGTGGAGGAACAGCAGGGTCCAGTAGGTAAGGACAAAGTGAGGACACGGGCTGTGTATCTTCCAGCAGGAAGCTCCACCTCTGATTATTAGATGCCAAGAACTGACGTTCAGCCAGAAACACTGTTCAGATGTAGCAGATTTTAAAATATTGGTGTGTTAATAGTCCAGCTCCTAGTGATTGCCTGGGACACCACTCCCCCCCTCTCCCACAGTCCAGGAACCAAAGGGGGTCATGTGACACAGCCAGGGGCTCCCAGAACCCCACCCTAACACTCTGTCCTGTCTGTGTTCTAGACTGATCATTGTCTGACCCCTTAACCACTGGTTAAGGATTTTGAATATTCTCTGTGCAGTTACTTTCTCTCATTTATCCACTCAGCAATTTCCTGAACTCCAGCTATAGGCCAGGTCTAGCTCAACATTAAAAATGAGCACATAACTTAGTCCGTGGAGGAGACAGACCCACCAGTGACAACCCAGAATGACCAAGGCTATGATGGGGAATGCACAGGCAAAGTGATCCAAACGGTAATAGAGAAAACTCAGGGAGCTCATGGGAGCCCAGAAGAGGCTCCCAGTCCAGCTTAAAGGTTCAGAGATGACTGTCTGGGTGTGAGCCCTGAAGGAAGATAAGGTTTCAGGTAAAAGGGAGGGTGTTCCAGGCAGAGGGAACAGTCTATATAAAGGCTTGGTGGTGAGAGGAGCATTATTTCATTTCTTCACATTCCCTGAGAGTCAGTCCTGCTCATTCATTTGGGGCAGCAAGGGAGGCAGAGTTTTACCACTTTACCTCAGCAGGACCCAGACAAGTCACTTCTTGCTGAGCCTCGGTTTCTTCATCTGGAAGATAGAACTAATGTGTCTCCCTTGGCTGGTTTGTGTCAGAGGCCTATGTAGATCATGTGGGGAGAATGCTTAGCATGCAGCATATAAACAGGGTGGTCGTTAGGAAGTCTTGAGAGGTGGTTAGGCAAGCATCGGAGTTTCAATCAGCCCATCTGTAAAATGGAATTTTCAGTGTCTCCATCTCACAATTGTTGGATTTCGTGCAGCCATGACTGGTGTGTCCGGCACAGGTCTGGCAGCCCAGTATCTGGGATCTGTCCAGCGTGGAGTACAGGGTGCAAGTTGCACTGAAGAATGAGCTGGCAAATGGTTAGGTGGAGCCATTTTGTCTCTTTCAGGTGCCCAGTTCTCCGTGCCCAACAGCATGTTTCAGGGCAACTGGTTCCTGTGTCATTGAAAACACATTAGGGAAGAAATCCGGGGCTGGGTGTCTTTATTTTCCCTAAGGCCCTTTCTGTCCCCTTCCTCCCTGCTCTGTGTCCTGGGAGACTGACCTGGGTGGACCGCATTATCTGGGTTCCTGTGCCCCCTGGCTCCCAGGATTTTGACAGTGGGGAGCCCCACAAATGATGGGGGAAAGGATTCCTCCAACTCTCCCCCTATGGAGTTGCCAGGGACACAGCTTCCCTAGGACAGCCCTCTCCCCAGTATCGGCTCTTCTGGTTTCCACTTGGCTCCCTTGCACCTCAAGGCCAGGGTGGGAGGAACAGCTCACCTCTGGTGCCAGCTCAGGGTACTGTACCAGCCCTATGATTTCCCTGTTCCCTGCCCACTTCTTTGCAAATGATCCCTTTACTAAACTCTCTGAAATATCCCATGTGAGCATGCTGTCCTCTTCCTCCTGGGACCCTGTCAGTCCACAAACCACACTCACACACATTCATCAGCAGTGGTTTCTTAACCAGCTGTTTTGTTGAGGAGAGAAAGTCTGGTCCTTCTAGGGCTGAAGAGCTTGGCATTGGGAAGTGGAGAGTGGCAGGCACCCTGGGTCCTCCCTACCAGCCCACCCTCCTATTGTGCTGAGAGAACCCAATTTTGTTTGAGCAGCCACATGCCCAGGACAGGAGAGACGGCTGGTCCAAGAAAATGAAAGAAATCTCCATTCCTCTTGCCTGCAATCGCTCTGAAAGGGGAGGTGTCTAGGGAGGCTTAGCACTGTTCTCACTATGCTGGTGGCTGCCTTCCTTCATGCCTTTGTTCCTGGCTGGGTAGGTGTACTGCTGAGGGCTGGCACGGCAGCCATGTTGCAGCTATGAGAGAGCCCACTAAGCTGGAGGGCAGAACTCAAGACTCAGGGGTTAATGGAGCAGGAACATAGTCAAGAGTAGCAAATGTCGGGGCGCCTGGGTGGCGCAGTCGGTTAAGCGTCCGACTTCAGCCAGGTCACGATCTCGCGGTCCGTGAGTTCGAACCCCGCGTCGGGCTCTGGGCTGATGGCTCAGAGCCTGGAGCCTGTTTCCGATTCTGTGTGTCTCCCTCTCTCTCTGCCCCTCCCCCGTTCATGCTCTGTCTCTCTCTGTCCCAAAAATAAATAAACGTTGAAAAAAAAAATTATAAAAAAAGAGTAGCAAATGTCCCTACAGCTTGGAACCCCATAAGCCAGTGATTTGCTACTAGGGAGTTGAAGGCTTAATCATGATACAGGGTGGGAGGGGTACATTCCATGAGGGGCACGACTCAAGACGGTCCTCTGGGTGTCTGGGGGCCTGGATGCCAAGCTTCGCATCAGGGATCTTAGGTGACCGTGGCCAAGCTAGGCAGAGGCAAGGACAGTGAGCCCCAGTGGTCTGTAACCTGTGGGGCTGGGCAGGTCAGGGAACCTCCCGTCAGAGGTCCAGCCCACCTGAGTCCTGGACCTCCTGGGCTCCCTGGGGCAGGGAGAGGGAGCTTTGAGAAATAACACCTGACGTCTCAAATACCAAGCCCAGGCATCTTATTTGGGGGGAAAATTGTGTTGTATTTCTTGGATTTAAATGTTGTGAAACAAGGCCCTGCCCCCTGGAGCCCTGTTCTTCCTCCCATCTCCTCTCCTGGCTCACTGCATTCCTTACACATGTATTTCATCCCCCCGATGGGGCATTTGCATCCACTGTTGTCTGCCTGGATACTTTCCCAAGATGCCCACATGACCCGTGCCTTCTCTCAAGCCTCAGCTCAAATGTCACCTCAGAAAAGCCTTCCCTGACCCATCAGCCAAGCCAGCACAGTGACATCTTAATTCCGGTTTTGCTCTCTAGAAGGCTAATGCCGTGAGGGCAGATGCTTTGCTTATCTTGTCTTGCTCCTCACCCTACCCCTCACACACAGAACCGACACAGGTACCCGGCAGGATTTTTTTAAACTGCACAGTTGATTCTGATGTGTGTAATTGTTTATGGAGACAGCGCAGGGCCATGTCTTTATGCTGAAGTGTCTGGCTCTGCCACCAGGCAAGCCTAGGTTTGAGTCTGAGCTCTGTGGTACCCTGGACAAGAGTGGGTCTAAGCTTGTTTCTAGTGGGCCATGACCACCAAACAGAGCAGAGAGGAACTCAGGCAAGTGGTGGTTCAAGCCACAGCAAGCCACATGGCGGGGCTGTGCTTTCGGCGAGGACCCTGCCCTTGCTGGCTTCCTTTTTAGAGAGAGTTGGGACAGCAGGGACTTTTGTGGTCACAAGAGTGGCCTTCTTGGCAGACGCGCCACACGGCCAGATGCCTGCTGCCTAGGGAAGCTGGTACCAGAGCTGGGAACTCATGGGACGAGTCTAGTTGTAGTCCTCCTGCTGGGGAAGCTACTTGTTCCAGCTGCTAGATGGACTGGCCATGCTGCCCCAGTGTCCAGTGAGTGAGCCTGCTGGTCCATTTCCCCTGCTGTAGTTAGGGACAAAAGCCTGGACCTCACAGGATCCAGCTGGGCTTGGCCTAGGGACCATGAACCAGTGGCGTGGCAGTGTGTGTACCGGGAACCATGGTCTGGCACACGGTGATGGCAGTGGCTCCAGTGGGTTCTTGGGTACCAGTAGGGGGCAGAGAGGAAGGGCTGGCGGCTCCTTGGGGAATAGCTGGGCCTCACTGGGCAAGGACAACGGACCCCACAGCAGCTCAGAGGGCTACGTAGGCAATACGGATCCAGGTGCTGGGATCATTATTGCAGTTCCCAAATTTCTTGGGAATGTTGGTCCCATTGATGGAGTCCTGAAACAAGGCAGGGAGGGCACTGGGGCTGATGTCCCCCAGGTGAGACAGGAAGAGGAAGGGCAGGTGAGGCTACAATGCTAGGCCAACACCTGCTGCATACAAATTTCATCCCTTCCAAAGTTTATCCGCTCATGTTCCCTGGGCTGGTCTCCTCCCTACCCTCCTTCCCCGCATCCACCTCAAGGGGGCTTTGTGGATGCAGACAGGCACCAGGAACCATTCCTCTAAGCTGTCAGTTTATTTGCTTAAAATGTCTATTGCTTCAGAAGCAGCAGGGCTGTAGTGGAGAGCAGGCTCCTGGCCCTCAATCCCCCCGTGCCTTCCTCCGCACAGCCTGCACCAGCAGCTCCGAGTAGTGTTCCAGCAGGGCATGCAAATCTGGGCTGGCCAGGGGGCACAATGTAGGTGGGGAGGAGGACCTTGGGCTGGGCTGGGCCTGGGACACATCAGTTCCAACCAGCCAGTCACTGGCTTCTAACTGGCTGTGGATCCAAACAAAGGTGGAGGCCAGTTCAGTCCGTGCCTGCTGCTGCTCACTGCTCACCTCGTCACGGGAGACCATCTGCAAGGGGGTACCAACCTTGTCAGGGGTTCCTCAGTCCGGGCAGTCCGGCCCCCTCACCCCCCAGCCCTCTCCCCTGACCCTGGGGCTTGGCTCACCACGTTGTAAAGGTCCAGGGCTTCCTGGAAGGCAGTCTGCAGTCTGTGCACGATGGTACTCACAGTGCTCAGGTCTAGGCGAGCTGAGGGCGGGACCCTGGCTGGCACCCTAGGCTCCTCCCAGTGTCCAAGGTTGCCCTGGGCCAGACTGAGTGCATCTGGGGGTAGGGTAGAGGGGACAGAGTGAGAAAGGCACCTCCTCTTTCTAGCTGGTCTAAGAGAGGCCGGGGTGGCTGGGCTGATCCCAATTCTTATCCCTCTGCCTGGAACACTTCCCTCAGTCCCTCAGGCTCCCTTCCCTCCCCTCCTGCAGGACTCTGCTCAAATGCCCCCTTCTCCCTGAAGCTTTTCTCATTATCCTGCTTAAAACTGTAACCATTGCCTGTCCCCCCAGCCCCCAATCCCTAAACCGTTTCTCTTATTTCTGTCCTTAGCACACACCACTTTGTGAAACATTTAACATTTCCTTTACATTTAGTCTGGCCCCAGTTAAGGTGTCAATTCTTTGCAGTCTTGTTGACCGCCAGGCCCCATGTGTCTAGGGTCTAGAACAAAGCCCAACATATACGAAGTGCTCGCTAAATATTTAAGTAAATGAATGAATGAATGGCACAGCCCCTGTGGCTGGGTCAAGCACCCACCTTTGGAGCCAAGCCACCTGGTACATGGGCTGAGCTTGGGGGACAATCCCATGTCCCAAGAGTGGTCAACTCACCAGGGGTTGTCTCCAGGACGGAGGTGATGCTGCCAGGGACCCCAGGCCTGGCCTCTGGAAGTGGGGTGCTGTTGGGGTGGGCAGGGGTATTGAGGGGCTCAGGGGCCAGGAGCCTTGGGAGAAAGGTGGATTTGTGGAGCCCCAGGGTGCTTGCATCCACGGGGCTGGAGGCCGAGAAGGTGGCTGTTGCGATGGTGACACTGGGCTGGGTAGCCACAGGTTCCACTGGGGAAGGGGGTAGCAAGAGCCTGTCACAGATGCTCGACAGGGTCAGCTTCAGACTCGCCCGGGCCTCATGGTTGCCCCAGGAGGGCAGGACAGGTTCTCGGCCCTCACTGTTAGAACTGAGTGCTGCCGTGGTGGGGTTGGCCTGGAGCTCCTGGCCCAGGGATGCCAGCTCCCCGACTGATGAGGGCCTGCGGAGGGGCCTGGCCAGCTCAGCCAGCACAGGGCCCTCACTGTCCTCGAGGGAGATGCTGCGTGACATCTTGGCACGGGAGCTGGCAGTGGCCTCCATGTATGAGTGGATGGAGGGGCTGTGGACACCCTGAGCCAGGCCTGGAGTGGGCAGGGCTGTGGGTGTCGAAGGCTTCCTGTCGGTGGGCAGCACTGAGGAGGAGGGGGCACAGGGTGCCGGACCCGTGAGGCAGGGGGCTGTAAAGGAAGCAGCTGCTTCACTCTCACGTCCCACTGTGGGGCTGACAGATAGGGGCCCACCCCAGGTGGCTTCAGGGTCTGAGTAGACTCTGTCCATCCCCACTGCCCCGTGGCTCAGATGGGCATCTGGGGTTGTTTATCTGTGGATGGGAGCACTCACTCAGTGGGCACCAGGCCTCTAGGATCTCAACGGGCTCCTCAGGCTTTTTCCCAGGGGGGACCTGCAAGCACAGCCGTGAGGTTAGGACGAGGCCTCTGGACTCCCAGCCCCAAGTCCTGGGGGAGCGGCCCCAGTACTCACGTTGGTTCTGCCTGGGGAGGTGTGGCCAGCGCCTGCTCTCGGGGGCTCTGCTCTGGGCTGACTGCCCCCAGGGTCCGTGAGTTTGACCTCTGGGGACTTCACAAGGTGCCGGGGCAGCCGGGCAGGGAAGGTGTGGGTGAACCTGTGGGAAGGAGACCAGGTGGTGGTGGCTGTCCTGGGGGTTGTTGAGGGGACGTGGCCCCGCCCTGGGGGACAGAGTTGGAAGGTGGGGTGGGGGTTCACCAGCTCCTACCTGGATGTCTTCTGGAGGCGTGAGAGGAACTGGGCTGAGATGCTCAACCGGGGATTGAAGAAGTCCTCAGTCTCAGAGGCCTCCAAGTCTCTCAGGGATCCATGGAAGAGCTCTAGGGAAAGATGCCAGGGGAGCCCTCAGAATCCCTCCAGCCACCCAGCCCTGGACCCAGAAAGACCCGCAGACCAGCAGGTGGACCCTTAGAAACGCCTTCAGTCGACCACACACACACACGCCTTGGGAGCAAACGCAGCTCGGAGAAGAGCCTGTGCGGCTCTGTCCTGAAGATAAAATGTAAGCCCTTCTGCCCCCTTGCCAGCCGTGGAGGCTCCACCCTGTGACACCTGCGCCGTGCCCAGTGCTGGACGGCCGCCCAGGCACCGCCCTACCCTCAGAGTGAGCATCAGTGAGCGTCTCGAAGTGCTGGCGGAGGAACTTCTCCTGCTCAGGGGTCTGGGGCAGGGAGCTGTTGGATATGCCTGGCACCTCGGGCTGGGACAGCTCTTCTGCGGTCCCTGGGCATCCTGGGGAGAGGCGAAGGGGAGGCGAGAAGGCGGGCAGAAGAGAACTGTCAACACCATGAGTCACGGCAGACGCCCAAACATGCCAGACACTTAACAATGGAGAAAGCTGGACTCGCCCGTCACACACCCTGCTGCCACTAGGCCGAGAGGCTAATGGCTCTGTCTCCTGGTTGAGGACACTGACACTTAGTGGGCACCGAGTGCAGGGCCGACGTGGGGAGAGTGGTTATATATCATGACCATCCCCACGCACTGCCCGCCCCACCTCTGGCCCTTGCTTACCCGGTGTGGGGGGCAGCATCATGTCAAACTGAGGGTCTGGCTCTGGCCGTGGAGGGGAGGAATGGATGGTGGCGAAGCTGCACTCCAAGTCGGCCTCTGACTCCCCCGAGTCTGGAGGAGCAGAGCGGGAGTCAGGAGCCCAAAGCTAGGCCCGTAATGGGTGAGTCAGGTAAGTGGCTCAGGCTCCCAGGGCTTCAGTTTTCCCATCTGGATGATGGGGGTGATAATACCCGCCCTCCATTTGTAAGGACCAGCAAGTTTACACTTCAAGGAAAGGGTAGAGCTGGGCTCCTGCCAGTGGGCAGTTGGGCTCCAGAATCCTCAGGTACCAGCAGGGACAACGTCTGTCTCTGTGATAGACTCTGAGCTTCAGGAAGACCGAGTCAAGGTCACCACAGATACTCAGAAAGGGGCCTGGCTGGACGGGCAAACTACTGCAGGGTCTCTACTGGCCCCCACTCACCCTCAGGTGGGCTCTGATCCTTGGAGCTGATGGAGGAGACCCTGAGGGAGGCGTCTCCTTGCTGCTCTCCGGGCCCCGCCTCGGTCGTCTTCGTGCAATACTTGCTGCAGCGCCAGTGGAGGTGGGGCAAACGAGCGAACACACTCACGTTAGTATACAGTGGCCCCCCAGCCGAACCCCTACACATCTGCACCCTGTTCCCACTGGGAGCACTGCCCGCCTCTCCTCTGCAAAGGCTCCCTGCACCTTCTGCCTGGAACCAGGGAAGCTAAGGCTGTGGCTGAGGCTGCAGGGCCAGGCTCCTGTGCCCCTCAGACCTTGCAGCCCTGCCCCACAGGCCCACTGGGAGAGCGGGGAGCAGTTCTTCCAGGGCATGCCTGTAACCCAGGCTTCTTCTAAGGCTTCCTTTGGTGCAAAGGAGACCCACCTGTCTGTCTCTGTGACCATCACTTCTGCCTCCAGGGAGTAGACGATGAGCTCCCTGTCCTCAGGGGACTCCCTCTGTAGGGGCAGGAAGGAGGGATGCCCACAGCCATCCTCCTGGGGACTCTCCAACTGTGGGATGAAGAGAGCACAGCCGTTTCAAGCAGCTACGGCAACCAGGGCCCTTTGCAAGCCACCAGGTGTTCCGCCAACACCAGTGAGAACAGTGAAGATGTCGGTCATGATGGCAGCCCCCACTGCCGGACACTCATTTTGAGCCAGGGCCTGGGCCAAGTTATGTGCTCATCTTGAGTTCATTCTATGCTCCTCCTGCATGATCACCAGCCCCTTTACAGATAAGGAATCGATATAGCTCCAACCCTCCAAGATTCTGTCTGTATGGAGTTCAAGAACAGGCAAACTAATCTTTGGTGGGAGGTCAGAAGGCTGGTTGCCTCTGCAGGGAGGGGGTACTGATTAGGAGGGGCACAAGAGGGGGTGTCTTTCAGGAGGTAGAAAATACTCTATTTTGGCTTGGGTGGTGGATACCTAAGTGCATACATAGGTAACAATTTGTCAAACTCTTCTCAAACAGCATATGGTTTGTACACACAACTGTATGTGTATTATGCTACAATAGAAAAGAAAGTTTATACAATAGAATAAAAAGTAATTTTGTTTGGAAGATAAGAGAACAAGAGTTGAAGTTGCTTCAAGCACTTCTGAGGGCCCAGGCCCTCTTCTTAGCACTGGATTCCTATCAAAGCCTTCTGAGAACGTTCTTCTTATGACCACTTTTTAGAGGTCTTTTTTTCTTGTTTTGTTTTGTTTTGTTTGTTTTTAAGATTTTATTTTTAAGTAATCTCTATGCCCAACATGGAGCTCGAACGCACAACCCCAAGATTAAGAGTGCATGCTCCACTGACTGAGTCAGCCAGGCGCTTGAAAGCAGAAGCCCAGAGAAGCAAGCCTTGAGGTAAGTCATCACACAGCTAGGAAGGGGTAGGGCCAGGCCTCTACCTGCTCAAATACTCCCCAGCCAGGCACAGGCTTGCTCTCAAGCCCAAGCTTTCAACCCCCAAGTGACCCACCTCCCAGATTCCTGGTCTGCCCTGGAAAGTCTCACTTGCACCAGGCCCAGGGCCTCACCCTCTTGCCTTCCACCATGTCATGTAATCAACTCGCACCCCTAGAGAGGGATACTCAGCCTCATTTTCAAAATAAGCATGCTGAGGCCCCAAGCCCTGGGTGGGCAGTCATGGTGCAGGGTCTGCTGGCTGGGCAGGGGTGGTCTGTACCTCACTCAGCAGTCCCACCAGGCTCTGGGGCTCCACTGTATCCAGAATAGAGTCCTCCAGGCTCTCGGGCTTCATGGGGGTAAAGTAGCAATCCAGGTTCCGGGCATCCAGGATGGTCTTGAGGGGCTCCTGGTCAGCCCGCTCCGCCCAGCGGCCATGTGGTTTGTAGCTGCGCTTGGCATGGAAGGCTGAGCCATCTGCCACATCATCGTCTCCTAGCTGAGGGTGACAGGGGATGGTCAGGCAGCTAGCCAAGAGCTCACCAACTCCAATGGGGGACCAGGGACACCGCATGGACTCCATCCAGTCTCCATCCAGCTTTTTTTTTTTTAATGTTTTATTTTTATTTTTGAGAGAGAGACACAGAGTGTGAGCAGGGAGGGGCAGAGAGAGAGAGAGAGAGAGAGAGAGAGAGACAGAATTCAAAGCAGGCTTCAGGCTCTGAGATGTCAGCACAGAGCCTGACGGGCTCGAACTCACGAGCTGTGAAATCATGACCTGAGCCGAAGTCAGACGCTCAACCAACTGAGCCACCCAGGTGCCTCTCAGTCTCTAGGCTTTAAACACCACTCAGCAACAACTTCCAGATAAACATCTCCAGCCTGAATCTCTCTGTTAAATTTCAGAAATGCATAGGCAACTGCTCTACATCTGTATGGATTCCTAGTGATATTTCAAAGTGAACATGTTGAAAACAACTCCTGATCTTCCCCCCAGATCGGCTCCTCCTGAAGCCTTTCCTGTCTCAGTTATTCTGCTGCTCAGGCCCCAAACCTTGAGCTCATCTTTCATTCTTATATTGTCCCTCATACTCCACATTGTATTGTTTTGTTTTGTTTTGTTTTTAATTTTTTTTTCAACGTTTTTATTTATTTTTGGGACAGAGAGAGACAGAGCATGAACGGGGGAGGGGCAGAGAGAGAGGGAGACACACAGAATCGGAAACAGGCTCCAAGCTCTGAGCCATCAGCCCGGAGCTTGACATGGGGCTCGAACTCACGGACCGCGAGATCGTGACCTGGCTGAAGTCGGACGCTTAACCGACTGCGCCACCCAGGCGCCCCACATTGTATTGTTTTTTTATGTTTATTTATTTTGAGAGAGAGCAAGCGAGGGAAGGGCAGAGAGAGAGGGAGAAAGAATTCCAAGCAGGCTCCAAGCTGTCAGCACAGAGCTTAACACGGGGCTCGAACTCATGAAACTTGAGATCATGACCTGAGCTGAAATCAAGAGTTGGATGCTTAACCGACTGAGCCACCCAGGTTCCCCTCCACATTGTATTTCTTCAGCAAATTCTGTCAGCTCTGCCATCCGAACACATCCCCGATGTGGCCATTTCTCCCCACTGGTCCTGCCCAGCACTGCCTCCAAATAAGATTATAGCTTGAGAGACAGCGGAGGGTGGGTGTTTGAGAACTCAGGCTCTGGAGCCAGCCTGCCCACGTCTTGTACTTCCCATCTGTGTAACCCTGGATAAGTTACTTAACCTCTTTGGGCCTCAGTTTCTCCATCTGTGAAATAGTGATATGAAGAGCTCCTACACTTCAAAGGGGACTAAATAGATAATACATATAAAAGACTTAAAGCCTGTGCAGAATAAGTGTGCTATGAATATTTGTTGAATGTAACCCTACTTGTAGTATTCACTGATTAAGGGGAAGCCTGGGGTCTTGACAGACCTGGTCTGCAGGGGACGGGAAGGCAGGGAGGACTTCCCTGAGGAGCTAATAGGTTTTAATCTGAGGACTGGCATTATTCCTGAAATAAATCATCCAACCTAGGCTGTAGGATTCTGCTGCCTGCTTCTAACCCACCAGCTCCTAGCCTGCCCCTCCCCCAAGTAAACAATCAGCCATTCAATCATCTTGGTCCCTTTCTTTCTCTCACACCCAGTCATCTGGTTGCACCTTCAACATCCATCCAGAATCCAACCGTTTCTTCCCCCTGTTCCAGCCTCCAACCTCCTCTGTCTGGATTATCCCAACAGTCCCCTCCCGGTCCCCCACTTGCCCCTCATGTTCACACTTGCACTAGGTCATGGCCTTCCTCAACTCAGAGCCCTCCTTTGTCTCCATCTCACTCAGTGCCAGGGAGCGGAGAAATAAGTGGGGAGGACAATAAGGAATGTTTAGGGAACGCACCGCAGCCCACATAGTGTCATACCATCTGGCCCCCATTACCTCTCTGAGCCCCTCTCCCAACTCTCTGCCCCTCATTCACCCTCAACCCTGGCAGCTGGGCCTCCCTGTACTTCCTTGAACATGCGAACCACAATCCTGCCGCATGGCCTTTGTCCTGCATACTATTCTCTCTGCCTGGAACATTCTTCCCCAGGATCTGCATTTCTCCCTTGCTTCAACTCTATTCAAATAGCATCTTCTCAGTGAGGCCTTTTCTGTTTATGCTAAAATTATTGCGCTTTTCCCCAACACTTGTTATTTTCCTGAGATTCTCTCTTTTTTTCCTCCACAGACCTTATCGGCTTCCCAAATACTATACAACTTACCTGTTTAATGTGGATACTGTCCATCTTCCACACTAGAAAATGAGCCCATGAAGACCGACATTTTGTCTGCCTTGCTCACTGCTGTATCTAATGGTCAGAATAAGCCTGGCACAGGGTAGGTGTTCACTATGTATGTTACAGGAATGAAGGGCTGCCTAAGCTGAGACTGGAAGGATGATGGGGTTCTACATGAAAAGGACAGACCCAGAAAGGGAAATGGGCTCCCAGAAGAATGAAGAGCATGAAGGAGAGCACCCCTGCTTTGTCAGCCCTGGGTGTCCCGGTCTCCGGGCAGACTCACCAGCCGCTTTGCCCAGAGTGGCAGCTTGCCATTGGTCAGCAGACACCGAGGGTCTGGAGAGACATGTGGAATCCATGAAAAGAGAATAAATAACCCAACAGATAAACAGGCAACATATATAAAAACAGGCAATTCTCCAAAGACACATTATAAGAAACACAGACATACCAAAAGATGCTCAAACTTAACTAATTGTCAGGAAAATGCAAATTCACACAATATTTTACCCATGACTAGCTCAAACTAAAAAGCTTCATAGTATCAAGTATTGGCAAAAGTGTGGGAGAATGAATGGCTTAACACTGACTGCTGGATTTGGAGGGCCTTTGGGGTTCTCTTAAAATAAAAAAACGTGCTAACCCCAGGGACCAGCAGTGCCAGCCCTTGCCTCTGTCCTGGAGAAACACTCACACATGCCCAAGGAGTAGGTCTTGGAGTGGTCAGAATGGCATCACTTGCAATGGTGTATAGTCTAAACCCTAAATGTCCATCCAGAGGCGAATATCATTTTAAAAATATCCTATTATCCTGCTGGTTAAAAGAGGGAGGCCTCTGTTTTGTATCCACCAACATACAGGTTGATAATTTTGAGAGGGAAAAGATACAGAATGGTGTCTACAGTAGAATACAACTTATGTACATAAATACGATGTGTTCTGATGGCTGTGTACATACGTACATTAATGTTCAGAAAGAGGCCTATAAGGATTCATACCAAACATAAAACAGCCACCCTGCAGAGGACATGGGATTGGGTTGTGAGGGTGGCAACAAAGAAGATTTGCTTACCCTTTTTTCCAAGGCTGAATTCTTACATTACTGTTGCCTATCAGTCAGCTGTCTAGTCAGCCACTGCCTGCTCTCCCCTGCTGGCAGAGGCCCCTGCCCCACACTGACAGCACCCGGCCTCTCTTAGCTGGAGCAACCATGGCCAATGGGACCTGAGAGAAGCCTGCCGGGGGCTTCTGGGCAAGTTTCCTCTCTAGAGGAGACTGTAGGAGGGACTGCCGTGTGCTATGAGGCCTGTGATGCCTGCAACTTAAGCAGCCATCTTGCAACCATGAGGGCCGAAGCCAAGGTGATATGCGGAAGGGCAGAAATTTAGAGGAAGTCTGGCCTGCTTTGAAGTCATCGAGCTACTATTCTCCTTTCACCTGAACAACAGAATCTGATGTCTTTTGGTCAACAGCACCCTGTTTTTCCCCTGGGACAGCCCTTACACCCCCACCCACCCTTTTTGGACAGGTGGCTCAAGTGGAGCTGAGTCAAACCTCTGCCCTCAGGGATGACCACGTGACTCTGGCCTGGCCAATCACGGCAACTGACTCAGAAGCACACCAGGACTCACACCAGAAACACGACTCACGACCTCAGGATTTTGCTTCAGCTACTGGGAAAGAGGTGCTCTCTTCTCTATATAGAGTTTTATCACCTAGCACTGCTGGGGGAATCTTTGCCCCCAGGAGAGGCAGAGTCTGCCTGAGAGCAAAGCCAACATAGGAGAAAAGCGGAGCCAAAAGACGGAGAAAAATCTGTTTCTTTAACATCACCTGGTGACTGGAATCCAGCTACTGCCCAAAGCCAATACTCCAATTTTCAGGTCCATGACCCAATAAATTCTCTTCCCAGCTGAAGCCAATGAGAGTCCAGTTGCTATTACACTGTGAGAGTACTGACTAATAGGATCATTGAGCTTCGCCTCCAGGCCCTGGAAACCAAGTAGTGGGCGAAACCCAGCAGTGATCCCTACGCTGCAAGTTCAAAATAGGGCCCCTCTGGATGGGCCCCCTTCCCAACCTGGGTCCAAGCTCTCTTTGGATGGCGTCTTCAGCAACTCTTCCGGTTCACACTCTTCCTCCAGCTCATCCTCCGTCTGCTCTCCAGGGCTTAAGGAGCAAATCTCGCTGGGCACGGATGCATAGGTCTCCTGCCTGAAGCCAGAAATGAGGACAACAAGGAGAGAAATAGGTAAATGGGGTGGTGGTGGGAGGGACAGGGATCTGCCTCAGGCTGGGCCCTGTGCTAGCTTCCATATGAACTCATTACTGACTCCTTGTCAAGATGATGCTGGGAGGTCTCACCTGCCACACCCGCTCTGCTGGAAACATCACCACAATGAATGAAATGTAACAAGGCTGGGCTCAAAAAATAAGATAAACTCTCTCAGAGTCACAGCGATGGGACAGAAAGCACAGCAGATAGTGGGGCTTGAGTACTAAGCTGCTGGGTTCTCTTCTGGGAAGTGTGTGTAGGAGTAGCAATGAGGTTTCATCTCCTTTGGAGCACAGGAGCCTAAAACACACATGACACGAGGTAGGCACCGGAGGGCACCCAGGACAGGGTGTAAGCCTCAAAACCTGGAGCCAAAGGGAGCTGCTCATTCGCTTGGTACCTCGGTCTGCAATACCTCCAATACCACTGTAGGACAGGAAGCTCATGTTAAGGCCTGGTCCCTTTGGGAGGCAATGGCAAAGCCTCAAGACAGAGAAAGACAAGGACAGCGCTAGAGGCAGAAGAGAGGATAAACCCCCAAATCTCCCACTCAACTGAGACCTCCAAACTAAACCCCCAACCAAAAGTTAGAACATGAATTCACTCCAAATAAAACTGGTCTTGCAGCATGAAGGCTTTAAAGAACAAAAAGACACTTCAGTTCCACTGGAGCCTTCCCCGACTACGTCCCTCCCCACTGCACACTGGGTCAGGGGCCTCCTCTGCCTCCTCTGCTCCCCAAAGTCCCCCGAGCTTCCCTCCATCGCAGTGCTCACAGGCTCTCCAGGCACTTTGCTCTTCCACTCCAAGCCCCTTCTCACATGTACTACCATAACTTTCTATTCAAAGTCTATCTCCCCAGTTCGACCACAGGTGCACAAAGGGCAGGGCCTACGGCTGTGCTGGCCACGGCTATGTCTTCAGCCTCACTCCTCACGGGGCCCAGGGCAGGAAGACATTCCTCTAGCAGACAGACAAGTGGGGGACGGCCGGATAACTGCCAGGACCTGGGCTGGCTCCTCCACTTCCCGTCCCTCATGTTCTGCTGCTGCTGCTCCCGGTGGTCGATCTCCAGCAAGTGCTGCTTCATGCAGTTAGTGATCTCTGGGCCCAGGTGCCAGATGAACACACAGCTGCAGAGGCCGAAGAGAGATGTGGAAGGAGGGGGAACAGTGAACACGGAAGCCATCTGACCCTGGAAGCCACCTACGTTACCATAGCCAAGACTCCAATTCCCTGGCCGCTCCCAGAAAACACACCCCACCAGCTTAGTGCAGGGGTTCCAGGCCATGTCAGGTCTACCCCCCGAGCAGGTCCAGACCAAACCATGACCTGTTCTGAAGACCTCAAGACTCAAGGAAGGGGGCTGGAGAAGGACTGAAATAAACTGAAGGGAGAGACAAAAGGGACTTCCTTGGCCACCAACCATGAGCTAAGGAGTTTATATCCCCATTTGATTCTCACTGTACAATTTTTTGAGGTAGTTGGTGGAGCAAACTGAGGCTTAAGATGGGAAATGACCTGGGGCACCTGGGTGGCTCAGTCGGTTGGGCGTCCGACTTCGGCCTAGGTCATGATCCCGCTGGTCCTGAGTTCGAGCCCCACGTCAGGCTCTATGCTGACAACTTGAAGCCTGGAGCCTGTTTCAGATTCTGTGTCTCCCTCTCTCTCTGCTCCTCTCCCACTTACACTCTGTCTCTCTCTCTCTCAAAAAATAAACATTAAAAAGAGAGAGAGAGAAAAAAACAACAGATGGGAAATGACCTGCTCAAGGTTCTCAAGGTCACAAGTAAATTAAGTGGCAGATCTGGGGTTTGAACTCAGGGCTGGGTGTGACACCCAGGTACATGCTGTCAAAGGAGAAAGCAGTAAGCTGGAACCCTCGGCGGAACTCTGCACAGGCAGGCCAGGAGCACGGTGCTCCCACTGTCTGAGCCCCTGCACTCCCCACAGTACAGGTCCTGCCCACTCCCAGGGGGAGGCCAGCCAAGGGCAGTCTCCAGGCCTTTCCCACCTGTCTCCAGATACTGTGATCAAGTGACGACAGTCATAGGTGAACTTCATGCCAGTTACGATTTCTGAAAGCAGAGCAAAGAAGCCACGCAGGCCTTCTGAGTCACAAGGCTGTGTGGGGACGCATGGGGAGGTGTCCCACGTAGGGAGGCACACCCACCTGAATGGCCAAACATCTTGGCAATGCACTCGCCCGAGTAAAAGTCAATCACCGAGATGCTTTTGTCAGAGCAGCTAGTGGCCAAGAAGGTGCCTGAGGGGTCCACGTGGACCTGCCGAGAAGAGGACCCACATGACAGTTAGGCTGCCTGCTTCTTCACTATGGCGAGGCCTGGGTCAAATGTCACAGCCTCCGCTGACGGAGGACCCTCTCATGCGGGATGCCTGGCACGCTGACTCGTCCCAGGTGCCCTCAGGACATACACCCTGCTTAGGATAAGAACTCCTGCCTCCATTTCATGGGTGAAAAAGTTACCACCCAGGCTCTGTGCTAAACACTCTGCGTGTGCAGACTGATTTCTTCCAGAGAACAACCCTATGATAGGGGCTCTTTCTAGCTGCATTTTACAGGCAATGAGACAGGCTCCAGAGGAGATGACACGTGCCCAGGTCATAGCCTGAGGCAGAGCTGCGAGTCTCACCTTAAAGCCTGAACTCAACACAACCCCCCTTACTTCAGAGGCTCTGAGAAGGTCCCCCAATCTTGTCCTGATAACACAGCAGGGAGCAAGTCTGATAAGGGAGCCCAGGTCTTTGGTTGTTCCCACCACACCGTGGCCACTGAAAACAGAAGCCACTTAAATGTCCCCACTTGGGAAAAGGGCTCAGTAAATAAAGGTAAAACAGTCTGTGATACCCCCAGTTCCCAGGCAACCCTGGTCAGCTAGGCCGGAGTGGGTGCCAGCCTGTGATCCTTTGATCAGGTACCCAGGATGACACGTCTCGGGTGGCCCACGAGGGCAGCTGACAGACAGGGGGGATGTGTGTGGTTTTCACGCCAGGGGCCCCAGCTACTCACCTTTAGCAGGCACCCTTCGTCACCCTGGGAGCCCTTGTAGCACTTCTTCTGCTTCCCACTCACGGTGTTGTAGACTCTGGGGAGGTGGGGGCATAATGTGGCCAGTGGTGTCCCTGCCCACCTGCCCCCTCTTGCATTCTGGTCCTAGCCTTACCTACCATCTTCCTCTCTCCTGGAGGCCCCTTGCCACCTCTTATCTCCCATCTGATGCCTGGACTGAAATACCATCTCAGAAAATGAGATGTCCTCTCAGGCTGAGGTCAGGGAAGTTATGTATTGGGGTATCCGTTGAGTTAATGTCTGTTAACATCTGTCTTCCCCACTACAGAGCATGCGGAGTGCCTGGCACTCAATCTGAATGAGCAAGTGAAAGGGTGGAGAACCTTTTTGCACATGCTCTCCCCTCTGCACAATCCCTCTCTCCCCTCCCCCGGCTCACTCCTCCACAGCCTTCCCAGTCTCAGTTCAGATGTTCTTTCCATCAAGCCCTGCTTGATCCCCAGGTAGGATCAGGGTTTCCCCAGGGTCCCCCAGATCCACTGGGCTCCCCTAGCCCTGACCGCTCCCTGGTGTCACTGTCTAGTGAGGTGTCCACCTCTCCTCCCTGGGACTGTGAGCTCCATGAAGGCAGGGCCTGGGGCTGCCCTGCTCACTGCTGTGTCTCCTGCACTACCCTCCCAGACAGGTGCTCAGGGAATGTAGGTGAATGAATGAATTTATGAACCACATCAGCGCCTCCTAGTCACCCCACATGGGCTTCTGGAGAGCCAGCAGGAACCCTCTGCTGACCCGGAGGCTGGGCCTGGGTGAGCCCAGTTCCTAAGAAACACTTGCTGGGTCCCTCTACCCAACCCAGCTCTTTAGGGTCCAGATGAAGAGGAGGAAGAGAGCAGGGAGATCATGAGCAGACAGAACCGACTAGGTCTTACACAGGTCCTACTCAGAAACCAGGCTGGGCTAAGAGCCCAGCTCCTCACCTCACATTGCGGTCCTGGCAGGCCACGGCCACATACTTTTGGGTGATGTCAATGTCCATGTCATACAAGGTGGTCTTCTCTGCCACGTGGTGGGTACGGACAAAGTGTAGTCCATCTGGGGCCTGGCAGGGCAGGCAGGGCCTTCAGAGGACACCCCTGACAAGTTTCCCACCCCAGCCCTCAAGGAGGCCAACCCACTCTACCTGCTGGGCACTGCGAAAGTAGATGCTCTTGTCAGCCCCACAGCTGATCATCTGGATGTCTCTATTGCCTGGAGGAGGAGGAGGTAGTGCATTAGGCAAGGCTGGGCCCCTGCTGAGTCTGACTGGGGCCAGGGATCCTAGCCAGGGAATTCACTGCAAGGGAACTCCGGATTCCCGGAGGAGGAGAGTGGGTGCTGGGTGCAGGTAGGACTCCAAGATGTGAGCTGTGTGTATCAGGGGGTACAGGTGGAGCAGTGGCCTGGCTGGTCTCTGCAGAGCAAGGGCAGACAGGGAAACATGTCAGAGACACGGAAGGGGCACCACGTCTGATTTGGGATTTGGAAAGGTGATTCGGGCAGCAGTGTGGAGGCGGGACCAAAGCGGGGAGCAAGTGGAGACACGCAGAGGGTTGGGAGGCTCATGCCATCATGAACAATCAGAACACCCACGTGTACGTCAGGCCAGGCCCCATTGCCACATGCGCATCGCACATCCCCTTCTGATGGCTCACTAGCCACCCCACTGTACAATTGTGAACCCAGGGGCTTAGAGTCACACAGTCCTTGTTCTAGAGCACAGAGAGTCCGGACAGGGCCAGTATTAGACCCAGGCATTCTCTGGCTAAACACTGTGCTCCAAACCCGGGCTTCCTTTCCATGCCTCAGTTTCCTGTCTGTACAACAGGCCTATGACAGCCCTTGCCAGTGGCTGCCACCCAGTAAGCACTATAAATATCCTTACTTTTCTTCTTTCTTTATAGAATTAGAATAATAACAGCAAATACCTTAGAGTTCTGGTGAGAATATAAAGACAGAACAGATACAAAACACTTAGAGCCTTGCTAAGCACAGATCTAAGCACAGTGTCCTTGCTTCACTGCAGGACATTTGAAAGGGCTCAGGCCTGATGCACAAGTTAAGATGTTACTCAAGCAGGAGTCACTGGCTCACAGAAGGCAGTGAGCCCTGTGTTGGGGAGGAAGTGTAACCTGGGAGGGACCCAAAGAGGCCTATAAGTTACTGGTAATGTTCTGCTTCTTAACTTGGGGTGGGGAGTCCAAGGACCTAGCACTGTTAGGACACAAGTCACTGGTTATAAACAATGGGTGTGTCTGTTCTAGTTCATATGTACTGATTAAGTACCATGATGTGGAAGTTCATTGTACTGTTCTGTAAACTATCTGTATTGTATTCATTTGTTTGGATATTTTTCAGATAAAACTGTTAAAGACTGAATCTTACCTTAGCAGGGCAGTTTCGGTCAGGTTTCGACTGGCTGGAGCCCAGTTTATACTAAAATTATCAGCGTTTTGAGCATAGCTCAGCCACAGCAGGGCACTCAGGAACTGGGGTTAGGAGTTACATCCTCTCAGACTGGCTGGGGGTTCTAATGAAAGCCCACACCTTTCAAGAGATGGCCTTAAGGACCAACTCCTGGGCCACCCCTTGGCCAGTCATCACCTCTCTTGGATCTAGACCATTCGTGAAAGTTGATGTCACTGCTGGCCAAACTGCTAGACTTGCTGATTTATTCTAACTAACTCTATCCCATGGAATGAACAGGTTTTTAAAGATGTCTGAAAGTTTTAGCTGATCAGCTTTGGTTGTCTTCATCAAGACACGTCAAACATTGTTAACTTGTTTTTGTCCATTGTTAACTTGTTTTGGCTACGGAGAGGTAGGGCAGAAAGCGGGGAGGATCAAGGGACATTAATACATTCTCAGTCACAAGATTATATGTAAAAAAAAAAAAAACTCTTCGTAGTCAAGAACTTGGAATGAGTACATAGATGTATTCTCTTCATGAGTAGATTCTTCTGGAATATAGTTTTGAATATGCTCTTGGGTTCTGATCAATTAAATCTCATAGGACCTGCCTCCTCTCCCCTTGGAATTCCTTAGGGCCAAACCTTCATACTGAATCTTTTGAGTCTAAAGGGAATCCCTTTGATTTCCTGGCTGAGTATGCACTTTGGAGGGCAGCCCAAGGCAAGATCCTAAGCCTGCACCTACTGCTGTGTGACTCTCGCTGTAAACGAGGTAAGGAATGGACTAACTGCAGTGCAAGGATCCTCCCCAGCACAGAATTAGCTCCTGGCAACCTTTGCAGTCACCTATTTTTCTGCCAAAGTCACCAGTGCCCATCCCGTGGTCCTCTCACAGGATTGGCACCCCGATTTCTTTTTGGGGAATGGCATTCACCTAATGCCAGTCCTTCTGGATCAGGGGTGGAGGCAGGTGTGGGCTGGGGGCACTTGAGTCAGACCTGGCCCAAGAAAACACCCCAAAGCCCTGGCACCGATAACTGTTCTGAAAAGGGCAGGTGCCTCAAGCCTGCACAAGGGAATTCAGCTCCCAATTTCTGCCAAAATTGATAGGAAGAGGGGAAATCTCCTTCGAGTGGCACAGTGACACCCAGATGCTGCCCACCACAGAAAGGTGTAGCTGACAGAGGGAGTCTTGATGATTTAAAAAAATAATAATAATAGAATAAATCAACTTTTGGATCCAGCTGGGCCTGAATCCAGAGCTTGCTTTTCCCTTTTTTGTTTAAACTAAAGGGAGTCTTGGGGCGCCTGGGTGGCGCAGTCGGTTAAGCGTCCGACTTCAGCCAGGTCACGATCTCGCGGTCCGTGAGTTCGAGCCCCGCGTCGGGCTCTGGGCTGATGGCTCAGAGCCTGGAGCCTGCTTTCGATTCTGTGTCTCCCTCTCTCTCTGCCCCTCCCCCGTTCATGCTCTGTCTCTCTCTGTCTCAAAAATAAATAAACATAAAAAAAAATTAAAAAAAAAAAATAATAAAAAAAATAAATAAACTAAAGGGAGTCTTGTTATTACGTGTAGCCAAAGGGGTGCACCAACCAAGGAGGGCGAAGCAGGAAGGAAAGGACTCACCAGCAAACTTGATGGCCGTGATGGAGGAGGAGTGGTCGTCCAGGGTCTGCTCCAGGTTGTAGTTCTTCTCCACATTCAGCACGTGGATCAGTCGGTCCCGACTGGCTGAGGCCAGCAAGGTCAGTCCTGTGAGTGGACAGGGTGGCACTGGGTCTTCAGGAGGCTGCCTGATGCCTTGGCCTCCCAGAGAACAATGTGACTGAGCTTTCCAGGCCTCGAAGAAGGGGTCTTTGGTGCTGTGACTGCAGCTACCTGGCCTCAAAGCCCACAAGGGGCCATTCCCCCAGCTCTGCAGTCTCTCCCCAGAGCCCCCCAAACCTTGGCACTTCACATCCCATGCCCAGTTCGGGGGGATGAATCTTGATGTACATGGACACTCTGCCACCTGTGCCCATAGCAGACATCCGAGCAGAGCCCAGCACTCCTTCCTGCCAAGGCCAACTCTTTGGCTGCCATGTGAAGCCCAGCCAACTTCTCAGCCTCCCCAGAACACTGCTCCTTCACTCTCTGAACTCCGGCTACCTGGGTCTCGTCCAGGCCCTACTGACAACCCACTGCCACACTTCCTTCTGCCAATGGGTCTTCCCTGCTGGCCCCCTCAGACAGTGCCAACCCTGGTTGCCTCGCATGTCTGAGGGCTAACACGTGACTTGAGGTGGAGGGGAGTTCATGAAGGATGTACTGAATGAAAAGAGGTTTGAAGAAAAACTGGTGGGTGGTGCCTGGGTGACTCAGACAGTAAAGCATCCGACTTCGGCTCAGGTCATGATCTCATGGTTCCTGACTTCGAGTCCCGTGTCAGGCTGTGCACTGACAGTGCAGAGCCTGCTTGGGGTTCTCTCTCTCTGCCCTTACCCTGCTTGCTTGCTCTCTCTCTCTTTCTCTCTCTCTCAAAATAAATAAACTTAAAAAAAGAGAAGAAAAGAAAAGAAAAACTGGTGGGACAGAGGGTGCAGGGAAACAAATAAGGAGAAAAGAGTATGGGAAAGATTGCTAACATATCTATTCCTGCCAAAATGTTCTATTCTTGCCAAAAATGTATCAGCAGAATCAAATCATGGAGAAAACAGACAAACCCAAACTGAAGGAAATTCTGTAAAATGGCCTATACTCTGCAGAAAGTCAAATCACAAAGACAAAGTAAGGCTGTGGAAATGTTCCAGAAAAAAAGGTGACAAAAGAGCTATGAAAACTAAATTGTGAACCTGGACTGGAAAAACAAAGGTGCTACGAACGACAATATTGGGACAGCCGGCAAACTGGGAATAAGGACCACGGAGGAGATAACAGAACCATATAAAGTGAAACCTTCCTTTTTTTTTTTTTTTTAAGTTTATTTATTTATTTTGAGAGAGTGAGAGAACATGAACAGGGGAGGGGCAGACAGCGAGCAAGAGAGAGAGAATCCCAAGCAAGCTCCATGCTGTCAGCATAGGGCCTGATGTGGGGCTTGAACTCATGAACTGTGAGATCGTGACCTAAGTCGAAATCAAGAGTCCGATGCTTAATCGACTGAGTCACCTGGGTGCCCTGAAACCTCCATATTTGATAAGTGCACATGGTCCTGTAAATGGATATCCTCATTCCTAAGAAATGCTCACAGACACATCGAAGAGTGAAAGATCATGCCCTCAACTTACTCTCAAACAGGTTAGCCAAAGAAATGTATGTGAGAATACTTTATGTCCGTGTGCATAGGTACACACACGTGCACAAACACAGAGATAGAAGTGGAGATGGGGAAACAGGTAAAGTCATATATACAGTCATAGGGTCAGATAGAATTTAAAAGAAAAAACCCTGAGGAATCTGGGTGAAAAGAATATGGGTATTCATTCTAATACTCTTGCAATTTTTCTGTAGGCATTGAACTTTTTCAAAATAATATGGTTGATCTGTGATATATAATATAACTGTTGCTCTCTTTTTTCCAGCAGAGGATGAGCTCATTCATACTTTCTCTCATTCAACACTCACCTCTTTCACCTCAAAGCTATTCAGAGCACTGGGGACCAGGGTAAGCAAGTCAAGCCCAGTCTTGCCTGCCCGAGTCTTGCATTCTAGAGTCCTGGCTACCCTGGTCTCAGGGCCCAGTGACAGGGCTTACTACACACAGGACTTCCAGCTGTCACTCACAGCCCCACGAGACATCAACCACTCATTTCTGTGGCTCGGCCAGGGGGGTAGTGCTCTCCTGCTTTCCCCCTACCTGCCCCTCACCCCACACAGGTTTACCTGTCTCAGGCTTGGAGTACTCCAGGCACAGCACCTCAGCATCATGGGCCTCCACCTTGACCAGCTCGTCCATGAAATGTAGCTCGTGGATCCTGGGAGACATACGCTGTCCGCTGTACCCTGCCCGGAGCCCCCACCCCTCAGCGCTAGGTGTTCTGCAACTGCTAGAAAAGGTCAGAGCAGCCCGCCGGGCAATGTGGGAAATTCCTGCCCTGGCTAGCTAATCTAGATGCCCAATCATTCTTCTCCTCTAGAAACCAGCTATCTTAAAGGTAGCAGTGCCAAGCCTGGACCACCTAAGCAGCACCCAGCCCCTTATGGTTCCATGGGCCAGGACTAGGACAGTCCTCTGGGAGAACAGGGGTTAGGACAGGGCTATATCAGAGGTGATTCCTGGGGGTGGGGCAGGGGCCAGGGGTCAGAGGTCATGCTCAAGGATAGGACCTATAGGTATGGGACATTTGATTCCTATCTCTCATTCTTAAAGACTCTCAAATCTAAACTTTCCTCATTCCCTCCAACTGAAACCAAACAACACGCCCTCTAGGATGACATAAGAGACAGTCACTCCAGGTCCTTCACTCTACCTGTCATCTTAGCTTAACCACTGGCCTCTCCTGCCTCAGTTAACCCATCTAGAAACCAGCTGCTAAGAGCAGCATTTCCACCAAAGGGTGGGTGAAAGGAGTAAGTGTCAAGCCAATGGCCAGCCAGGGAAGAGTGCTACATCCACATTGGCTCGCTGCTGTTTTCACCATTCACAGCACAGCGCAGTCAGTGTGAACGGCCCACGGACACATTCGGTTTGCCTCACACGGTGATTGGTGTCCAAACAGTTGCCAGCATTTAAAAGTCATAGAATTTCACAGAGAAAACTCAGCCCTTTGCTCTACTTGGACGATGGGAACATGTGACAAATGCAGCCTGCACTCCTGCTGCCACATGGTGGCTGCCCCTTCATGGAGCACCTGCTCTCCGGCTCCCTATCCCTTTCACTCCTCCAGTCTCAGCACCCAAGTGGTCACAGCTGTCATTTGTCAACTTAAACCTCGTGATGGGGTTCATATTCTGTCAGCGCCTATTGGGCCAGTGACATCTTAAAAAACCTCTACAGTGTGGGAAAACAGCCTGAGCCCTCATATGTCCCATCCTCCTGCCCCCCCCTCCCCCCATGCCACCAGGACCCCCCACGCTCCAGCTGGCATCCTCTCTGTCCGGAACTGTCCCCCTACCCTAAAGTCACACATGTGTGCCTGTCTATAACACGGGCACAGTTCACAAGCCCCAGCTGTGGAGGTCCCCGTGGCTGCCCTATGTCAGCCCTCCGGAAGACGCTTCTTAGCTTAAAGTCGTCAGGGACAGCTGCTTTCCAGCTTGCTAGTCACAGTCCCTCATTCCCAGTGGGCCGGCGGGGGTGCCGAGGCCAGGGCTCCTTCACACCACCGAGTATCCAAGCCTGAGCTGGGAAGTGTCTGCTAATCACCCTCCAGGGCTCACTTGCCTCAGATTTCCACTTCGGTCGCCTGAAGCCAAGTGCTGGCCATCAGGACTGACCTGCATGACCCGCACCCCAGCTTTCACGTCCACAGGCGTCCCGTTCTCACCCCCCCGGTCTGGGAAGTGCGACGTGTCCTGCAGGTGCTGGATGTCATTCTCTACGTACACTACCTTCAGCAGGGTCTGCGGAGGGAGAGGGCTGAGGTCAGTGCTCTGGAAGCGCCAAAGCACCTCTGCAGTCCTGTCTCCCCACAGCCGGCCTCCCGTCCTTCATTAGCTCCAGAACTCCAAATCTGACCTTTGCTACTCAGAGTGACTGTTTCCTAGTCCCCCTGGCAGCTGGGTGAGGCTCTGTGGATACATTCTGGTCAATGAGATATAAAACAAGTGAGAACACTCTGCTTCCTTTTCCTCCGTCCTGCTGCCTGGAGCTCCCGTAGCCATACTGGATGACAAGGACAAGGATGACTCCAAAATGGCAGTGTGGACAGCTAAAGGCTCTCGGGTCTCTAAGGGCGTCCTGCAGCTGCCAAAACAGCCTGGACTGGTGACCTCCAGACTATTTTTATGAGTCAGAAAACCAAACTTTTCCTCTTGGCTTTGGGTTTTTCTATTGTATGCAGACAAATATAACATGTATATCACACAGGTGCAGAAGAGAAGGTGGTAGTACTGGGTGGGGGGGTGAGGGGAGTAAAAGGGCACCTGCTACACACAGCCTGCATTAAGGGCCTGTTTTGTTCCAGCCACAGTGACTGCTCAGGTTTTCCAACTGCCCAAACTCTTTCTCACCTCAGGGCCTTTGCACAGGCTATTCCCTTGGTGTAGGACACTCTCCCCTCCCCCTCTTTGCTCATCCCTATCCTCCACATCTCAGCTCAGTTGTCTCCTCCTCCAGGAAAATGCCCCTCACACTACAGATAAAATCAGATGACACTGTTACATATCCTACTAACACTTCACAATTTATTTCCATGCTTATCATGCTTATGATTATACCATAATTTGTGCAGTTATTGGTGCCTCTCCCTTCTAGACTGTGGGAGCCACAAGGGCAGAAGGAGGGTCTTAGTCACTGATGTGTCCCCAGCATGCAGCATAGCACCTAGCATAGATCTTACTAAGCATCTGCAGAATAAATGAATGCATGAATCAGATCTCAGCTCCTAAGAGAAGCTCCCTCACTGACCTAGCAATATCAACCATTTCTTCAGCCCTCCCAACATCATGGCTCTCTTTGGGATGCTGCCAGCACCCTCACCCAAGGCTTCACTGTGTGGCAGTTAGCTAGACAGGGGAAGCCCCTCCCTGATTTGGTCTGTCAGGTGTTCTGCCAGAGAGTTCTGACTCAAGACCTGGGGAACAATTTCATTTCTACTGAATATGTCAGGTTGCCTGGAGTAGCTGTGTTGACACACCTAGAAAGCAGGAGCTGATGGGCAGAGAGAAGCAAAGAGGACAGACCACACTACCTCAGAAAGAAAAAGAGGGAGAGAGTGAGAGACAAGAGAGAGGGCGACAGAGTGTGACTGGTCTTGCTTCCTGCTTCTTGCCCTCAGTGAAACTTAACACCAAGGTCCATAAGACCCCCTCTTGTCCCTATATCTTACTTAAAGTATGTCTCAGTTCCTCCTAAAATATGGTTCATAATTGAGCCACTCACATTACTGAAGATATTTTTCTGCCAGTGAGAGTCAGGGCTGCTATCCATGTTCCAAAAGCGGATGGTGTTGTCTGAGGAGCAAGTAAGAAAAGATCCTGATGGCAGACAAGCTCTCTGATCTTCAAACTCCGGATACACCTACAGTCCCCAGAGAACAAGGCAAAGGGCGATTCATTACAACCATGTCAGTGGCAGCATTATGATATACTAGTGCATTTTGGTGACAAAAAGTATGTGGCAGATAAATAGGCATGGCGTAATGCCTTCTATGTTAAAAATGAACAACAAAACAAGGACACTGAATGCTACTATATATTGTCCATGCCCCATCTTCAGCCCAGGCCATGAAACATCCCCACACGTAAATTTCCAAGGCAAATGGGCAGCTCCATCAAAAATCACTAAGCACAAAAGGAAACAAGGTACCATGAGCAAGAAGCAGCAGAAATAGCCATCCAGCTTCAAATACTGGAATTATCACACAGAACATAAAATAACTATGTTTAACATGCTTAAAGAAATAGAAGAGCTTTGACAAGAGTAAAAGTACGACTAGCCGACCATAAACTATAAAGACTAACCAAGCAGGGCTGAAAAACAACAAAATAGAACTATTTCTAGAAGCAAAATGCAGGTCAGACAGTCAAAAAGATGACATATAGAGAGATTTCAAATCTGGAAAACCGGGTTCTGAGGAAATGATAACAGCAGTAGCACAGATTTTTTAATCTAAAATTGCCACATCAAAATGAGCAACCAGATATCAAAACCAAAACCCCACAGACAACACTTACAGCAAAATTAGGTGATATGATATTCTCATAACTCCCAAAATACAAGCAGGTAGGGACTAAATACCTCCAGTAGTTTGTCAACATGTATATGAGAGAACACAGAAGGAAGCAACTTTGTTGTTCTTTGAGTAACTCTGTGGTTACCCAACAAAGGATAACCCCAAAGTAGCCAACGGGTATTCACAGGGAAAGTACAACAGTTCAAATTGAACAGCAGTTCAAACCAGGAGGGTTTTATCCACTCCAATAGTGGTTGAGTGTGTGCTTTGGCAATTAGGTCGGAAGGGGCTGGAGCTGTGAAGATCCTGTGAACTCTTAACACTGACCTGCCATGGCTCTCACCCATGGCCAAAGGCCCACCCAGAGGGAAAACAAGACTGATCAGGATAGACACTGGAGAGCCAGAGTCAAGAGGAGGCTTAGAAAAAGGTAGGGGCACAACACATAAATAGGAACATAATAAGGAAATATCAGAAAGCAAGCTGCCATATTTTTTTAAATAGTATAAAAATCATAGAAGATGGAATCCTTTCTTGGGAAGCTAGAAAATCTGCCCTCAACCACACCAACTTCTGTTTTTATTTTTATTTAAGTAATCTCTACACCCAAGGTGGGGTTCAAACTCATGACCCTCAGATCATGGCTCTACGGACTGAGCCAGCCAGGTGCCCCATGAACTATACCATTTCTAAAAATGAAAACAAAAAAGGACCAAACTCTAGTCCCAAACAAAGTTACCCTTTAAAATAAAAGGAAAAGAAAGAAAGCACCCCAGAAACATATTTCCACAAAACAAAACAATTTCCCAATTAGGAAATTCAGAAATAAGATGAAAGAATTCAGAGTTAGAAATAAATGAAGAGATCATTTCAGGAATAAAAACCAAATTAGAAGGAATCCAAAAGCGAATAAACACAAAAAGGTAAGGCATGAAGAAATAGGTAAAAAGGGGGCTTTTTTTTTTTTTTAATCTTTTAAGTTTATTTATTTATTTTGAGAGAGAGACAGAGGGGGCCAGAGGGGGAGGGGCAGAGAGAGAGAATCCCAGGCAGGCTCCACACTGTCAGCATGAGGCAGAATGCGGGGCTTAAACCCACAAACCATGAGATCACATGACGTAACTGAAACCAAGAGTCGGACACTTAACCAACTGAGCCACCCAGGCGCCCCTAAAAGAGGGAAATTATTAAAAATAAAACAAATGACGGGGCGCCTGGGTGGCGCAGTCGGTTAAGCGTCCGACTTCAGCCAGGTCACGATCTCGCGGTCCGTGAGTTCGAGCCCCGCGTCAGGCTCTGGGCTGATGGCTCAGAGCCTGGAGCCTGTTTCCGATTCTGTGTCTCCCTCTCTCTCTGCCCCTCCCCCGTTCATGCTCTGTCTCTCTCTGTCCCAAAAATAAATAAACGTTGAAAAAAAAAAATTAAAAAAAACAAACAAATAAATAAATAAAACAAATGATGAAAGAACTAAAAGGATTTGAGAAAAAGTGATGCTACTGGAGCTAGGCAATGAGAATCCAACATATAGATAATAGAAATCCCTGAAGAAAACCAAATCAAGGGAACAGAAATACTAAAATGTATACAGCAGGAATATGTCTACCTATAAAAACCAATACCAAGATATACTCTAGAGTAACATTACTAGGCCTAAAAGTAAAAGAAAGAAATCTTTTGGGCTTCTAGGCAAGCACAGAAAGTGACTTAAAAGGGAAAACAATCAGACATTTCAATAACCATAAGAAAATGAAATAATGTATTTAAGAGAGACAAGGAAAGAAAACATGAGCCAAACATTTTCTATCCAGCAGGAGTGACTTTCAAGTATAAAGGGCAAATATAAACTTACCAATATGCAAAAACTCATATTGGGAGATACTGTCCCCATGAACTGTTCCTGACAAATCTCCTAAAGAATGAGCTCCAGGGGCACCTGGTTGGCTCAGTCGGTTAAGCTTCTTACTTTGGCTCAGATCATGATCTCATGGCTCGTGAGTTTGAAGTCCACGGGCTCTGTGCTGTCAGTGCAGAACCTGTTTCAGATCCTCTGTCCCCCTCTCTCTGCCCCTCCCCCGTGCTCTCCCTCAAAAAAAAAAAAAAAAGAAGGAGCTCCAGACAACAAAAACAACTAGAGACATCAACATAGATTAAATATATAGTTACTCGTAGAACAAAGAATAAATGAGGGTCAAGTGACATCACTGAAAATGGCACAGTGGGGAGAACTCCAAAAAGCTATCCCTCCACCAAAGCAAACTTAAGCTCCAAAAAAACTGTCAGAATCAACTTTTTCAGAACTCTGGAATCTAACTTACAATAACCAGGGAGAGCTTAAAAAAGAAAGAAGCTGCTGCATTTTGACATTTAAGGAAACTGCTGTCAAATCACGACAGCCGACATCTCAGATAATGGAAAGACTTTAGTGACTACACATGAAAAAGAACACAATCTTTACAAAAACAGTTCAGAAAAACCACTAAACAACTACAACCCACACAACAAACCCCAGCGTGGAGGAGAAGAATTTGATTTCCAGAGTCATCACGTTATAAAAATCAAAATATCTAGGTTTCAACAAAAAAAAATTATGAGATAGGCAAGAAAAGAAGAAAATAAAAATAAATCCATCTTAGGAGTAATTACCTTAAATGTAAAGGGATTAAACTCTCTAATAAAAAGGAAATTATTGGCAGACTTCATTAAAAAAAGATCCAACTCTCTGTTGTCCATAAGAGGCTACTTTATATCCAGACACATACAGGGTGAAAGTAAAGGTATGTAAAAAGATACTCCATACAGGAGTACTACGTGGCAATGAGAAAGAATGGAATATGGCCCTTTGTAGCAACGTGGATGGAACTGGAGAGTATTATGCTAAGTGAAACAAGCCATACAGAGAAAGACAGATACCATGTTTTCACTCTTATGTGGATCCTGAGAAACTTAACAGAAACCCATGGGGGAGGGGAAGGGGGAAAAAAAATGAGGTTAGAGTGGGAGAGAGCCAAAGCATAAGAGATTCTTAAAAACTGAGAACAAACTGAGGGTTGATGGGGGGCTGGGAAGGAGAGAAGGGTGGGTGATGAGCATTGAAGAGGGCATCTTTTGGGATGAGCACTGGGTGTTGTATGGAAACCAATTTGACAATAAACTTCATATATTAAAAAAAAAAAAAAAAGATACTCCATACAAATAGTAACCAGAAAAGAAATTTGCATGTATATAGTAGTATCAGACAAAATAGAGTTTAAGTCAAAAACTGTTACAAGTGGGGGTGCCTGGGTGGCTCAGTCAGTTGAGCATCCCTCTTTGGATCAGGTCATGAGCTCACTGCTCATGAGTTCAAGCCCCTGTTGGGCTCTGTGCTGACAACTCAGGGCCTGAAGCCTGCTTCAGATTCTGTGTCTCCCTCTCTCTCTGCCCCCCGCCCCCTCATCCCCACACTCACACTCTGTCTCTCTCTCTTTCAAAAATAAATATTTTTAAAAAAATTTTTAAAAACTGTTACAAGTGACAAAGAAGGGCATTATATATTGATAAAGGGGCCAACCATCAAGAAGATATAACACAAACATACACACATAAGAGCAGAGAACCAAAATACACGAAGCAAAAACTGACAGAATTGGAAACAGCATTATAACAGTTGAAGACTTCAACATTCCATTTTCAACAAAAGATAGTTATAAGAAATTATCAATAAGGAAATAGAGGACTAGAAAAACACTATAAACCAAACAGACTAACAGATATGTAAAGAATACTCCACCCACTAACAGCATAACCCACATTCTTCTCAAGTAAACATGGAGCATTCTCCAGAATAGACCACCTATAAGGTAACAAAAGAAGTCAATACATTTTAAAAGACTGTAATCACACAATCTAACGACAGTCAGAATGAAATTACAAATAACAGAAGGAAATTTGGAGAATTAACAAATATGTGAATATTAAATCACGCACTGTTACACAACCAATGGATCAGTGAAGAAATCAAAGGGAAATTAGAAAACACTTTGACACAAGTGAAAATGTAAACACAATATACCAAAACTTATGGAATGCAGCAAAAGCAATACTCAGAGGGAAATTTATAGCTGTAAATGCTCCATCAAGAAAGTCTCAAATCAATAATGTCTCACCTTAAGGAACTAGAAAAGAAGAGCAAACTAAACCAAGGGCTGGCAAGAAGAAGATAAAAATTACAATGGAGATAAAGTTGTTGTTGTTTTTTTCTTTTTCAGAAACAGAAAAGCTGATCCCAAATAGTGCCAATATTGATAAAGAAGAACAAAGTTGTAGGAAACACACTTCCTAATTTCAAAACTTATTACAAAGCTACAGTAATCAAAATTCTGTGCCATTGGCATAGAGATAGACATACATCAACGGAATATAACTGAGAGTGTAAAATTAAATCCATACATCTATGGTCAATTGATTTTCGACAAATGTGCCAAGATTATCCAAGGGGAAAGAATAGTCTGTTCAATAAACAGTGCTGGAATTATATACCCACATGCAAAATAATGAAGCTGGACCCTTGCTTCAAGTATAAAAGTTAACAAAAATTAACTCAAAAGAGACCAAAGACCTAAATGGAAGAGCTAAAATAATAAAACCCTTAGAAGAAAAGTAAATCTTCATGGTTGTGGATTTGGCAATGGTTTTTTAGTTATGACACCAAAGATACAAGCAATAAAAGAAAAAAATAAATTGAACTTTATCAAAATTAAAAATCTTTGTACATCAAAGGATACAAGAAAGTGGATAACCTAAAAATGGAAGAAAATATTTGTAAATCATATATCTAATAAGGATATCCAGAATATGTAAAGAACTGTTACAATTCAAAAGCAAAAAGACAACCCAAGTAAAAACTGGACAAAATATTTGAATAGATATTTCTTCAAAGATATACAAATTACCAACTAGCACATAAAAAGAAATTCAGTATCATTAACCATTAGGGAAATGCAAGTCAAAACCACAATATACTAGCATTTCACAAACACTAAGATGGCTATACTTCAAAAATCAAAAAAAAAACAGTGTTGGTAAGGATGTGGAGGATGGCTAGTGGGAATGTAAAATGATGCAGCTGTTGGGAAAAGTTTGGGGGTTCCTCAAAAAGTTAAACACAGAATTACCATATGACCCAGCAATTCTGCCCACAAGGTATACCACCCAAAAGAACTGAAAACAGATGTTCAAACAAAGCTTGTACATGAACGTTCATAGCAGCACTATTCATAAAGCCAGAGGATGGAAACAACACAAATATCCATCAATTGATGAACAGATAAACAAAACATGGCATATCCATACAATGGAATATTATTCAACCCTAAAAAAGGAATGAAGTACTGAAACATGTAACCACGTGGATAAACCTTGAAAACATTAAGTGAAAGAATCCAGACACAGAGTCTACATATTTTATTTTTCCATTTGTATGAAATATTCAGAACAGGCAAAGTCATAGCGACAGAAAGCAGATTAGGGTTGGGGAAGTGGGAAAAGGGATTGATTGCTTGGGTACAGAGTTTCCTTTTGAGGTGATGAAAATGTTCCAGTGCTGGATAGTAGGGATGGTTGTATAACATTGTGAATGTATTGAATGCCACTGAATTGTACATTTTAAAATTATTTAAATGGTGAATTTTATGCTATGTGTATTTTACCACAATATATATGTACACTTATTACCCTCCCCCAAATAAATGGGGTCATAAGGAAGAGAATGTGGTATATAATGGTATATAATGATCAAATCACACAGAAATAGTATAACTATTTTTTTTTTAATTTTTTTTTTTTCAACGTTTATTTATTTTTGGGACAGAGAGAGACAGAGTATGAACGGGGGAGGGGCAGAGAGAGAGGGAGACACAGAATCAGAAACAGGCTCCAGGCTCTGAGCCATCTCAGCCCAGAGCCTGACGCGGGGCTCGAACTCACGGACCGCGAGATCGTGACCTGGCTGAAGTCGGACACTTAACCGACTGCGCCACCCAGGCGCCCCAATAGTATAACTATTTTTAAAAATGGGGGTGAATGGAGAGAACATAGGCAAAAAAATTCTTTTAAACTCTTTTCAAAATTGAGTAATCGTCATTCTCAGACTGTTGTACATATAATGTGGGAATAAGTAAATGATTAACTGGGGAGATATCCTAATTCCATCATCCCCCATGTCTTTAGGATTCTGGAAGGATCAATCCAATACCTATGAGCATCCCCAGCACTCAGACAGTGAATTTGAAATACCAGTTCACACTGAAAACAAAACAAAAACTCAGGGCTTCTTCAAGAAATGGTTGATTCCAGGTCTGGGACAGGAAATGTACAAGATGCAACTGGAACATCTCGTCATCTCCAATAGCAAGGAAGCTACCAAAGACAGATTACTAGGGTCATGTCCAAAGGACTCAGGAGCCAACTTAAAGAGGCTCCCACTGGTCAAAGATGGGACAATTTGAGCTTTAATAATGTTAATAATTGCAATGGATTAAAATATATCCAATATATTTACATATATGAGTTTAGAATGATATTAAATAAAAACAACTAGTTACCTTTAGAGGACAGGGAACCAATTCATTATCTTGAAAACTGGTAAATAAAGGGAAAGAATCAAGCATTTATCCTGCCTTTCCTATATGAAGTGTACCACTGGGTGACCAAATGGTAGATGAGGGGAATTGTTTCTTCATATAAGTAGTCCAACTAATAAAAAGAAATGATAGAATTAGAATATCACCATATTGCAACCCCCAAGGAATAAATGGATCTATGCATTGAGCACCAATAGCTGCTAACAATTAATTAACTGTACATTTCTTTTGTGTGGTTTTCTAGATCTGTTCTATTTATAAAAAGTATGAGGGATAGAGACAGGACAATGGAGTTACAGATGAAGAGAAAGAACAGGGTAGAGGCAATTATTAAGTCTGTACTGGCTGTTCTTTCCAGAACTGATAAAAAGATGCACCCACAGATACTTTTGTTGAAGAGACAGATATATAAATAACAGGTGGATGCAAAGAAAATGAACTGAAAGAGCATATACTAAACCAACAACAAAGGTGAGGGTGAGAGAGAGGATTGGGGGATAGGGAAGTGATCAAAACAGTCTTTAGCTTTGAAATATTTCACCTGTTTCTCAAGGAGAATATATTTATATACAAAAATTTTAAGTTATTTAAACAACATGCTTGTTAAGAGAAAAGTGCTATCAGCAGAAAACTCAGATCTACGAAGGCAGATGGATTCAAGCAGTCAAAGGGCTAAATAATGCTTATTCAAACGGATCAAGTTATTTCTCCCAGTTGTGAACTGGGCCACCAAAAACATAATTTCTCTAGGACAAGTGCTCTATCAGTAAGAAATTTGAGGGACAAAAAAAAGAAAAAAAAGGTAGAATACAACTATTTCCCCACTGGTTGTCTTAGGTGCAAGGACTTAGAACAGCTTTAGAGAATGAAAACATCCCAAAGATTCATTCTCAGAAAACTTCAACACTTAGAAAAGCACTAAACTACACAAATGGCCTCCACAGCAAGCTCTCCAAGGTACACATGCTCTTGACACTGTTCTCCCCAGTGGCCACATGCCTCGCTTCCTGCAGGTCTCTGCTTGAATGTCATGTCCTCAGAGAGGACTTCCCTGATCATTCCCCTCTCTAGAATAGCACCCTTGATCCCTTTTGCCCTACGCTGTTTTATTTTTCTTTGGAGAGGTAGTGCTGCTTGGTTGGTGTTGATGACTTGTGGGTTTACTCTTCCCCCCCCCTCCCCCCGCCGAATGCAGGACTTTCATCAGTTTCCTTCCCAGCTATGTCTCCAGCACCTAGATGGAACAGCATCTGGCACAAAGTTGGGATCTTGTGAAGGAAGAGCTGAATGGGTTCCCTAAACTGCGGAAGCTTTCCCCAGATGAGCCCCAGATGGGAGCCGAGCAGGGGCAGAGGGAAGAAAACAGGGACTCACCTCCACGTTCCAGACGTAGGAGCTGTGGAAGAGCTCCGACCACATCTTGCCTACTTTGTTGATGTCTTTGACATCCCAGATGTAGATGCTGTGGTCCTTATACACGCAGGACAGCCACTGATGGATGGGGTCGAAGGTCAGTGCCACCGTATCCGGGTAGACTGCTTCTGCCTTTCTGTGGAAGAGGAAGCTAACAAGGCCACATGTGCCATCAGTCACCATCAATGTCACTGAGTAGTGACAGCTGCTCCTGGTGACACCTGAGCTAGCTGCCTCTTGCTTGGCAATGCCATTCCTTATATTTGGGGTGGTCCATCTCCCACTCCAACTCCACTTCTCCTTCCTCCCTCCCAGTTCCTTTGCTTTTGCTTCTAGTCCAAAGGTTGTAAACTGGAAGCTTCTGGCTGGCCCCTGAGAACATTTGAATTTTTGACTCCTGTTGACATCTCTCTCCCTTCATCTAATCCAACCCAAGCTCCATCCTCTCTCTGAGCATGGAAGGATGATGGGCACATACCATCAGTTCTCAGTTCTCTCTCATTGGCCCCACCAACATGTGATCAAAAATCCCTATGCAAGGGGCTGGGGAGCTGTCCCCTGACCTGGGGCCTCCCTACAAAGGCTACAGTTTACTGAGCATCTATGACACGCCGATCTGAGAGCTTTAGCGACACTGAATTCCCAGTCTCCATGAGAGGTAGGTCCTACGTTTTACAGACACCAAACAGCCTTACAACAAAGGGGAAGATACAGCACAGCTCAGCCCTTCCACCCCCTCTCAACATGGCAGCCAGAGGGATCTAATGCTCAAGGCCTGACCATATAACCAATGCCAATGCCTGAAATCAGGCTGCCCACTGACATCAGAAAAGACTTCCTTTATTGGAAGGAAGCTTCCCCTGCCAGTCTCCATAAATGTTCAGACTGTCTCCCAACATCTTCCCCTGGTACACTAGGCTCTGATCACACAGTCCCTAGCTGTTCCTGCAACACACCAAGCCCAGGGTGTTTTTCCCTTCAGGTCTTTACGCTTGCTCTTGGGACCCAGCTCTCCACACAGCTGGCTCCCTCTCACCAAAGACGCTTCCCCTGGCTGCCAATCAACACAGCCCCATCCCCGGGCACTTTCCTTTCTGAGTCCCTGCTTTATTTCACCACAGCATTTATGACTATCTGAAATGGTCTCGTTTGTGTACTTGCTTATCATCAAGCTCCCTCACTAGACTGCAGACTTCATGGTGGCAGAGATTTTGCTGCCTCGTTATAGCTGTCTCCTTCCAGCCCAGGGCTGGCCAGATAGGTAGATGGGGCCGGAAGCATGAGTGAATGTCAGTGGACAGACTGAGTGGGCTCCTCTCATTCCCCCTGCTGGGCAGTACCTGGGCTCCAAGCCCTGGGCCACGTCCACCCCAAGGTAGTGCGGTTTGGGCAGGTTCGCGAGGTACTGCAGGCTGTGGGCCTGGAAGATGCGGACTATCCCATCTGTGCAGCCGCAAAAGATGAGCTCCTGGCTGACACACAGGCAGGAAGACAGAGAGACCTGTGGGGGCAAAGGGAACACAAGTGTACTTGGTGTTCCATGTGGCCCAGTTCAGGGACACAGGGACTAACAGAACAGCCTCCAAAGAAGCCTTTTAGTTCTTTGGGTCTAAGAAGTCTATTTTAGCAAATTTTAAGACTTTTGAAATCAGGATGTAGCAGTCACCATTGAAAGAAACATGCCAGCAGGCAGACAGAGGCACAAATTATGACAGAATTGTTATTGTTTACAGAGGAACTCAGCTGTGTGTGGAAAATAATCTGTTCAGCAGATAGTGACTTCAGAGAGGTAATTTGCAGTAACAGGGTTGAATTTGAGGCTTACATTTTACTCCTTATTGTTTGAAAACAACTTCATAGAGATTATACTTCAGAGCAACACAGAAAAATGTTACCGTATACAGGAAAGACAATTGGGCCATCTATCCTGCCAGAACACACAGATGGACAGGGCAGGAAGTGCCAGACCTCTGGATACACATTACAGGAGTTTGTCCAAGTCTAGAGGAACTTAATTTCTAAGTTGTCATTTATGACAACTGCTCAGGGGCTAACCATCCATCTGTCAAAAGCTTTGGACTTGCTTAAGCTGCCAAAGTTCTAGAAAGAGGATTCAAACGAGAAAAAAACAAATGATGTTTAACCAACTAGGAAAAACAGATGAAACTCTGAATTCTTCCACAGGCCTGACACCATTCCTTTAACCCTAAAGGTGAGTTCTGGAGGGGAGCCACAAGAGCAGAAGTGGGATGGGGTGCCTGGGTGGCTCAGTCGGTTAAGTGTCCAACTCCTGATCTCAGCTCAGGTCAATCTCACAGGGGAGATGGAGCCCCACATCAGGCTCTGCACTGCTTGGGATTCTCTCTCTGCCCCTTCCCGACTCGCATGCTCTTTCCTCTCAAAAACAAACAAACAAACAAAAAAAAAAAATCAGGAGTAGGAAAAGGAGGGAAAACCATTATGCTCCTGCTGATAGCCAATGGTTATCCAGTCTCAGAACAGGAAGACAGTTTGGATTCAAACCCTCAGATCCTGAAGAAAAGTAGTTCTGCAATTTATAGATGTAACATCCTTTATTTTATTTGTTTGTTTATTTATTTATTTATAAGTTTTTATTTATTTATTTTGAGAGAGAGAGAATGAGAGTGGGAAGGGGCAGAGAAGAATCCTAAGCCAGACTCACACCATCAGCCTAGAGCCCAACTCGGGGCTCAATCCCACGAACTGTGAGATCATGACCTGAGCTGAGATCAGGAGTTGGATGCTTAACCAACTGAGCGACCCAGAAGCCCCCATCCTTTGGTTTAAAATGTTATAAGAGGGGGCGCCTGGGTGGCTCAGTCGGTTAAGCGTCTGACTTCGGCTCAGGTCATGATCTCATGGTTTGTGAGTTCCATCCCCATGTCAGGTTCTGTGCTGACAGCTCAGAGCCTGGAGCCCACTTTGGATTCTGTGTCTCCCTTTCTCTCTGCTCCTCCACTGCTCATGCTCTCTCTCTCTCTCCTTCAAAAATAAACATTCAAAAAATTTTTTAAAAAAATAAATAAAATGTTTTAAGAGCACCTCAGTGGCCCAGTCAGGTAAGCACCCCACTCTTAGTTTCGGCTCAGGTCGTGATCTCATGGTTCACAAGACTGAGCCCTGCAATGGGCTCTGTGCTGATAGTGTGGAGCCTGATTGGGTTCTCTCTCTCCCTCTCTCTCTATGCCCCTCCCCTGCTCACACTCTCACTCTCTCTCTCAAAATAAATAAACTTAAAAAAAAGTTATGTATTTTTAACATAGTCTTTTTTGACTGAAAAATGAAGTCAATCATACCTTAGATTAAAAAAAAAAAAAAATGCAGTCCTCCCACCCGTTAAGAGTGCTCAGTGAAGAAGAAAACTGGGAACTGGATCAAACAGTGACAGGAGAGCGATTGTAACCTTGACCCCATTACAGGGTACCAGGCACTGTGCTGAGCACCTTCTATATATTATCTCACGGGACTCCCTTATTAACTCTGTGAGGTAGGCAGCAGGATTTCCATTTTACAGATGAGGAAACTGAGGCTCATTGAGGGAAAGTTACTCACCAAAAGTCTCACAAGCAGAACTTTTGAGAGGTTAAACCCAGAGTTAGTGGAATCAACTACCCGGCAGGGACATTACTGAATGTCCCTAGAGACACATGTCCTGGGAAGAGTGTTCTCCCCACTGATGGCAGACAGGGAGGGTGGGGTACCTTCAGGTTGATCCACTTCTCCAGCACCCTCTTCTCATTGAACTGGCAGAGGAGGCCCGAGTAGGACACACAGAAGGTATTGCCTGCCATCTGGCCCCGGCCACAAGCCACGCCACAGAAGATGTTGTTGTGCAGCTCTCCCAGGATGCCTGAACGCCCTACGAGGGGCACCGTGCCCGTCACCTGGAGGCACAGCAGGGCATAGTAAGACACTGTCCGCATGGCCTCGACCCCAGCAAGGTCACAATGGGACTCTCATGACCAGACGATATGACCAGACGATATGACAAGCAGAACAGACACTTCTAGGCAGAGTGGCTGGAAGGTGGCAGTCCAGAAAAGAGGTCTGGCCCCAGGGTCCGTGTGTCAGGAGGAGATTTCCCAGCAGGGCCTGACAGCACCTGAGCTGTCTGAGCAGGCCCAGAAGCAGAAGCTGAACCAGAGGCCAGACAACCTCTGAGATCACTGGCTCCAAATCTCAGGTAGAAACAGGAGTCCACACTGCCCCTAATGGTTAACCGCCAGGCCTGGCTAAGGGGACAGGGGCAGAAACCTACCTTTGCTTCAGTGGAGACTTCCAAGAACCAGAACCTCACATGCCGATTCCCTACGGTGACAAAATAGCTGCTGTCCTCTGAGAAAGACAGGGCGATGACCCTGCATGATACCTTGTTGGAAGCCACCACAATGTCTTTCTGGAAGAATCAATGCACAGAAGTTCATGCTAGCACCCAGCCATTGGATCATTTGTGCCTGTGCCTGAGCCCTGTATCACTCAGCCATCCCCTGCTCCAGGTCAGTTTTCCTGGGGTCCTCTGGGCCCTTGGGGAAACCTACGTGTGGCACTCTTATCTTTACTAATCAGAGGAGACTGAGGTTTGGAAAGGTTTCCATGCGTAAGTTCCAGAGCTCTCCCCAAGAGTCCCAGCTCTACAGCTCACACGTGGCAGAGCCTTTGCAGGATGAAATCCTCTCCATTGTCCTATATGGTAGGTGCTTCTCCCCACCTCTGCCAGGCTCAGACAGGTGGTGTCATGTGCTCAAGATCACACAGCACGTTGTGAACACAGCCAGGATTTGCCACCCACTTCTGCCACCTCCAAGTCCTCCCCTAGCTGTTCCCAAATCCAGCCTTCAGTGCATATTAACTCACTGAATTCTCACAACTCAACAAGGGAGATGCTAACGTATCCCTTTTACAGATGAGGAAATGGACCCACAGATAAGTAAAGTCACTTGCTCAAGGTCACAGCTGGTCAGTATGAGAATAATTACATAATTCTACTAGTTAGAGCCTGTCGTATGCCTCACAGTAAGTGTCTAAAACTGGGATCAGCATGCACTAGGTGTTCAATAAATATTTTCCGGATAAATGAACACTTTACCAAATTATCTCATTTAAGTTCGCTCAATGCCTGAGCTGCAGGGTACCCCCACCAGTCTTCTCACCTTCCAGTCCCAGACGTTGAGTACCATGTCGTGCTGGTAGCCCATAGACACGATGTGCTTCATATTGGGGGAGAAGGCCACACAGGCCACGCCGTACTTGTGGCCCAGCATCTCTGCCACCTGATTCTTCTCATCCACATCCCAGATGCGCACAGCAGGCCTGTGCCCGTTCTGGGGAAGGTTGGGCCATTACTGCTGCTGGGATCTGCACCAGGAGGGGCTGGAAGGGCTATTGGGGCTAAAATTGGCATTGCCCCAGTATGCCCCAAAGCCACCTCCCCCATCTGCCATGGGGCTTTCTGGCCCAGGAAGAAGCTATTCTAGGGGCTTCCCACACCTACTGTGGGGTAGAAGGAATGGCCCCAAGATCCCTCCTCACCCACTCACAAACACAACTCACCTCCCCTGTCACTATGTACTTCCCATCAGGGGAGAAGGCCAGAGCACTCAGCGACTTCCTGAGGGAAGGGAAAGGTGCCAGTCATTGGTTCCAAGGAGGGTAGGCAGCCAGACCCCAGCCTGGCTGTGCTCACAGAACTCTGCCCACTCCTGCTCCCAAGCCTTGAAAGAGGCCAGGAGAGGTGAGTGCCAGCAGCTTCCACAGAGCCAATGTTGCCTGTGTGCCCAGCACAGCATACAGCGCGTTCCCTGCATTCCCCACTGACAGAAGAGGGTCAGTGGCACAGGAAACCAGGCGTAAAAGCAAAGTCCCCAAACATAGATAGGGTGGTCACTGTACAAGGACCTTCCTTTCCTCTTGCTCAGCAGGGGTGGGCTCCCTAAGGCCCCACCCACCCTGTAACCCTGAGAATTCAGGTGCAGGAAATGGTACCGATCTGTCCTAACTGAAGCGGGGGGGGGGGGGGGGGGGGGGGGGGAGGTGCTGGCAGACATCACACTGAGACAGCATGTGCTCCACTGCTAAACACTCAAAGTGTTCTGGAAAACCCATGAACAACCAACATGTTTCTCTCTAGCCTGCACAAGGACTGAATGACCAGAGTAGTTTGCATGTTTTTTCTGGCAGCAAGTTTCATGGTTCCCAGACTACGTTGTTTTTTTTCCTCTCCCCTCTCTCTCTTTTTTATTTGAGAGAGACAGAGAGCATGCACACACAAGCTGGGGAGAGGAGGGGAGAGAAAGAATCTGAAGCAGGCTCCACGCTCAGCTCGGAGTCCAACGTGGGACTGGGCTCCACAACTCTAGGATCATGACCTGAGCAGAAATCAGTCGCCCAACCAACTGAGCCCATCAGGTGCCCCTCCACTCTCTTTTAATCCTATTTTACCTGTGTTCCTTAATGGTCTAGTAATGGTCTCCCTCACGTGAGTTAGTTGGTGTGTAGGTAACTAAGCGAATGCCTCTGAGTCTCTGACAATCTTATAGAACACTTATCATCATCACCTAACTCTCTGGTGGCTTCCCACCACTCCTAGGGCAGCAGACAAGGCAAGCTGCCTACCCGATCGCCACCTGCCCGTCCTTCCTCGCCGACAGAAGCCAAATTTTAATTAGAATGGCAGTGTCTCCAGCTGGAGTACATTTCCTCGCCTCTCTACACAGGTACAGCTACGTGATTTAGTTTGGCCGGTGAGAAGTAAACTGAAACGCATGTGGGATTTCCAGAAAAGCTTCTCAAAGGCAACTCTTTGTCCTGATTCCCAATCGTTCCCCTTCTGAATAACGGACATGACAGCCAGAACTCCATCTTGGACCAGGAGACAACCTCAAGTACAGTGGCCTCACAACAGGCACAGTGGAACAAGAAGACAGGCAGACTGAGGTTCCTGAGGCTTGCAGAGACACCAGCCCCTGGGTCCTCACCTCCAGACTTCTTTCGAGCACAAAGAGCATGCCCTTGTGTTTAAAGCCAGGCTCGTGGGTTTCCGTTGACTGCAGCCACTCCTAGCCCGTCATGTGCCCTGACCCTGCGCCCGGCCCTCCACAAAATGCTCTATGGGCATCGCTGCACTAATTCCTCAGGCATGCTCCATGAACTCAGGTCTCTCAGCCAGTTTTGAGACGAGGAGACCTCAACACAGGGAAGTCCTGCCCAAGTTACCTGACAGGGCAAAGCCCTGGCCATCAGCATTCCCTGCCGAGGCTTTGAAAAATGTCAAAGCCATGCTAAGAAGCATGAACGAAAGTGTGGTGAGGAACAGGGTGATACATGCAGTTTCAGAGACACTCCCCACAACATACTCACTAGTCACCGGGGGAAAAGAGAAGCTTCACAGTGGAAAACCCTGGCAGACACCACCTTAACCAAGGGCCAAGGGAACACCACTGGTAGTAAGAGAGGTCAATATCATGCACCGCCTGACAGAACGCACTGAGGAGGATGCAGCATTCCTTCTGAGGTGTTCCTGCCAAAGATGCAGAACCTCAGTCTATCTATGAGGAAACATCAGACAAACCCAAAGGGTGGAGCCTTCTACAAAATACCTGGCCTGTCATCCTCGAGTGTCAAGGTCATAAAAGTCAAGAAAAGACAAAGGAACTGCTTCAGACTGAAGAAGACCAAAGAGACAACTGAGCAATGTGTGATTCTGGACAGAATTCTTTTGCTGTAAAGAACATTCTTGGGGGGCGCCTGGGTGGCGCAGTCGGTTAAGCGTCCGACTTCAGCCAGGTCACGATCTCGCGGTCCGTGAGTTCGAGCCCCGCGTCAGGCTCTGGGCTGATGGCTCAGAGCCTAGAGCCTGTTTCCGATTCTGTGTCTCCCTCTCTCTCTGCCCCTCCCCCGTTCATGCTCTGTCTCTCTCTGTCCCAAAAATAAATAAACGTTGAAAAAAAAAATTTAAAAAAAAAAAAAAAAAAGAACATTCTTGGGGTAAATGGTAAAACTTGAAAGAGGCTTAGTTGATAGTGGTGTACCGGTTTTAATTTCCTGACTTTGTTGAATGTACTGTGGTTTTGAAGGATAATGCCCACCCCATGCCCAGGAAATCCACACTGAAATATTTAGAGGCACAGGGGTATCATGTCCCCAATTTACTCTCAAATGGTTCAAAAAAAAAATTACTATGTATATAGACTGAGAATGATAAAGCAAATATGGTAAAAGGTCAACATCTGGGGAAAATGAGTGAAAGGTAGACAGGCATTCTTTGTATTGTTCTTTAAAATCTAAAATGATTTCAATGTGAAAAGTTAAACAATTGTTAAGACTCAGAAGCGGCTTCTGTTTCAGCCTCCTCTCCCCTTTGCCCCCTCTTCCAACTCCAGGCAAAAGAATCTCCGGCTGCTCCAAGATTCTTATTCACTGCAGGGCCTTTTGCCCTTGCTGTTCCTTCTATCTGGAAGTCGCCCCCTACACTTTTGCGGGGGTCACTCCCTTACTTCTTTCAGGTCTCAGCCTCCAAGAGGCCCTCCCCGAGACCTCTGATATGGTTTTCCTCCATTTTCTGCCTGCAAACCTGCCCTAACACATCCTCGTTATTTCCCCCATAGCGATGGTCAGAGTTGGTTAGTAATTTGCCAACTGGTTTAGTCTGTCTTCCCTGCTGGACTGTCAGCTCTACAAGAGCAGAGATTCTCATGTCTTTTGTTCACTGTCCCCAAGCACAAAGCTACTTTGTACTACCTAGCACAAAGCAACAACGTCGCTGAACCGACGGGTGAGTGAATGACTTAGTTACCCACCTACGAACTCCCAAGCCATGCGGGGAAGGGGGTGTGCGCCGGGACCCTCACCCCACCCCTACCCAATGTCCAGGCCCCAGCCTACCTGGCAGTGTTAAAAATGTGCTGCTGCTTGTTCTCCTTGGGGTTCAAAATCACCACCACACAGCTGGGGAGAAAGAGGGAAATGTGCCCGAACTGAGGGGAGTATTGGGGTCCAGGGATGATTCTATTCCCAACAGAAGAGCCCACACATAAATAAGGCTCTGAACAGAAGATTCTCTCCTCCTTCTCCAGGTGTCTAACGCTGAGAATCTTAGGACACTTCAAGTTATTAGATAATATATTCTTAAATAGAAACCAACACTTCTTCTGTCAGGCACTGGGCTAATAAAGACCTTATGTGCACAATCTCTTTAAATCCTCACAAATGACAGGTAAAGTCGGAAATCTTAGCCCCCTCTTGTAGATGAGGAAACTTGAAGCCCAGAGAGGGAAAATCCTTTGCCCAGGACCACCCAGCAGGTCAGGAACAGAGTGGGGATATGAATCCATAACAGATTCAAGAGCCCACCCTTGTCCTCTATCCTGGACTGCATTGTAAAGACTCAATGACAGACAGATATTATTCATTAGGAAGGACTACAGATCTGCCCCTGCCCGCCAGGAGTGGAGGGGTCTTTGGCGCCTAGAACAGTGCCAGGCTAGATCAGTATTTATGGAATAAACAGGAGGAGATCTTTCAGTCCTCTCAACAACCCAAAAGGAGGATATTCCTAGTTGTGTTTTATGGACGAAGCAGCAGGGGTTCACAGAAGGGCACACGGTGGAGCTGGGACACAAATCCAGGCTGTCTGACACCATGGCTTGGGTATTTCCCAGAATCGCCACCACCTCCTATCTGCAGTCACAATAAGGCTTTCATGGTGCTCACCACATGCCGGGTGCTGTTCTAGACCTAGATGGGCCTCTCCACAGTCCTCAGGGGTAGGCAGCTTACCTGCATCCTACAGGCAGAAAAGCCAAGGCCCGCCCACTCACTCACCCTGCCAGGTAGGCCACATGGCCTGTGCTGGGGTCACAGGTCAGGCCACTGCTGTTCTGGGCTGTGATGCCAAGCACCTTCTCGAGCGACACCTGTGGGGGAAATGTCCAAGTCAGAAGGACATGTCCCAGTAGGCCCTCCGTGGCACCACTGCCTCAGCCACCCATTCAGTCCCTGTTACATCTAATACTAACTGAACTTCTACAGTCATGTGACCAACAGCTAACATTTGTTCTTCTCAACATTCCTTTGAAGGACACAGAACGATGAGGAAGACAGACAAAAACCCCTACCCTCCTGGAGCTCACATCCTAATCATGATGGGATGGAGGACATAAAAAATAAACAGAACAAACATGTAAAACAGATGCCAGGTGCTGATAGGAGCAGAAGAGAAAAATAAAGCAGGGAAGGAGATTGGGAGTATAGGGAAGAGAGAAGGCCTCATTGAGAAGGTGACCTCTGAATAAGTTTCTAAATATTTTACAAGGATGAAAAATTCGAAGCCTCACAACCCAAGGAAAGAAGGCACTATTATCACCCCATTTTACAGATGGGGACATTGAGGCCCAAGATCCCATGCCTGTGGAGTGACAAAGTTGGAATATAAACCCAGCTAGTCTCTGGCTCCAAAGCCAGTCCATATGTTGGGCCCTGCAGGGGAGACACAGGCATGAGCAAGAGTGGACACCATCTATTCCCTCAACAAATTTACAGTCTAGAGGTTCAACAAGTAAAGAAACAAGTGAACAATCACATTGAAAATTTGAAAATTCTCTAAGCAAAGTAATTTAAATGAGCAAATCTCTATTGTGGTTGATTAAAACAATTTAGAGTATAAACTAATAGAATTGTGATACTTTCATACTTTCTTTCAAAATGAAAGACTAGTTTCTTTTTTTTCTTAATGTTTATTCATTTTTGAGAGACAGAGAGACAGGGCATGAGTGGGCAAAGGGCAGAGAGAGAGGGAGACACAGAATCTGAAGCAGGCTCCAGGCTCTGAGCTGTCAACACAGAACCCAATGTGGGGCTTGAACCCATGAACCGTGAGATCATGACCCAAGCTGAAGTCAGATGCTCAATCAACTGAGCCACCCAGGCACCCCTGGAATAGACTAGTTTCTAATTATTATTAAAGTAAAACATTCTCGGGGCGCCTGGGTGGCGCAGTCGGTTAAGCGTCCGACTTCAGCCAGGTCACGATCTCGCGGTCCGTGAGTTCGAGCCCCGCGTCGGGCTCTGGGCTGATGGCTCAGAGCCTGGAGCCTGTTTCCGATTCTGTGTCTCCCTCTCTCTCTGCCCCTCCCCCGTTCATGCTCTGTCTCTCTCTGTCCCAAAAATAAAAATAAAAAATAAACGTTAAAAAAAAAAATTTATAAAAAAAAAAAAAAAAAAAGTAAAACATTCTCAAGCAAGTCCTTGGTATCAGAAATGAGAGGCAAACATAGCATAATGATAGCTAACACTTACTGAGCATTTACCAGGAGGTAGGCACTGTTTAAATACCTGTAACTGTACCGACTCATCTAATACAATAACCCTGTGATATGCTCATTATTGTCATCTTCTCCATATTACAGACGAGGATATAAAGAGGCTCAGAGAGGTAACCCATCCAGGAAGGAGCCATACCAGGACTCTAACCCAAGCAATCAGGCAATGGCACTCACATCGTTTTTATATCTGTCAATCAGCATTACTGGGCATTAATATAATGGTCATTTTTAGAGTACATCTTTTGTAAGCCAGATGGACTCTGTGCCACCAAACAAGAAAAATAAATGACATCAATTACCCAAAAATACACAATCAAAACAGTAGTAGCTACCACTAATAGAGAATTTACAATGTGCCAGGTATCGTTCTAATGCTTAACATATGTGAGCTCACTTAATCCTCACAAACACCTTACAAGGGAATATTTATATTATTATCTTCATCTTACAGATAAGGACACTGAGGCACAGAAAAGTTCATAAGAAGAAGAACAGAACTGGGGTGCCTAAGTGGCTCAGTCAGTTAAGAGTCCAACTCTTGATCTCAGCTCAGGTCTTGATCTCAGGGTCATGAGTTCAGGCCCCGCATTGGGCTCCATGCTGGGCATGGAGAGACAAGGGGTGGGGGGGAAGGGAGGGAGGAGAAGGAAGAGGAAGAGGAGGGGGAGACAAAGAACAACAACAACAGAATTAAGGTTTAAGCCCAGGCATTCTGGGTCCAGAGGTTGCACTCATTAAGAGTGCACATTACTTACTGCCTCTCTGAAATTGCTATTGTCATTCCTCTATTTTATACATAGTTTAGTGCTCACAAGGTACTTTCAGGAACCTACAAGGTAAGGGCTGTGAGGTACAGGGTGCTAGGTGAGAGATTAAAGTAAGTGTCTGTTTTAGGCTGGGGGAAGGCCTCTCAGGGTAGGGATATGCAGGCTGAGACTTGAGGGATGAGGAGCCAGTCGGATGGACTGCAGCAAAAACCCAAGAGGACTCAGCAAACACTTAGGAGGTGGTAAAGAGCTTGGAGCCTCAGGAAAACAGAAAGCAGGCTTGTGTGACTGAACATTTGAGAGAGAGGACTATGGAGGTATAGCCAGAGAGGTGGGCAGGGGCCACCAGGAACTGCAGCCAGGAAGGGGTGATATAATCAGAGCGCAGCAGGAAGCCATGTGGCAGGAAGAAGATCCACCAGCAGCTACCATGTTTCCACTCTCTAACTGGACTCTGCCAAGCAGGTCATAGTCACCATTTCATTTCTGCTCCCTGCAACCCCATGGTATGGTTATTAATACTTCTGTTTTATAAAAACAGACTTCGTAGCTCAGAGAGTTGGAGAACAATTTTTTTTTTTTAAATTGCTGCTGTGCTAATGGAATTCCTTCTATCTACTCCAAAATCTTTGTTCCTGTGTCTAAAGACTTAGGGAACTGTTCTGTACTCCCTCCCGCAGGGAGCGTTGCTGAGATTTTACAATTATTCACATGTTCTCCATAATTTAGAGTGGCAATATGGAATAAGAATCCCACGTTGGTAAGGGAGAAGTAAAGAGAAGGCAGGTGAGGAGGGAAGGCGGAGTCGCACTGAGGGACAGTTTAGATAGGTAGGGTTCGATACTGAACACTGGTAGGGACCCTAAAGATCCAGCGTGGGGCTAGGTCACAAAAATGGAAGGGCCCAGAGAGACATCCAAAGGTGACTGAAGGGATACGTAGGAAGGCGGGACTAGGAGGTGATCAGCAGAACTAAAATACACTGAGGTAAGGGTCCAGAGAGAACCCCGAAAATGGTCCAAGGGCTAAGGGAGCCGGGGTTGACAGGTGGTCTAGAAATGATGGGTACCTGAGAGAGGAGAAGGGAGAGTGGGAGGAGCCTTGGCTGACGGGGCGGGACGTAGGAGACGAAACGGGCTAGAGAAGACTAGCCGAGGGCTGATAGGCGGGGCCAACGATCTAAGGGCGGGTCCAGGGGAGCTTGGGAGGGAACCTGGAACTGGAGTGGGCAAGGCAAACAGCTCCTCACCCGGTTGTGCACCGTGTCCTCCGGTGCCGCCGAGAGTCGTGTCCGCCGCCGGAGACACAGTTGGGGAGCGGGAGGCGGAGAGCACTGGTTCCTCCGCGCCGGAACTCCCACCGTGACGGATGGCAGCTTCTCGACTGCATCGTTCCGCGCGTAGCCTCCGGGCCCCAAGGCCGCCATCGTCGCGCCGGAGCAGGACAACCGTTGCACTCCCCAACTGCCGCCGACGCCTCCACGACCCGCTCAAAGAGCAAACGGCCCGCGGGAAAGCCGGCGCCGCCGCTCATTGGACGCGGTAGGCCCCGGGCCTGGCCAATGTCAGGGCTACCGAGCGGAGGTTTTGACCAATGAGGGCTGAGAGGCGGAGCGAAGTGTCTGGCAGGGAGGATCCATAGCTAGTTTACTTGCTGCCTGATTAAACAAAATGGCATTTTTATTGCGGCCTGTGTTTTCATCATTAACAAACGTTTAGGTTTTAACTTTTACGTAGCTAAGGCCAAAGCCTCCAAAGCCCCCAGTTCGCTTTTTGCAGCACTTTCCCCGCCCACGCAGTGGATAGTCACCCGGATATAAGCGTAGGGTGGGGCCGAAAGAGACCGACCACTTGGCGCAGGCTCAGAAAAGCCGTGACATCACCTGTCTCCCAGCACAAGATAAGGTCAGAGTGGCTAAGAACTGGCTTTGTGCCGTCCTTCTCGCTTTTCCCCATTTGCCACGTGACCAGGGCGTAGTTGTGGTAGCGCGACTGGGCGCGTAGTGCGCAGCCGCCCTCTCCCCCTCCCCGCACGTGATGAGGCATCAAGGGCCATCACGTGAGGCGGGCAGAGAGCGCGCGGGTGGGGCCGGGTTCTGTGGAGCTTCGCGAGGAGCAAAGTGCGGCTGCAGACTGGGCAGGACTCAACGGGCTTGAACAGCCATGCCCAAGTATTGCCGTGCTCCGAACTGCTCCAACACTGCGGGCCGACTGGGCGCTGACAACCGCCCTGTGAGCTTCTACAAGTGAGCGCAAGTGCGGGGCGGGGCTTGCGGGGCGGGGCTTGCGGGGGCGGGGCCCGAGGATAACTGCCCCTTTGCCCGGCACCTGGTCCAGCCCGCAGGTATCTAGAAACAGGGTTAGCAAAGTGAAGAGACGGTATTTTCAGCAGTAAACACAGAACATGCAAAGGCGCAGATGTGTTAAAACGCAGGTGTAGACGATTAACTACAGGTAGTGAAAGGGGCGAGCGGAAGAAGTGGGACCGTAGGGAGGGGCCTACAACTGCCCGCTTGTCATCTCCACGAAGTTGAGGTATCTCAAACGCAAAACATCGGAAACTGAGCTCCTGATCTTGTCTCCCTCCCGAACCTTCCACAGCCTTTCCTATCTCGGTTAATAACTTACTTCATCTTACCTGTTGTTTAGGCCAGAAACCTTAGAGTCATCTCTTTACTCACACTTTTCTTTCTACTCGCATCTACTCACATCTCTCTACTCACATCTTTTCTTTCCTCACCCTTAAAGTAAAAATTAGCTTGAACTGTAAAAAAACAAAGATAATTTAAAAAAAAATCTGTCTTCCTCTTTATTATTCCCCGGCTGGAATAAAAGACATGGGAAAGGCCGGCTGAAGAGTTAATAGGAAAAAATATTTCTATATTTTTCACAGGGACATGCAGCAGATGTAAAGTGAAAAAATTCCCCTTCTTTGAGCTTTTTACTAGGAAACTTTGTTCTCTAAAATCCTAGACTATTGGGGTGCCTGGCTGGCTCAGTAGATAGAGACACTTGATCTCAGGGTCGTGAGCTCAAGCCCTATGTTGGGCATGGAGTCTACTTTTAAAACATTGTAAAAACATGGACGATGATAAACTTTGCTGTTTGAGATTATATCGGTAAAAATGAAACATCTCACTGAACACCTGGGGGAGTTAAGTCATTTTTACAATGAGAAGCAGCCTCAGTTTACAGTCCAGGGGCAGAGCTTCAGGTAAGGCTTTTCTGGACACAGTTTTCCACATTGACCTAAACTGTATTGCTTCCAAGGAGACAGGACTCTGGACTCACTTTGCAATGCAGACCTAGTATTTATCCCTTCACACACAATTCTGCTTTGCCTTAAGCCGAGCTAAACAATTTCATTTACATTTCACCCCTTCCCCCAAATCCAAATAATAACCCTGTCTTTTCCTTTGTTTGGTGAGACTCCTTATAGTACCTCTGGTGTGCAGTTTCCCTCATTGCTGTGGTACATAAACCTGACTTTCTTTGACTACAGGTGTGTCCCTGGTGGCCTTAATCTGAATCAGCCAGGACACATTCCTCATCCAGTCTGTCAGCAGATCCTGTGGGCTCTCCCTTTAAAAATCTATCCAGAACTGACCACTTCTAACCCCCTTCTCTGCCTCCATTCTGATTCTGGCCATTACCACCTCCTGACTGCACCATTTTAGTAGTCTCTTCATTGATCAACCCACTCCCACATCCTGATCTCCACACACAGTCACAGGGAACTTGTGTACACCTGAGTCAGATCAGAGTCCTCCTCTGTTCAGATCCCTCCCCTGGCTCCCACGTCACTCATAAAAGACAAGGTGAGGCTGGAGCAGACAGGCCTACAAAGCTCTAGAGGAACTCGATCCCTAGTCTCTGTATGACTCATCTCCCTCCTCCTTCTTCCCCCTTACCACTGTTCTCCAGCATCACTGGCTACTCGATGTTCCTCTAGCATGCCAGGCACATTGTTGCCCCAGGGGCTTTGTGCTTTTCCTTCTTTTTTTTTTAAATTTTATTTTTTATTTTTTAAAATTTAAATCCAGATTAGTTAGCATATAGTGCAACAATGATTTCAGGAGGAGATTCCCTAGTGCCCCTTACCCATTTAGCCCATCCCCCCCCACAACCCCTCCAGCCACCCTCAGTTTGTTCTCCATATTTATGAGTCTCTTCTGTTTTGTCCCCCTCCCTGTTTTTATATTATTTTTGTTTCCCTTCCCTTATGTTCATCTGTTTTGTCTCTTAAATTCCTCATACGAGTGAAGTCATATGATTTTTGTCTTTCTCTGACTAATTTCACTTAGCATAATACCCTCCAGTTCCATCCATGTAGTTGCAAAAGGCAAGATTTCATTCTTTTTGATTGCCGAGTAATACTCCATTGTGTATGTATGTGTGTGTGTGTGTGTGTATATATATATATATATATATATATATATACACACACACACACATACACACACCACATTTTCTTTATCCATTTATCCATCGATGGACATTTGGGCTCTTTCCATACTTTAGCTATTGTTGATAATGCTGCTGTAAACATGGGGATGCATGTGTCCCTTCGAAACAGCACACCTATATCCCATGGATAAATGCCTAGTAGTGCAATTGCTGGGTCATAGGGTAGTTCTATTTTTAGTTTTTTGAGGAGCCTCCATACTGTTTTCCAGAGTGGCTGCACCAGTTTGCATTCCCACCAACAATGCAAAAGAAATCCTCTTTCTCCACATCCTCGCCAACATCTGTTTTTGCCTGAGTTGTTAACGTGAGCCATTCTGACAGGTGTGAGGTGGTATCTCATTGTGGTTTTGATTTGTATTTTCCTGATAATGAGTGATGTTGAGCATTTTTTCATATGTCGGTTGGCCATCTGGATGTCTTCTTTGGAGAAGTGTCTATTCATGTCTTTTGCCCATTTCTTCACTGGATTATTTATTTTTTGGGTGTTGAGTTTGATAAGTTCTTTATAGATTTTGGATACTAACCCTGTATCTGATATGTCATTTGCAAATATCTTCTCCCATTCTGTCGGTTGCCTTTTAGTTTTGCTGATTGTGTGCTTTTCCTTCTGCATGGAAAGTTCTTACCTTTATGACCACCACTTTATGTAAAATGATAACCCTTTCCCAGATAACATATGTATTCTCCCTATCCACCTCCTGTTTTATTTTTCCCTTTAATGCTTACCACTATTTGGCATGTCACATATTTGATGTATTCATTTATGGTCTTCCCTACTAGAATATCACTCTATGAAGGCAGAGATTTTTCTCTGCCTTGCTCTCTGTTATTTCTCCAGCCCTAGAACAGTGCCTGGCACATAGTGAGTGCTCAGTAAATATTGGTTGGATGAATTTGATTAATGCATTTCAGATGGCTTTCCTAAGGAAACCTAGCAGCCCATGTCAGTTGAGGGGCCCTGGTACAGAATAGGAATAAGGCAGAGGAGTCTTCAAACCTAAATCAGTGTGTCCAGATTTGCTTTATAAAATATATTGCTCTGGCATTGTTTATGAATTCAGTAACTCTTGAGTGTCTCCTGGAGAAAGGAAATCCCTGCTGGACACAAAGGACCCTGAGAGATCCTGTTCCTGTCCTGACAACTCATGGATAAGTGAAGGGTCAAACATTGAAGAACTGAACACACAACCTGGGAGCCACTTCTGATCCTTTCTTCAGCACCACTGCCCCCAGTCAGGTCCATTAACCCATCCTTTGACTTTACCTCCCAAACACATCTCCTCCCAATCAAAATAAAACCCCTAACACCTTGGCAATACAGTTATAACTGCAAATGGGAAACTCCTAACTAAACTATTAGGAAATAACAACAACAACAACAAAACAAACCTACATTTCCAGTCTGACCATTTCTCATTACCTCTGCTATTCAGGTTGTCATCATCTATTACTGAGACATTGTGAGAGCTGCTTCCTGACCTCCCTGCTTCCACTCTTGTGGCCCTTACAAGAACAAGAACTTGGAGAGCACTTACTATATGCCAGGAACTGTTCTAAATGCTTCACATATAATAATGAGAATAATGACGACTGTGCAGAGCAGCCAGGTGGCTTCATAAAGATCAGTTTATATCTGTGTTGTTTAAATCCCATCAGGGGCGCCCAGGGGCTCAGTCAGTTAAATGTCTGACTCTTGGTTTCTGCTCAGGTCATGATCTCATGGTTTGTGGGATCAAGCCCTCTGTTTGGTTCCGTACTGACAGCAGCAGCCTGCTTGGGATTCTCTCTGCCCCTCTGCCACATGTGCACAGGGGTGTGCACCCACACTCTCTCAAAATAAATAAATAATTTAAAAAATTAAATAAATCCCACCAATGGCAATCAGGCTGTCCCTCACACAGGCTAACCCATTTCCATCTCTAGACTCACCTCAAGTCAGTTTTGCAGAAGCCACATAGTTAAGAGTTTGGCAAGGGGCTATTTCCAAAGGAGATTCAGGAGAAGGCAAAAGGAGAAGGAGAAACAAAGAGGGATGTGGCTGCCAGGGAATAACAAGAGTCTGCCAGGCAGCCAAAGGAAACATTCATTAGTTCTATTTTAGGCCCTTTCAGGCACGTATGAGAGTCATCTCTCATGGGGGACCTATCAGGAATTGCATTTGGTTGGCAGTAAGAAAGTCACGAAATATTACTGGCTAAAAAAAAATTATGGAGATTATAGGATAGAGTGTGTTTAAATTATGCTGCAGTAACAAATGCAAAATCTCAATGGCTTACTACAGCAAAGGTTTATTTCTCACTCACACTATGTCCTCTGCAGACCATTTGTGGACCTACTCTACAATATCTTAACTGGGGCCTCAGGCTGAAGGAGCCTCTCCTACATGGAATATTGCTGGTCTTATAGGAGGGGGAAAAGAGAAAGGGAGAATCACCCATTGGCTCCCGACAAATTTTATATTTAGAAGTGGCCCAGGGGCACCTGGGTGGCTCAGTAAGTTAAGTGTCTGACTTGATTTCGGCTCAGGTCATGATCTCACAATTTGTGAGATCGAGCCCCACATTGGGCTCTGAGCTTACAGCATGGAGCCTGCTTTGGATTCTCTCTCTTCCTCTCTCTGCCCCTCCTCTGCTCACTCTCTCTCTCTTTCTCTCTCTCTCTCTCTCTCTCTCTCTCTCTCTCACACTCTCTCTCTCTCTCAAATAAACATTAAAAAGAAAAGAAGTGGCCCATGTCACTTTCAGTCATTTGGCCAAAGCAAGTCTATGGCAAGCCTCAAGTCTTTGGAGTAGAGATATATAATCTTCAAGTGAGGAAGGGCAGCAAATATTTTGAACAATAACATAATCTACCAAGAGTTTATTTTTCTCTCATATAAAACAAATACAGAGGTTGACAGACCAGCACCAGTGTGGCATGTCCACGATCGTTAGGGTTGAGGTTCCTCTCTTTCTGTCCTGTCATCCTTAGTATGTAGCTTCCATCCAAGATGGCTACCAAGTGCCATGTATCATTCCTGGGAGGAAGAAAAGGGAAGAAGAGCAAAAGGGGCTCCAACTGCAAACTGAATTAGCCCCCTTTAGAAAGCCTTCCCAGAAACCCCGCCCAATGGTGAGTTCTCCATCATTGGTCACCCTCCAACTACAGAGGAAACTAGGAAATATAGTCTTTTAGCTGGGCATTTAACCACCCTGAAGACCATTAGGATTGATTGTTAGTAAGGAAGAAAAGAACTTCTTTTTTTTCTTTTGAAAAGAACTTCTAACAGCATATGCCACTCCATGATCTAGAAGGATGACTAACAAGACTAAACTGTTCTATAGAAAAGGAGGACACTGTCCACTTACGGTAGATTTTTACAGAGTCCATTATAAATGTTGCCATTCAGAGGAATAAAGAAGAATAAGAAAAAGACCAAGTTAGGAAGAGATTTTGTACTTTCCTCCTTTGCCCCTTGAGCTGCTCTGATCCATGTGAGAACCCCCTCGCCTTTCAGGTACCATTCCAGATTTTCTTACACAACACAAAAGTATTCATTGGCCAGAACCTAGTTACATGGCCCCACCTACACAAAGGAACTTGGGAAACATAGTCTTTTAGCATGGCACTTTATGACCTCAACTAAAGTTGGAATTTCGCTAGTAAGGAAGAAGAAAAGGGCAAGTGGAGTAGTCACTTGTCAGTGTTTGCCAAGAAGGGGGCAGGGTTTGCCAAGAAGGGGGCTGCTGCAAGAGATTTCTTGTGTGTGTCCAGGCAGAATGGGGTTGATGAGAGGATTTGGATCCCAAACAGAGACGAAAGGGACTGCAGCAGCCAGAGTTCCTGGTTGTGTGCCCTGGGGTTCTGCTCTTTGGGTGCCACAGCTCTTCTGAGTCAGCCCCTCTGTCCTCTTGCACTAGCTGTGCCCCCCCCCGCCCCCCCCCCGCCCCTGTCTGCCTTTTGGCTGAGAAGTCTTGCTCCCACCCCCATCTCTGTCCATCCTACCCAACTCCTTTTTTATGTGTCCTTCCTAGTTTCTTTTTCTTTTTTCTTAATTTTGAAATAATGTTTATTTCTTTATTTTGAGAGACGGCACTTATACGTGAGTGGTGGAGGGGCAGAGAGAGAGGGAGAAAGAGAATCTCAAGCAGGCTTCACATTAGCAGCACAGAGCCCAACACAGGGCTCGATCCAATGAACACTGAGAGTATGACCTGAGCCCAAATCAAGAGTCAGGCACTTAACTGACTGAGCCACCCAGGCGCCCCTGCCTTCCCAGTTTCTTTATGCATATACAAGCAAATCTGAATATATGTTCTAATTTCACCCTTTATTACTGTATTAATTTCCTGTGGAAACTGAAACAAACTTGATGGCTTAATACAGCAGAAATTATTCTCTCACAATTCTGGAGACCAGAAGTGCAAGTCGGTTTTACTGGGCCAGAATCAAGGCCTTGGCAGGGTTGCACTCCCTGTGAGGCTGTAAGAGAATCCATTTCTTGCCTCTTCCAGTTAGTTTCTGGTGACCACATCATTCCAATCTCTGCCTTTGTGCTCACATCGCCTTCTCCGCTTTCATCTGAGCTAACATCTTCTCAGCCTCCCTCTTACGAGGATACCTATAATTTCATTAAGGGCCCAAATGAAAGATCCAGGATGACTTCCCATCTCAGGACCATTAACTTAATCACACCTTTTGTCATGCAACGTAGTATTCACAGGTTCCAGGGATTAGAACATGGATATCTTTTGGAGGCCATTACTGAGCCTGCCACAATTACTAAAAGCTGATCTACTCTGTTTGGAACTTTGCTTTTTTCAGATAACATGTATGCCTGACAATAGCATGTCAGTTCATAGAGTGCCTCCACGTTCTGTTTTAGGGTTCCATAGTGTTCCTTTTGTGCCCGAGTTTGTTACCTTGTCTCCTAGGGATGGTGTTGTCCCGCACTCTCTAGCACCCTTACTCTGCCCTTTTAACAAAGAGCAGGTCTCAAAGCCCTCAGCAGATGAAGGTATCTAGCTGTTTTTTTTGGTCAACTCCTGTTCATGGAATTGATATGGTTTTCTTTACTTTTCTTCTTTTTTTTTTTTTAACAGAACTGTATGACTTTTTTTTTGTTTTGTTTTGTTTTGTTTGTTTGTTTAATTTGAGAGAGAGAGAGAGAGAGAGCGCCAGGGATAGTGGCAGAGGGAGAGAGAGAATCAAGCAGGCTCCACACTCAGCACAGAACCCAACACAGGGCTCCATTCCACAACTCTGGGATCATGACCTGAGAGAAAAATCAGCTGAGTCTCCCAGGTGCCCCAATACTGGTTTTTCCATCTTAAATTGTGGTGTAAAGTTTTCTCTTTGAGGTATCTTTGTTAAATACTTAAAGTTGGTCAGTTTTAAGAAAAATATTAAGTAAATCATGTGGCAGATATAGAAGATACTGTGCAGGTAGAATGTGGATGACTGACCATACCAGTTATCTAATGCTACATAACAAACTATCTCAAAATTTAACGGCTTAAAATAAACCTTTAATGTCTGCCAGTTTCTGACAGCTGCCACAGGACAAATGGTCCAGAACTCAATTATGTGGCCGCCCCTGGCTGCAAATGAAGCTGGAAAATGAGGTCTCCATTGTGGACAGTCTGGAGTCTCAGATAATCCCCACCCACTCCCACAGGGAAAACTTTTATTTCATTCATTTTTTTAAACTTTAATTTTTAATTTTTACCTTTAATTGTAAAATACATGTAATATAAAATCTACCATATCAACCATTTAAAAAAATTTTTTTTTTAATTTTTTTTAACGTTTATTTATTTTTGAGACAGAGAGAGACAGAGCATGAACGGGGGAGGGACAGAGAGAGAGTGGGAGACACAGAATCGGAAACAGGCTCCAGGCTCCGAGCCATCAGCCCAGAGCCCGACGCGGGGCTCGAACTGACGGACCGCGAGATCGTGACCTGGCTGAAGTCGGACGCTTAACCGACTGCGCCACCCAGGCGCCCCTTAATGTTTATTTTTGAGAGAGAGAGGGAGACACAGAATTGAAGCAGGCTGTCAGCACAGCCTGATGCAGGGCCCAAACCCACAAACAGTGAGATCATGACCTGAGCCAAAATTAAGACTCAGACAAATAACTGACTGAGCTACCCAGGCACCGCTGTTTGGTTTTTTTTTAATTTAAAACTTTTTTTTTAAGTTTGTTTATTCTGAGAGAGAGAGGGGCAGAGAGAGGGAGAGAGAGAATCCCAAGGAGGCTCCACACTGTCAGCACAGAGCCTGACTTGGGGCTCTGTCCCACAAACCAGGATATCATGACCTAAGCCAAAATCCAGAGTCAGACACTTAACCAGCTGAGCCACCCAGGTGCCCCAAGTCTTTTGCCCATTTTTAATGGGGTTATTTTTGTTGTTGTTGAGTTGTTTAAAAACCTTTTAACAGGGGTGCCTGAGTGGCTCAGTCAGTTAAGCGTCCAACTTCAGCTCAGGCCATGCTCTTATGGTTTGTGAGTTCGAGCCCTGCATCAGGCTCTCTGCTGTCAGTGCAGAGCCCGCTTCTGATCCTCTGTCCCCTCTCTCTGTGCACCTCCTCCACTTGCACTCTCTCTCTCAAAAATAAATATTAAAAAAACCCCACCTTTATCAGGTGTTTTCAAGCATACACCAAAAAGTAGAGTTATATAAATGGATTCGCATATATCTGTCACTCAGATTCACCAGTTGTCAACATTTTGCCAATCTTTTTCATCTGCCCTCCACCTACTTACACCTTTAATGCAGTATTTATTTATTTTTAAAGCTTATTTATTTATTTTGAGAGACAGCATGAGTGGGAGAGGGTCAGAGAGAGAGGGAGAGAGAGAGAATCCTAAGCAGGTTCTGTGTTACCAACGCAGAGCCCGATGTGGGACTCGAACCCATGAAGCTGTGAAAGCATGACCTGAGCCAAAACCAGGAGTGGGACGCTCAACCGACTAAGCCACCCAGGCACCCCTTTAATGCAGTATTTTATTTATTTATTTATTTATTTATTTTTAATGTTTATTATTTTTGAGAGACAGAGACAGAGAGCAAGCAGGGAAGGGGCAGAGAGAGAGGGAGACACAGAATTGGAAGCAGGCTCCAGGCTCTGAGCTGTCAGCACAGAGCCCGATGTGGGGTTCGAGCTCACAGACCGTGAGATCATGACCTGAGCTGTAGTTGGCCGCCCAACTGACTGAGCCACCCAGGCGCCCCTTTAATGTAGTATTTTAAAATAAATTCCAGATATTAGTTCTTTTGCCCATAAATATTTCAGAATGTTTTTCCAACAGATGACTATTTTAAAAACATAAACCAGGACAATTATCATACCTAGCAAAATTAATTTCTTACAACTATCCAGTGCCCAATTCATGCTCAATCTTCCCCAACTGTTTTAAAATGTCTTTTTATGGAATGATTTGTTGCAGACGAGGTCTATAACCTGCAACTGGATGTTTCTTAAATCTCTTTTAACCTATAACCCCACCCTACCCCCATGAATGTAGAATCTCCCACTTTGTAGATTTGTCCAGTTTCATAAACTACTCTCTCAGCTTCATGTAGAGGAGCAGATTGTTGGGGGAGGGCAGAGTGGCTGTGGGTAAGGACGATCAGGAAGGAGGCTGTTGCAAAAGCCCAGGCAGGAGAGGATGGAGGCTGAATGGAAGGGGCAACAGAGGTAGGAGAGGTGGGCTGATGCTGGGTGTTTAAAAGGTGGAAGAATGGGATGTGGGTTGGTGGTAGGGCCTGGGTAGGAGGCAGGGCCAGCTTCTAGCCTGGGGAGACAGAGGTCTGGAGCCCAGGGACCTCCCGATGTGTGTGTCCTCAGGGAGGGGTGTGACCGGACCTGATATTGCTGACCCCATAACCCCACTGCCCCTGGCAGGTTCCCACTGAAGGATGGCCCCCGGCTGCGGGCCTGGCTGCGGCACATGGGCCATGAGGACTGGGAGCCCAGCTGCCACCAGCACTTGTGCAGTGAGCACTTCACACCTTCCTGCTTCCAGTGGCGCTGGGGTGTGCGCTACCTGCGGCCTGATGCAGTGCCCTCCATTTTCTCCCCAGCGCCGCCTACTGAGGTGAGCAAAGGGAGGTCCCACCACTGGCGTCTGACCCCCAGTCTTCCCCACCTGGAAATAATCCATGGAGTCTGATCCCCAGCCCTCCTCTCCTGAGGGAAGTCCCTCCTCCAGTCTGACCCTATGCCCTTCTCTCCTGAGGGAAGTCCCTCTTTGAGGTCTGGCCTTACCTGATGGCAGTACCCCTTGGAGTCTGGCCCTGATGCCCCCCACCCCATGTTTTGTCTTCCAGAAGCAGCAGAGTACCCGAAGCACCGAGAAGCCAGTCGTGTCTCCCTCCCCACCAGACGTCATGCCCCCGACCCCTGGCCCAGCTCTCTCGGCCCCTGGCCCTGTGCACCTTGTGGTACTAGGGCCAGCACCCAGAGGCCCCGAGGCCGCGGCCACCGTGTTCCTGGCCCCCCTGATCCTTCCTCCTGCTCCTGCCAGGCCACGGCCTGGAGTTCGGGCCCAGCACCCTCTGGCCGGCCTGGGCACTATCCTGGGAGCACTGCAACGTCGTGTGCGGAGGCTGCAGCGGCGCCAGGAGCAGCACCAGGTGCAGCTGCAGGCTCTAGAACAGCTGGCGCAGCAGCTGTGCAAGGAGAGCCTGCTGGCTGGGCGCACCAGGACCTGCTCTGCCTGGTGAATGTGGCCACCTGGCCCCCGTGGCATATGTATTTTCATTTAAAAGTCAGAACATTTCATTCATGTTTCCACATTTCTGGCTTTTCTTGAAAAAAAAGTCAGTTTGGCAATGCCTACCCACTATTGGTCAGAGCAGGGTAATGGCTGTTCCATGTATTAATAATATTTAAGGGGCCTTTACTCTCTGCCAGACAGAGTTAATAACTTATTGAAAACTCACTGTGACCTTGGTACTGCGGTTGTCCCCATTTTTTTTTTTTTAACGTTTATTTATTTTTGAGACAGAGAGAGACAGAGCATGAACGGGGGAGGGTCAGAGAGAGGGAGACACAGAATCTGAAACAGGCTCCAGGCTCTGAGCTGTCAGCACAGAGCCCGACGCGGGGCTCGAACTCACAGACCGTGAGATCATGACCTGAGCCGAAGTCGGCCGCTTAACCGACTGAGCCACCCAGGCGCCCCTGTCCCCATTTTTCAGATGAAAAGTCAGGCACAAATCTCGCCCAAAGTCAAGCAGCCATAAGTTGCAGAACCTCGATTCAAACGGTTAGAGAGCTCCTGCCTGGACCCTGTGGAGCGTAAGTTTGCAGCCCATCTAGTAGAGTCTCCCGAGCCCTATCTATTTTTTTTTTTAACATTTATTTATTTTTGAGACAGAGAGAGACAGAGCTTGAACAGGGAAGGGGCAGAGAGAGAGGGAGACACAGAATCGGAAACAGGCTCCAGGCTCTGAGCTGTCAGCACAGAGCCCGATGCGGGGCTCAAACTCACGGACCGTGAGATCATGACCTGAGCCGAAGTCAGCCGCTTAACCGACTGAGCCACCCAGGCGCCCCTCCCGAGCCCTATCTAAAGGCGCTTTTGCTCCTATAGTTTACTTCTGAATATTGGAGGAGGGCATTGTGTCTTTAAAAGTTTGACCAGACCTTTTCCCTGCTTCAAACCCTAGGGCCCACTTTGAGGTCCTAGGGCTCTCAGCCCTGCCTGGACAAGAGATAGGAAGGGGTTTCAAAAAGGAGCCCCCAAAGTAGCTCTGTGGCTAAGGTGTCTCTGCCTGCTGGCCAGTAGGTTGTACACAGCTAACAGATACGATTTTTTCTGGCCTCAGTGGTGCTTTAAAATAATTTTTGGTCTTTCCTGAAGGCTCAGCAGATTTAGCAGCAGTCAGCTAGGAACAGTCAGCTAGAACTGCAGTGTGGCTGCCCCTGGAGGCTTTGTGTTTGAGACTGTGGCCTAACCATGCTGGGGCACAAGAGGGACATACAGAGTGTAGGGACAGACCTCAGACTCAGGTCTGGGATTCTTCAGCCTGCCATGGTCCCTGGGCCGACAGTGTCTCTCTGCCTCCCCTGCCCCCATTCAATCCATGTGTTTCAATCTCCTCCTCTCTCCTCCCACATTCATCCTTATGTTTCTGATGCCCCATCTCTCTTCCCTCCTGTCTCTCCATTTCCCCATGTCTCTCTTCATCTGCATCTTTCTGTGTCCCCCATCTATGTCTCTCTCTGTCTTCTCCTGTGTTTGCCTATCCCCATATCTGTCTCTTGACACCCCCCCCCATTTCCCTGTTTCTCCATACCTCTTTATCCCCCCATGAATGTCTCTCTGGCCTCACATTTGTTTCCCTGTCTCCCCACAAATCTCTGCCCACATCTCTCTGTGTTCCTTGACACCCCCCTCCCACATCACCCTCCATGTTCCTCACCATTTCTTCCCCCCTTTTCCTTCCTTCCCTCTCTTCTTCCCTCCCCTCATTCCCCTGTGTTCTCCATCTCTATCACTTCTTTTTCTGGGAATGCCCAGCTCCCTGGATGTGAGGAGTCCCATTATCTGTGGAGGGTCTGACATAGGTGTGGTCCTTGCCCAAAGTCCTGCACTTCTCACACTGGATGCCAAGCCCGAGCTCCTGGACACTCAGACCCCCAGTGCATAAGGACCAGGATGGATAATGTTGCGGGAAAGATGACAGAAGACAGAGGAAGAGCCACTCATCATACATGGGTCTGCCTAGCCCCACCACCCATGCCTGGGCCATTGCAGCTCCCTCAAGGGTCTGGTTCCAAGTACCCCCTCCTAAGGGACCCCTTGAACCTTGGGGCTGACCAAGGCCCAAGCCTCATCAGTCCCTGTTCCCCTTGGTGCCAGGTTCCTGCCATTCCTAGTTTGAACCTTTGTAGTCAGTAAAACAGTCTCAGAGCAGAACAAGAGTTATTTATTTGGGGAGAATTCTACCTGGTTCTCATACCCTTTGCGAAGTCTGGCGCTGAGCTGGGTGTACAGCAGTGAACACAGCTGACAAAGTCCTGCCCTCATGGTGTTTCTATTCTGCTTGAGTAGAATATAAACCAGTCAACTAATAAACAAGATAATTTCAGATTGTAATAAGCGCCGTAAAGACTAAACGAAAATGTAATGGAGTGGGGGTGGCACTGGCAGATGGGTGGAGAAGAGGACTCTAAGGAGACGATGTTCGAGCAGAGACCTGGATGAGAAGGACCTGGCCTGGAAGGCATACGGACTGGATGTTCCAGGGAGCAGCACACCCCCTGCAAGTGCCCAACATCTAGGGTGTCAGCTGGAGGAGGGCAGTGTTGCTATGGTAAAAACTGAAGCAGGGAAGGGAGTATGTGTGGGGGATACAATTTTAGATAGAGCGGAGAAGGTCTCACTGAAAAGGCGCCAAGAAGTAAAATCCTAAACTAGGGGAGAGAGGAAACCAAGCATCTGGGGGAGGAGGAGCATTCTGGGCAGAAGGAACGGCCAGTGCAAAGGTCCTGGGCTGAGAAGGAGCAAGGAAGTCAGCGTGGTGGGCAGTGAATGTGGGGGAGAGTGAGAGGAGGAGAGGGTGGAGAGATGATAGTGGAAAGTCCACCTAGGGCCTTGTGAGCTGTGGTTGAGAACACTAGCTTTTATCTAGAGCGAGGTGCAGCAAGCAGATGTCTCTGAATGGAGGAGGGCCCTGATATGATATATTAGGTCCCTGTGGCTGCATTACAGGGAGCAAGTTGTGGGGTAAGGGAGGAGCGGGGAGAACACAGTCCAGGTGGGAGAGGATGAAGGACAGACCAGGATGAGGGCCGGGGTGGGGGGCGAGGGATGAAACTAGCCCTGCCCATTAGAAGGATGAAGGGCGGGAGGCAAAGTAGCCCAGTCCTCTTTGGGCTGGAGTGGTAGGCAGTGCCAGCTCTGGTCACCAGGCAAGAGTGACAGCCAAACCAGGGTGATGGAGCCAGGAAGGCTTGGACTCTGAGCTGGCTCCAGGAGGTCTTCCCCCAAGGGGAGATACAGGTTCCGAGAGGGTTGGAGGGGTTCATTGGCAGATCTGGCCCCTACACACTGCTACAGCCATATGTAGCATGGTGATGAAGAGCCCAGACTCTCCAGTCAGGCCGTCTGGTTTCCAGCAGGCAGTCTGGTTTCTTAGCTCCAGCATCTGCTTGCTGTGTGCCCTTGGGCAAGTAGCTTAACCTCTCTAAACCTGGTAAGTGCTCTCTGAGCACTCAGTGATGATAACCACGGTAACTAATGACCCTCGATGATGAAAGGAGTCTACAAAATCATCCCTCTGAGACACCCCTTATATGCGGTGACCATGGAGAAGGGTCAGGTCTGAGATCTCAGAGAGAGGAAAACACTCATAACCACCACCACACTGAGACCCCTGCCCTAACTGGCCTGGTTTGTGGGCCTGCGGGAAGGAAGGCTCTGTCCCAGGGGGACGGACAAAAAACTGTGCCCGCTTTCCCATCCCTCTCCCTCTTGCCCTTGTCTCTGCTTCATCTCTTTCTGTTTTGATGTCTCACATCCTTTTTCGTGGCCATCTCTTCTTTTCTCTCTCCATCCTCCGTGTCTATCCTCTTCACGACGACGCTGCCTCAAGCCCTTTCATCAAAGCCTGGAGCCTCCCAGTATCTCCGCCCCCGCGCCTGGTTGGGGGTATCACTGCGCATGCGCATCAGCGCCCCTCCTTCTCCACCCCCATCCCCTGTCGGAGTCTGGGCCTCGTCTCCCCTTCTGTCTCCCTCTCCTCCCCCATCACTTCCCCCAACACTGACACCCCATTACTCCAGTCTCCCCAGTCTCAGCTTTGGTCCCCAGCCCCATCAGTCCGAGGTAAGATGGGTAGAGGGGAGGCCCGCGGAGAAGGGGAGGGGCGAAGCATCCTGCATCCCGAGATAAACAAACCCGGGAGGGGGCGGCCTAGACTGAGGGGCCTGACGCGGGAGGAGAAGAATGGGGGGCTGAACCTGGGGAAGAGGGGGGAAGTGGTAGGCGCTGGGCCCGCATACCAGGGTCCTCTGACGGCTGATGGTCGTCGCTATGATTGCCCAAAATCCAGAGCTGGGGGTGTGGGAGTCACTGGGGGCCTTGGAGCTTCTGGGGGCTCAGACCCTAGACCCTGTTGGGGGCTCTCTGTAACTGGCCTCTGTCTCCAGGATTGGCCTGAAAGCCGCCCCCAAATCTGCACCCGCCCCCCGGAGGGCCACTGAAGACCATGACTAAGACAGATCCCGCTCCCATGGCCCCCCCACTACGCGGGGAGGAAGAAGAAGAGGAGGAAGAGGATGAGCTGGTCCCCGAGGCCCCCAGCCCCACCCAGGAGCGCCGGCAGAAGCCTGTTGTGCACCCCTCGGCACCTGCCCCCCTCCCCAAGGACTACGGTAACCATCCTCCCCACCCTGCAATTTTGTTTGGAGCCATGGGTGGCCAGAGAGGTTGGGCTGAGCTCTGCTGGTGGTGATGGTGGGGAGATTCTGGGTGATTTGAAAGTGGTCTGGGTGAGTGGTGGCCATTGCATCCCCCTTTGGTTAATTTATCCATTCACCCGTTGGAGAATGAAATTGGAATAATCCTAATCTTTGATTCATGACACATCATTCAATCATTTAGTCATTCAACAAACATTTACTGAAAGCCTGTGGTGGACCTGGCTCTATGCTAGGAGCTGGGGCAAAGCATGGAGCCAGACAGACCCAGTTGTTGCCCTGAGAGAATTTACAGGCCTCAATGGCAACCACACAGATAAGTATAATGTAATATAAATATATAATTATAAGACATGATGAGAATTGTGTTTGCCAAGAATGGGATGCTGCAAGAGCTTTTTAAGACATGGTTTCTATGAGGGGTAACATTTGAGGGAGACCCAAGGATGAGTTGGGGTTTATCAAGGGAAAGGGGCAAGGGAAGGGAGTACCCAGAGAGATAACTGCAGGAGTAAAGGCTCCAAGGTAGGAAGGTGTGGAGCTGAGAGGGTATTTTCTTGGAGAAACTGAAAGTGTCTAATCATTCACCAAGCATATTTATCCATTGCTACTAGTCTGTGATAAGAGTTATGTTGGGTGATCTCTATCATCTTCTATTAATGGTGAGTGACCCAGGCATCATCCCTGCTCTCAGAAGGGAACAAATAATAGATCAATCAGATACATTCAGATGGAGTGAGTGCTATGAAAGAAATAAAAGTTGGACATATAAAAGGGGGGGGGGCAGGGGGCAGCACCTTGAGACGGAGTGGTCAGAGTGGGTCTTTCTGACAAGGTAGCATTTAGGCTGAGACCCAGAGGATGAGAAGGAATCAGCCATAGGAGAGCTGGAGAAAGATAGTTCCGGGCTATCTTTTGCAAGTGCAAAAGCCCTGGGCCAGGAACAAAAGGCAATCTTGGAGCTGTAGTAAGGGAGTGATGGGAGTCGAGGTGAGGGTTTGGCAATGACTAGATCTGGGGGGGCCTTAGCGTCCACTGCGAGGACTTTGGATAAGTGTGATGAGGAGAGAGCAGTTGGTAGGGAGGTATTTAAAAGCAGAGGAGTGGCAGATCTGATTTATATTTTTAAAAGCTCCCTCTGGCTGCTGGGTAGAGAGGGTGGAGGAGGCTTTTAGAAGATGTTGTCTGGGAATCCCCAGCAGCTGTAAGTTCAAAAACTAGGCACCATGTTCAGAGAGTGGGCATCACTAGGATAGGGTAGAAGGGATGGCATCTGTGCTCATGTCACCCACTAGAGGTGGGTCAGAGAGGCTACAAGTTGACTTCAGTCTGATAGAAAAATAAGAACATTATCTGGGTGTCCCAGGTGACGAATCCACCCCAGGGAACTGGAAAATCTCCTTTGGAAATGTGTCTAGATGTGGCTGGGGCCTGTACCCTGATGGAAGTCAGAGAGTGTAGGCTGCTCCCTGCCTGACCCTCACCTCCCTCAGAATCTTGCTTCTAGAACAAGGAGGGTTTGACCACCGAACATGAAGGAATCTGGAAATGTGGTCTAGGACAGAGAGGGGGCTATGATGGACTCTGAGAAGAACTTGTCTATTTGTGTATCAAAGTTGTACAATTAATTCCGCAGAGATTGATTGGTCACCTACTGCATGCCAGCTGCTGTGCCAGGCCTTGGGGAGAAGGGAGTGAACAAGGCAGCACAGAAACACAGTGCTTACATCCTAGCGAGGGAGACAAGTGAGACAGGAAAAGAGGGAAGGAGAAAGGGAAGGAAAAAGGAGTAAACAAGTTAATGTTAAGCAGTGGTAGGTGCCGTGATTACAGCAATAAAAAAGGTCAGGAGATGGAGAAGGGCAGAGGTGCTGATGTACACAGAGTGGTCTGGGGAGGCCTCCCTGAAGAATTGACATCTGAGTAAAACCTGCAACACCTTGAGAAGGCTTGAGGGAAGACTGTCCCGGGCAAGGAAAATGCCGAGCGCAAAGTGCCTGAGAGGAATTTGCCTGGCGTGTTGGAAGGACAGAAGGAGCCAGTGTGGCTGGGTGGAATGAGTGAGGGCGAGAGGGCAGAGAACACACTGGCCTCCGGTTTGTGCAGGGCCCGTGGGCTGTGGAGAGAATAGTGGTCGGTGCTTTGAGTGTGGTGGGAGCCAGGGCAGGGTCTGAGCCAAGGGGGGCTGTGTGTGCCGGGACTGTGGTTTAAAGAGGAACACAAAGGCTGAATCCTGGAGATGCTGTCTCTGTGGGTGTGTATCATCTGGATACACATCCAGAGCTATGTATCGTCTGGGAATTCATTTACTCACTCAGTATGCACTGAGTTCCTGCCCTGCGCCAGGCCCTGTGCTGGGTGTTGACAATACCACAGAAAGCAACACACATCACGGCCTAATAGGGGGAGATGGAAGTTCCTCTGGGCACCACCCTGGCTGGCCACAGGTTGGATCCTGCCCATGGGTACGTTTTATGTGTTCTACACAGTATTTGAAAAATTGGGGAGATTTTTCTGAAAAGCCAGCTTTTCTGGCTTTTTGTTTTTACTTGAGATTTAGCCAAACTGTGCCCATACTTGGCCAGGGCAACGGTGGGCTAGAGCAGTGGCAGCCTCCCTCCTCCCAGGGGCATGCAGACTCGAGGTACTGCACTCCCTCCACACTCATTTCCAGGGGTACAGTTTGCTGCTCTGTGGGATTGCCAGATCTTCCAACTTTTCAAGACACATGGGGCATGCAGAGTTTTCTGTGAAACCTCCTGATTTTGAAACCTTATGCTGGCCAACAGAAAATGCCTGTAGCCCATGCACCATGTGGTTTGAGACCATGCATTAGAGGGCATTAAAGGCAAAGGCCTAGAGCTCCCCTGCCTCAGGATGGAAAGAGGGGATCAGCTTGCCTGGGATGACTTTGAACTTCTCACTGCCCTAGCCTTCACGTTCTTCGACCCCAATGACCCGGCGTGCCAGGAGATTCTTTTTGACCCGCAGACCACCATCCCTGAGCTGTTCGCCATCGTGCGCCAGTGGGTGCCCCAAGTCCAGCACAAGATTGATGTCATCGGCAATGAGGTAAGACGCTTGGGAAGCCAGGGACGGGGAGGATGGGGTCCCTCATGTATTTGGGTAAACCTCCCTGGTTCCGTCCCAGATTCTGCGTCGAGGCTGCCATGTGAATGACCGTGATGGGCTGACCGACATGACACTGCTCCACTATGCGTGCAAGGCTGGAGCCCATGGAGTCGGTAAGGTCCAAACCCCCAAGCCACCAGCCGCCAAACCTAGGCACCCAGACATGACACCCTCAGAATCACCCAGAATCCTGGCCCTCAGACCCTCACCGTGAACCCGCAGCCTAAGATCCCAAAGCACAGTCCCTAAGGCCTAGGGCCTTCCCCACGCCCTGGGCCCAGGCTTTGGAGGAGGGGACGCAAGCTGACCTGGGCTGTCATGCAGGGGACCCTGCGGCGGCTGTGCGCCTTTCACAGCAGCTGCTGGCGCTGGGTGCGGACGTAACACTGCGCAGCCGCTGGACCAACATGAATGCGCTTCACTACGCTGCCTATTTCGACGTTCCCGACCTTGTGCGCGTGCTGCTGAAGGGCGCCCGGCCGAGAGGTGAGCGGGAGAGTCGGGGCTTGGAGGGAATGGGACCCAGGATAAGATGGGGGCTGGAAGCAGGAGGAGGGTGCCTCTGTTGTGTGCTGGGGGCCGGGAGAAGATGTGCTGGGAGATGGGGAGACATGAAGTAAAGAAGGCAGGACAGCTGAGTGATGGGGCAGAACTGAGGTCTGGCCTGGGAAGGGAGAAGGGACCGGGATCCGAGATGATGGTGGTAGGGTGGAGGTAGGAGGTGTGAGAGACAGGGTCCAGATATCCATGACCCATCCATCCCCGGGGCTGGACAGGACCCTTCTGGAGGGGCTGGGCTCTGCAACACAAGTCTGTGGGAGGCACTCGGGTCTGCGGGGTTAAGAGATGGACTTGAGCTGGGGGACTCTAAGGTGGGGGGCAGGGTGCCAAGTCCACTCACCCGGAACCCTCCTCTCTCCCACACCCCAGTGGTGAACTCCACGTGCAGTGACTTCAACCACGGCTCAGCCCTGCACATCGCTGCCTCCAACCTGTGCCTGGGCGCAGCCAAATGTTTGCTGGAGCATGGTGCCAACCCGGCGCTGCGGGTACTACATCCCTGTCCCAGCCCCCATTCTCTTCCTTCTCCTTCCTTCCCCACCCCCTTTCCCAGCCAGCGGAGGAGACGGAGGCCAGAACTGCTTGCGTTTCTAGAAGTTCATTACAAAAATCATCTACTATACATTCAACAAATGAAATGATAGCTGGTGTTAACTTAGTGTTCATCATATGTCAGGTGAACTCTATTATGAGCCCTATTAGAGAAACTGAAGCTGAGAGAGTAAGTGATTTATCCAGGGTTACCCAGCAAAGAATATCTTCTTTCAATCTTGGCTGACCCTGGGGCTGTGTGTAGATAATATTTCAGGATCGTGAAAAAAGTTGAGACTCTCTGTGAATGAGAAAGGTTGGGTCCCCCCATAAGCCCTCAGTATGATCTTTGATCTCCAAAGCATCCATTTCCAACACCAGTTACTCTGCATTATTCCAGGCTCAGATATCCTGGGGAAACATGGCCTGTGTTCCTGAAGCCCTGCCTCTCCTCATTCACCATTGGCCCAGTTGGACACCTGACCCAGTACCACAGGAGACCATTTTCAATGTTCATCCCTCACATGGTCTCATTCCAGGCTTGGGATCTTTGGGGACATGGCCTCCCTGAGAGCATGACCTACAGACTGAAGTGTCACCTTCATTCCCTGTTGGCTCCACCCCTAGTTCCACCCTCAATTACTTGAAATCCCCAGCCTGAGGTTGAGGGTGGACTTCCCTGGGGACGTGGTCTACAACTTAATGCCTCACCCCTTCTTATTCCCATGATGGCCTAAGGGATGGCCTGGATCTGCCTTTGCTTTACGTGGTCTAGGGGTCTCTGGGAGCTTGGGCTCGGTGGAGGTACAGCCTATGCCACTGAATTCTCACTTCCTTTTTTCCCATTGGCCCCCAGAACCGAAAGGGACAGGTGCCAGCAGAGGTGGTCCCAGACCCCATGGACATGTCCCTGGACAAGGCAGAGGCAGCGCTGGTGGCCAAGGAGCTGCGAACACTGCTGGAGGAGGCTGTGCCACTCTCCTGTGCCCTCCCCAAGGTCACACTACCCAACTATGACAACGTCCCAGGCAATCTCATGCTCAGTGCATTGGGCCTGCGTCTGGGAGACCGCGTGCTGCTGGATGGCCAGAAGGTCAGGGCCTGGGGAAAGGTGTGGAGAGCAGGAGTCAGCCCTCATGCCTCAGAGTTGGGTCTTTGGACAGAGTGTAGACCCTCCCCTTTGTCCACCCCTCCACCCCCTCCACCCCCATCATTCCTACAGTATTTATTTCATCTAACAGTCATTCTGTGAGTGCTTCCTTTTGCCCCAAGGCTGAGCTCTCAGTCCAGGGAGGGAAGACAGATCTATCAGTTGACAGTGACAGCCCAGAATAGTCGTGGCGGTCATGAGGTAGCACAAACAGAGTGATCAGCGCAGCTCTGCACCTGTGAGTTACCCTGGGCCTTGTGATCCCCAGTCAAGGCCCACCTCTGCTCCCAGAGGCGTCAGCACTTTGGGAAAAAAGGACAGGTCAGAACAATCAGGGGTACTGTGGGATGGAGGCACCCGCTTCAAGATAAGGAGGAATGAGCCAGGAGAAGAAAAGGAGAAGGGATCCCGCATAGAGGGAGCAGGTATAAAGGCCCAAAGGGCAGAATCTTCATTTATCCAGGTATTCCAACTTTGACTTTTTTATTTATCTAGTGTCCCTCAGTCTCTATGCGGACCCAGCCTCTCCTTGGGAATAAAGGGCTGTGTGTGAGCCCAGACCCACTCTTATGGAGCTTTTCTAATGAGAGACAGCCAATAAAGTAAATCCACAGTTAAGATAATTTCTGGTAGCAACAGAGGCTTTGAAAACCATTAAATGCTTGGATTTAGGGGAGCCTGGTTGGCTCAGTCAGTAGAGCATTTGACTCTTGATCTTGGGGTCATGAGTTTGAGCGCCACATTGGACTCTGTGATTACTTAAAAAAAATTTTTTTTAACTTAAATAAGTTTGGATTTAGTAAATTTCCCCTGGCTGAAGGCAAATGCAGTTTTAGCTGCTGGGGTGTTCCAAAGGCTTCTTTGAGGAGCTGATATCTGAGCTGAGAGAGGAGGGAGCTCACACACAACAATATGGAGACAGAGGAGACAGCAGGTTCAGAGGCCAAGAGGAGGGAAGGGGTAGTGTAACCAGAGGACGAAGGGGAGAAGTCAGTAGGGGGCTGGATCATACCAGACACGTAGGCCACCGGAAGGAATTTGAATCTAGTTTCTTACACAGTGAGGAACTGTAAAAGTCACATTGCGTTTCCTAATCAAGAGTTTTGCATGCATCAGCCCTGCCTGTAAAGCTTTCTGTGCATGATCTTGTCAAATCCATGTGACAATTCTGAAAGCAGAATGGGTTGACTCTTCCCATTATAGAACCCAGAAGACTGTAGGAGGCTCAGAGAGGTGAAACCTTTGGTTTGAAGATAAGAACAATAATGACAATCTGCCTCTGAGAGAAGCAGTATAGTACAGTGGTTAGAAGCTCAGGCAAACCTCAGCTTTCCTGCTTTCCAGCTGGGGGACCTGCGGCCACTGATCCCACCTCTCTGGGTATCAGTTTCTTCATGTGTAAAATGGAGCTAGTAACAGTACCCACCTCGGGTTGTATGAGGATTAAACTAATTAAAATCTGTAAAGCCCTTAGAAGAAGCCTTGGTGCATTCCAAGTGCTGTCTGTGTGCCAGGCACTATTCTGATCCCCACACCAATCCTCCAAAATAGGCACTATTAATTCACCCATTTTATAGGCAAGGAACCAGAACTTTGAGAGTGAAGCAGCCTCACACGATGATAATAGCCACGAGGGCTCACCACAACTAAACAAATTTACATACATTACAGATGTTTCAACCAGACAGCCAGGCTCTAAGGTGCGTTATTCTCTCCATTTTGCAGACGAAACTAAGGCCTAGGAGGTCATTTGACCAAAGTTACAAGACAGTAATAGTCAACACTCGCTGATCCCTCACTCAGCACCAGGCCCTGTTCTGAGGCTATAACAGCCCTGTCCAGTAGACCTTTCTGTGATGATGGAAATATTGTGTCTGTATTGTCTAGTAAAGTAGCCATAAGCCACATGTGGCTACTAGCCCTTGAAATGTGGCTAGTGCAACCAGGAAAACTAAATTTAATTTTAATTTCAGTTAATTTAAATTGTTGTATGTGGCTAATGGCTGTTTATTGTATTGGACAGGGAAGCTCTATAACCATTCTATAAGGTAGGTGTGATTTCTGTTCCCATTTCATAGATGAGGACACTGAGGCACAGTGATGTTAAGTCATATAGCCAATAAATGGTAATGTCCAAACAGATTTGAGCTTAGGGCTCCCTCATCCACTCACCAGGGCTGTGCCAGGGATCTGTCATGGCCCCCCAAGGACCACCCCCGCCAAACCATATCCTCCCTTGTTTCCTCAGACGGGCACACTTCGGTTCTGCGGGACCACGGAGTTCGCCAGTGGCCAGTGGGTGGGCGTGGAGCTGGATGAACCCGAGGGCAAGAATGATGGCAGTGTTGGGGGTGTCCGGTACTTCATCTGCCCTCCCAAGCAGGGTCAGTCCCACCTGGGGCTCAAATGGGGTGGTGGTGGGGTCCACTCAGTAGTTCTGATGCTGCTGACTGGGTAATGGGGGTAGGGAGATGATGACTGGGCAGAGGGCAGAGGCTTGGACAGCTCCCAGCCCACGTTCTGTCCCCGCAGGTCTCTTTGCCTCTGTGTCCAAGATCTCCAAAGTAGTGGATGCACCCCCCTCATCAGTCACCTCCACACCTCGGACTCCTCGGATGGACTTTTCCCGTGTCACTGGGAAAGGCCGCAGGGAACATAAAGGTCAGAGGGGAGCCTTCTGGGTAGGAGGAGAGCCAATTTGAGGATATTCTGTGGGTAGCCCAGCTTCAGTGACTCAGTTTATCCTCAGGCCCAAACTCCTGTTTTAGAAAACAATCTCTTGAGTTCTTCACTTCTATGACTCTGTTTCTCCTTTGACTTGGCACTGCCCACCCACCCCCAGTTCCTGAAAAGATCTGGGGGTTCTCTGCTTTCTATGACTTAGTTTCCCCTCAGGCCCAAGGGTTTTCCCCCAGTTTTAGGGAAGAATCTGTGGGGTTCCTGGATTTAGTGACTTGATTTATCTTCACACCCAACCCTTTCCTTCATTTTATTTATTTATTTTTAAATGTTTATTTATTTTGAGAGAGAGAGAGAGAGAGAGAGAGACCGTGCACATGTACATGCAGGTGAGGGGCAGAGAGAAGGGGGGAGAAAGAATCCTAAGCAGGCTCCATGAAGAGCCTGATGCAGAGCTTGATCTCATGACCCTGTGATCATGACCTGAGCCAAAATCAAGAGTCAGACGCTTAACTGACTGAACCACCAAGGTGCCCCTACTTCCTTCACCTTAAAAGGATAATTTCTGGGCTCCTTACATTTGTGACTCAGTTTTTCTTTTGACCCAAATAACTTCAGCTTTGAGAAAGGATTTGGGGGTTCTCCAGGTTCTTGACCCTCATGCCTAACCCCCACCCCCAGTTTTCTTACAGTTGAGATTGTTTCCTTTCAAGCCTAAGCCCCCCAGTTCTTGGGAAGGCTCTAGAGTTCCTGACAGGAGCCAGGACAGAGTTTCTACCTTGGGTCTTTTTGGGTGGCATGGGGTCCCCAGGGCTGGCATCTGGGGGCCCTACTCCCTCCCCATGTACCCTTTACCCCAGGCAAGAAGAAGCCCCCATCATCCCCATCTCTGGGGAGCCTGCAGCAGCGAGAGGGAGCCAAGGCTGAGGTTGGAGACCAAGTCCTCGTTGCTGGCCAGAAGCAAGGGATTGTGCGCTTCTATGGGAAGACAGACTTTGCCCCAGGTGAGGACAGTGATCTGGGGGGTAGGGTGGGGGCAGGCAGGCAGGGCCTTGAGGCATCCTGACACCTTACTGCTGCAGGTTACTGGTATGGCATTGAGCTAGACCAGCCCACTGGAAAGCATGATGGCTCTGTCTTCGGTGTCCGGTACTTTACCTGTCCCCCGCGGCATGGAGTCTTTGCACCAGCATCCCGAATTCAGAGGTGAGCCCAAACTCTAACCCAAACCCAGGGCACTTCCCAGAACCCTGATTCCCCTGTTAGATGTCTCTTCCTCTTGTACCAGCAGGACAGTGTGGATACCCACCTCCACACCGTAGCTCTTTCTGCATAGGCCCCATGGGTTCAGCTCCTCCTGTGACTCTGACTTCTCCTACTCTTCTTATGTCTCCCCAGGATTGGTGGCTCCACTGACCCCCCTGGGGACAATGTGGGAGCCAAAAAAGTGCATCAAGTGACACGTGAGTTGGGGCTGGAGTGTAAGAGGTAGAGGAGGAGTGAAGGTTTGGGGATAGGAGGGTCATGGGTTTTCAGGTATATGCTGGTGGCAAAATCTCCAGTATTTCACAGGGGACATGGGGTCCAGGAAAATGATGAGACAGGATCCCGAAGAGGATAGGTGCTATGGGGTATGCGGATGTTAACAACAAGGCTCTGGGCAGGCACTGGGGACATGAGTAGGTATTGAGGGACACAGAATATTATTGATGAGAGGTCCAGATGGGTATTGGAATGTGGGGTCAAGGTGGGTACTGGGGATATGGACAAGTATTAATGACAAGGAGTCTGGTTGGGTATTGAGGGTCTGTCATCCTGTCACCTGAGACCTTGCCCTCTCCTTCAGTGACACAGCCCAAACGCACTTTCACGACAGTCCGGACCCCAAAGGACATCGCATCAGAGAACTCCATCTCCAGGTGTGTAGCCAACCCTTGGCCCACCTCCTGTAGGATGTTCAGGGAGAGGTTGCACAAGGCTGGTGGACACAGGGATCTGGACTTCTGGTTGGGGCTAGAAATAGAGGTTAGGAAAACTAGTGGCTAATCAGCCTACCCAGAAACAGTTTTTTGTTGTTTTTTTTTTTCCCAGAACCAGTTTTTAGGGAGTGAGCTCCCACACTGAATTCTGGGGACTTTCACCCTTATGGGGCAGGTAGAGGAGGCAGAACACCTTCCACAGCACAGGAGTCTGAGAGGGCATAGCCAGACAAGTAGAGACAGAATCCAGAAAGGCCAAATCCAGATGTTCCCTGCACCAAGGCGTGATGGATATGATTCTCCTTTCCAGGTTGCTCTTCTGCTGCTGGTTTCCCTGGATGCTGAGGGCAGAGATGCAGTCTTAGAGGCCTGGATACCTGACAGAGTCACAGAGTCCCCTCTAGCATCTCCTGACACAAGGAGCCCCTGAATCACCCTGAGATAGAGATTCCCAGTAACACATCCAGAATAGAGACCCCATTAGCCAGCCCTGGATCACTGAGGCCCCATTATTAACAGATTCCCTCATGATAACCCCCAAATACAGACCCCAAGGTACCCAGAAAGAGATTCCTTGAGTGTAGCACCTTCAGGCTAGTCCCTATCCCCAACCCCTCAGAGCAGACCCCCAATAACATATTTCCACATCACCTCAAATGATGGTGACCTCTACATAATGCTCCAGAGCAGAACATTCCTGAATCATTCATTACTGGATCAAAACCCTCCCCCATTAACAAAGACTCCTCCTCTGTCAAGTCCCCTTGAAATAAACATAGGTCATGCCTCCAGAGCAACAGAGTAACAGACCTACATTTAACATCAGTCCCCTCAAGATGTTGTGACCCCCCATGGTCACCCCAAAAGCTTACACTGCAATCAGAGACTCCCTACATTAACAAAGACCCCTGTTCTTACAGAAGAGACACACATTAACCAGTCCACTGTCACCCCCAATTTACAGACACCAAAACAGTCCTGGAAGTGCTAATTACAGGACCCCTAAGTCTTCCTACCCTCTGCGCCCTCAAGAAACCCCCAGTGCCTTGTATGAAGCCCACCCCACATGGCCCACAGCCCCTGTGCTGGTCAGGCTCCCAGAAAATTCTCTATTTTTTAAGTAACGACTTCCCCCTTTGGGGGACCCCAAAATTTAGAGGCCCCATTCTGTGACTCTCGGGATCCCAAACCCCAGAGTACAAGTCCCATACTCCCCTGTGTCCCCAAGTCCTACAGCCCCTAGAGGATCCCAAGGCCCTAACTACCAGGATCCTCAAATCATGGAATCCCCAAATCCCCAGGGAATCCCAAATTAAAAAATTCAATCCCAAGCCCCCAGGAAACCCCAATCACGGAGGTCCTTGTGCCTGGGATGGAGGAGACTGCAGTGAGGATATGCATCCCGGGCTCCCAGGGCACCTCAAGCCCACTTCATAGGCACCAGGAGACCCCAAACAGGAATTCTCATCCCTGGAAACTGGAGCACTTCAATGCCCTGAGTCGTTGGATCTCAAGACACCCAAATGCAAAGAGCCCCAGCCCCAAGGGAACCCCACATCCTAAAGCCTCCATCTCTAATACATGAAGGGCCCCAAGGCCTTGAGGGGATCCCAAATCCTGGAACCCCTATTTCAATCTATGTTCTGGTCACAGGTCCAAAACACCAAATCTGAGTCACTGGCCCCAAAGGACCTCACAGCACTCGAGCCAGACCAACGGCCTGAGGGAGAACCTGAAGGCCCAGGGGGTCCAGGGTGGACCCGGGGCCCTGACCACCAAGGACAGCTCACGACTGCCCCTTCACTGCATGTCCCTGAATTCAGCATGACCCCTGTCCCCTTCAATAAAGATGTTTCTATGGTTTCTCTGTGTACGGTCAGTATTTGTAAAGTTGTGGGCCTCCCTCCGTATTGCTGGGGAAGTACGAGGGAGGAAGTCGTTCCTTCAATCCATCCTCCCTGCAGCTGGGGTATGGAATGATTCAGCCTGCGGGAAGTCGTTGTGATAGTCTAGTCTTCCAGCGGGTTCCCCTTCCATCTGGCCCCATTCCAAGGGTACCCCTCCCATCTGGGCCCACTCCACTGTGTGGGCGGGTTGGGTTCTGGAGTTCTGATTGGTCAGTACCAGATGAAGGCCCGTCTCCGAAGGATCCCCAGTGGCTCAGAGGCCAGGAGGTGCAGCCTATCATAGACGAGAGTGAAGGGGCGGGGCAATAGTGGGTGAGAGCGCCGATTGGGTGGAAGGCGGACCCTTAGGACCTTTGAGAGTTCCCGTTGGTTTGAGAAAACGTGCGTCAGGAACGTGGAGCGGAAGTGACTGGGAAGGGAATGGGGTAGTTTAATTCGGGTATTGGAGGGGTACTCTGGTGGACGGTCAGATTTGGGGGTGGCTGGGGGGCGGAGATGGGTGTCCAAGAGGGCTGAGAATGGGGATCTAGGGAAGCTCAGATGGAAGTCCAGGGAAACTCAGACTGTGGAATTCTAGAAAACTCGGGGTGGAGAGTCTAAGGGGTTCAGGTAGGGAAGAAGGTTTGAGAGGAGTCAAGCTCCGGACTAAAGGCCCAAGGTTGCTACAGGGAAGGGGCGCTCGGGAGGGGAAGTGTGAAGGGGTCCGGAGTGGGGGGATCCGAGGAGACTGAGAGTGGACCTGTCTGAGGAGACTCAGATTGGGGGCACGCGGGTGTTCAGAATGGGGCATCTGAAAGGGCTCGAGGCGGCAGGAGGGTGCATGGGGAGTTTGAATGTTGTTAGAGACCCAGACTCATGGTCGCAGGTTTGAAGTTGTTAGGATGGCATCTCAAACTGTTTGAAGGGGCTTTGGGGTGCAGCCCTGGAGGCTATGCGTGGAGCTCTTGGGAAAGGCTCCCAGTGAGGTCAGAGGATATTCTCTGTGAGAGGCTTAAGGGGCAGAAATGTGTAGTTTCGTGGGCCATTGTGGATGAAGTTTGGGGCAGTGTTCTGGGTACTCACTGTGTCCGGGTGGCTTTTGAGATGCTGAGGACTCAGGTTTTAGAAACCAAGTGAGTTTCACTGTAGGGCCAAGGTGAGGCCCTGGCCCTTGATAAAGCAGAAAATGGGATCATAGCCTGAGGGTGGGAGGCTTGGTGACTTCAGAGTATCCTCCCCTCCCCCACAGGACTGGGTGCATGGAGTTGGTGTCCATGGAGGATCAGGATGCCAGGGTCCCAGCCCTGGAACCATTCAGGGTGGAACAGGTTGTCAGACTGGGGGTGCAGAGGGTGAAGGTGGGGACTAGAGGGTGGGGGATAGAGTGGGGATAGGCAGGCCGACTCCTGAGTTTGTGGGCTTGGACTGCTCCTTCCCTCCAAATTCATTCTTACCCTCAGGGTTCAGCCCCACCCTCACCCCCACTTCCCACCCCCAAAATGGGCATTAGTCCTTTGACTTCAGGCCCTAGCCTGTTTGGGAACATCTGGAGACCCTTCAGAGGGAGGGTCTGCTCAGTGATACTAGAGCCCCGGTGTAGGTTGAAGGGCCACACCTTCATGGGGATCTCTATCCTAGGCACCACCTGTAATCTACTATGTCCCTGACTTCATCTCCAAGGAAGAGGAGGAGTATTTGCTTCGACAGGTAACCCCAACACCCTTCCGGTTTGTTTTTCCCTCCTTCCCAGATCCCTCTCCAATCTCCAGGTTCTGTGTGAGAGTCCCTAAGGCTACAGTAAAGATCCTGGCAGGAAGGAGAGTGACATCCAGCACCCATCCCTCATCTTCCCTTTTCCTCTCTCAGGACCTGCTGGGGTGTGTCAGAGCTTTTCCCAGGAAGCTTAGAAGAAACCAAACTGATTCTGAGGAAGCTAGTTCTTACGCAGCTCAGACTCCCGGTGCTGGGATAGCCCAGTGCAGCCTTCAAAACATGTTACTGAGATCAGATTCGTTATGCTAGAAACACGGTTACAAGTCTTATACCCTCTGTGCTGAGATAGCCCAATCCTGCTATCATAGAGAAAAGGAGGTTATAAACATAGGCTGAGATAGCCCGGTTCAGGCCCTTGAGGTTTGGGGAATTAGGAATTTGCAGTTTCAGATTTCTGTGCTGACATAACTCAGGAATCAGAATGCTACAGAGTAAACTCTTCCCTCTGCTGAGATGGCTCAGCATACACTCTGAGTCTTGGGAATAAGGTTACTAAGCTCAAATCACCTGTGCTGAGATAGCCCAGTATTCTGTATTCTATTCTTAAGGTTTAGGGAGAGAAGAATTTAAAAAGCTCAGATCCTTTGGAGTCTCAGACCGTTAGTCGTAGAGCACAGATCTTCCCTGTGCTATCTCAACTAGTGTTGTCTAGTTTGAGTCCCAGGAATAAGTTAGCTACAGAACACAGACTCTTGTGCTGAGATAGCCCCTTCCAGCCCCATAACTGTGAAAGGAATGAGATTATCGAATAGAGTACATATTTCTTGGAGATTGCCTGTTCTAGACCTTTGGGATCTTGGCTGTGGAGAGTTTTCTTTCTTTCTTTCCCTTCCACCCTTCCTTTTTTTAAACATTTATTCATTTCTGAGAGACAGAGAGATGGATTGTGAGCAGGGGAGGGGCAGAGAGAGGGGGAGACACAGAATCCAAAGCAGGCTCCAGGTTCTGAGCTGTCAGCACAGAGCCCAAGGCGGGGCTCTAACTCACAAACCGCTAGATCATGACCTGAACCGAAGTCAGACACTTAACCGACTGAGCCACTCAGGCGCCCTTCTTTCTTATTTTGAGATAGAGAGAGAGAGAGAGAGAGAGAGAGAGGTGTGAGTGGGGGAGGGGCAGAGAGATAAGGAGTGAGAGAATCCCAAACAGGCTCCGCTCTTCAGCACTGAGCCTGAAGCGAGGCTCAATCCCAAGAGCTGTGAGATCATGATGTGAGCCGAGATCAAGAGCCAAGACACTTAACCAACTGAGCTACCCAGACACCCGGCAGTGGAGCATTTTCAAAGTACTCTCTGCTATGCTGAGACAGCCCAGCTTAGCACATTTTCTCCCTCAGGTGATAGGAGCAAAGAGGTTCCAGAAGTCGGGCTGTGCTGAGATAGCCCAGGATTCAGGAAATTACAGAGTGCACACTTTGCTGGGTTAAAAAAGTCCAGTCCAGCCCAGAACTCTGAGTAGTTTCAGACCACGATTGTGTAGCTCTGGTTCCTTTCCTTGACCCTGGTAGACACAGGGTAGAGGTCAAACAACACAATCCTGGGAACATTCTATCTCAGAGAATAATCCCAGAGATTCTGAGATGACCCATTTCCACCCCAAGTAGAGGGCCCTATGTTGAACTGGGTGGTAGGATCAGTGAGGGTGGTCCTGAAAAAGGACTGATCCCCTCCCCACCTCCTAGGTCTTCAATGCCCCAAAGCCAAAGTGGACCCAGCTCTCTGGGAGGAAGTTACAGAATTGGGGTAAGTGTCCCTGCCTTGGGGGCATGGGTGATTTGGGGATATAGGCTGGGGCAGGTGACTCAGATTGGATAGTCAAGACACTGGGTGGGTCCATGAGGGCTCAAGGGGTTCCCAGGGCCAGGCGGATTCTGAGGGGTGAGTGGAGGTTCTGAGAGGTTAGGGATTTCCTGATAAGTTGGGATATCTCAAAGTGGCCAGGGGTTTGGAGAAGTCAGGAAGCCTTGGAGGCGTGGGGTAATGATCTCCAGAGTCACAGGTTCCCAAGGGTCAGAGTACTGCCAACCACTAGAATATCCCTAATGGGGGTTCCAGGTGCCAGGGCTCCTTGGTTGGGTGTCCTCAGGACCCCATTCCCCTCTCCCAGGTGGGCTCCCCCATCCCCGGGGGATGGTTCCTGAGCGGCTGCCTCTGTGGCTCCAGCGCTACGTGGACAAAGTATCTGACCTCAGCCTTTTTGGAGGTCTCCCAGCCAACCACGTCCTTGTGAACCAATATCTGCCTGGGGAGGGCATCATGGTAACCACACACCTTCACCCCGACCCCCAGACTTCCGATCCACCATGGGGCAGGGCCTTATGTTGACCCACCTCTACTCATTAAGCAGCCACATACCCCAACCAGGCATTCACCACCTCATCCCAAGCTGGGGTGCCCTCCTTGAGCCCCAGAGGGTGGGGGGGGGGGTGTGGACTCCTGCCCTGTCCAGCCCTGGTGCCCACTCCCCAGCCCCACGAGGACGGGCCACTCTACTACCCGACCGTCAGCACCATCAGCCTGGGCTCCCACACCATGCTGGACCTCTACGAGCCGCGGCAGCCAAAGGACGATGACCCTGCAGAGCAGGTGGGCCCTGAGACACTGCCCCAGCCACTCGTGGGCATTCTGACATCCCACATCCTCCAAGAAGCCCCAGTCCCTCCTGCTTCCAGGGTACCCCTGAACTCTCCCAGACACCTTCCCCGGTCCCCTCAAGGAGTACACCCATATCCTCCCAGACTCCAGACCCATCCATTTGCAGGGTGCCCTAGAAATGATATCTATAGACACCCCAGTAGCCTCACCTGCTAAATGAATGCCCCGATGCCCCACAGATCCCCTGGCCCCACATGTTCAGAGTGCTCCAATGGCCCAAGGTCCATATAACCTAAGTAAGACTCCCCAATACTCCCAACAGACACCCATATCCTTGGATACCCCAACACCATTTACTGATGATTGTTCCTGACATCCTCTTAGACATCCTCTCTTTGCCTGCTGCACAAGGCTCCCCAACACAGACCTCTCTGCCACTCCAATAGTGTAGATCTGCCTTGAAGGACGCCATCAGATTCTTCTTGGGGCCTCAACCCATGACTGATTGCTCAAGGACCCCCCAGATATACTGACTCCCTTCTGTGGGGGTTGCTCGTGATAGTGGCTTCCCTGACCTTTCTCTCAGTGATGCATTTCTGATACCTCATGGTTCACAGAAACTCCCCTGAACACCCAGCTGCTCCTTTTAGCCCTACATGCTCTTGGGTAGGCTGACATCCCCTTCCAGTGTGTGGGTGTCCTCAAGCATCCCGATGTCTGCAGACAGGCCCAGACCATACTGGCTCCTCACCACCTCACTGTTACTACCCAACCCCTGCCCCTCCTAGCTTCAGCCAAGCCCTCAGTCCAGTTCCACCGTTTCCTAGGACTGCAGATCCCTGGGTCTAAGTCCCAATCCCTTGGGGATCCCAGCTGCAATTCCCTTAGACACCCCCATCTGCAACCACTTTCCTGCCCCCTCCCAAGAGACTGCTTGCCCTCGCTCCCCGCCCCCCTTCCCCCCTCCCCCCCCCCCCAAACTGAGACACGTAGGATTTCCCCTGCAAAGCTCCGTGGGAGCACACTTGCCCCTCAGCCTTTGCCCCTGGGAACTCGCTGACCCTTGCCCCTCTGACCATTAAATTCTGCTGACTACTACCCCCCTTGACTTCTGAGGGGCCCGCTGAGCTTCATCCCGTCCCGCAGCCCCGGTCCCCGCCCCGGCCGACCACCTCGCTGTTGCTGGAACCGCGCAGCCTCCTGGTGCTCCGTGGCACCGCCTACACGCGCCTCCTTCACGGCATCGCAGCTGCCAGAGTAGATGCGCTGGACGCCACCTCCCTGCCACCCAACGCCGCCGCCTGCCCGTCTGCGCGGCCGGGAGCCAGCCTGGTCCGTGGCACGCGCGTCTCGCTGACTATCCGCCGCGTGCCCCGCGTGCTGCGCACCGGCCTCCTGCTCAGCAAGTGATGCCAGGCGCCCGCCCTGCTCACATTCCCGGGCTCTCCACCTCCTGACAGCTGTAACCCTGTGACCTTGGAACCCTGGGGCAGAGATGGCTCCCCCCTCCCCCTCCTCCGGGTTATTTATTTTCCCAGTAACTTTGTGGGAACTACAGGAAGAGGCCCCGTTTCAAATAAACCAACAAAAATCTTTCTTTGGTTTTGGATGGAGTGGGGGGGGGGGGGGGCAGGGGCAGATGCGGGTTCCTGAGGGGTACGGTGTCTGGGACCTTGGATGGTGTGGGTCCTGGGGTCAGATGTACAGGTCCCTGAGTGGGGCAGAATCCATGGCTCATGAGAGGTCAGGGTTGTATCGGGAAACCCCTTAGGTGGGATGAGTGGGGTGAACCTGGGAGGTTCCGCTAACTGGCAGGCTAGGGAAGAAGGAGTTAAGTGGTGCTGCTGCCACCTGAGCCGGGCATCAAATGACCTGAGTCCAGTTCTGCTAGTGAGGAGGTGGAGTTGAGCCTGCCCCCAAGCCTCTGGCTGCCTCAGGCCTGTGTGAGTCCTGCTGAGGAGGTCTGGGGGGATGCCCCTGGCCAGGAAAATAACTCTCACTGGGGATCCTCACTGACTGTCTGTCTCCAGGCTCCCAGCTATGGCCCTCCCCCCACCTCTGGGCCCTAGATTCCCCTCAGAGCCCCTCAACTACCCCGCTGGAGCCCCTAGGGAACTGGACATTGCTAGATGCACCATCTGCCCTGCATCTGGAGAGAAGAGAATCAGGTAGGGGCTGGGCTTTGGAACTTAGGTCCCAAAAGGGTGGAGGCAGTAGCAGGGGCATTTTGAGGGGGGGAGGTACTATGGCTATGATCACCTAGGGACATGGGAGGGGCACCTAAGGACAGGGGTAGGGTAGGGTGGATAATGGACACCTAGGCTCAGCCAGAGGCCTGTCAATGCCTCCTACCTCCCAGACCAGAACAGGCCCAGAAACTGGGGCAAGACTCCTTGGACCCTCCCGAACACTTCCAGGGTGGGCTGAGGGGCACTGAGCCTGCTGCTGGTCCCCTGAGATTGCCAGCACCCTCTTCCAGTGAGGACCCAGCTGGGGGCAGACACCGTGAGGTGAGCTGAGGTGATCCAGGCCCCCTTGTGCCAGCCCCCACCTCCTCTCCCCCAGAATTTGGCCTCCAAACTGGGCATGAGGTGATGATTCTGGAAAAGTGTTGGGCATCTGTGGGGGGAGGGACACTCCAGAAAATGATTCTTTACCAATCACTATAGAAAATCTTTATTATTTTGCCAACTGGGAGAGAATTAGCTCGTCATTGACCCTGGTGCAGTCCCATTCCTTGTGGGGATATCCAGCCCCATCACCCACTCTCTGTTCAGACCCCCAGGCCCCTTATGTCCACACTTCTAGGAGCCTTGAAAACCTGGAGATTCTGTCCAGGCCCGGCTCCACTGGGAAGGACTCCAGGTGGGAGCAGCCCTGGTGCAGACCAGAGATGGACTCTGCTACAGAAGGAGCCTGCAGAAGAGGGGTGGCAATGGAAGTGGGGGCAAGGTCTGGGTTGGCCCACCGACCCTGACTCAGTCCCCTGTGTTCCCCAGCACCTCATCTCTGGCCAGGAAGTATTGGAGGCTGAGCAGGACAGCCTATCCCTTTGCCTGTTGGGGCTGGGCCTCCGGCTGCAGGACCTAGAGCATGGCTTGGGGCCCTGGGCATCAGCCCAGAGCGGGATGGTCCAGCTGCAGGTGGGCAGTGGGAGGCAACGGTATGGGAGGGTGGGCAGGGCCTCAGGAATGGGTACCAGCTTCCTGGGATGGGAAATGTGTTTACTCCATGTTCTAGGTGTCTGGGTAAGAGAAGGGGGAAGGGATATAACTCCAGGTAGCTGATCTCTGGTGCTCCTGGTGTGTGGGTGGGGGGTGGGAGTGGTGTCCAACCTTCTGTCCCCAGGCCCTACAGGCAGACCTATGTGGAGCAGCTGAGCGTGTAGATGCACTGCTGGCATTCGGTGAGGGGCTGGCACAGCGGAGTGAGCCTCAGGCCCGGGCATCCCTGGAGCAGGTCCTGAGGGCCCTCAGAGCCCACCGAGACGGCATCTTTCGGCGACTGTGGTGGCTGCAGGCCCAGCTGGTCAGCTACAGCCTGGTATGGCCCACCCTGGCAGTCCCCACCCAAGGTACCAATTCCACAACCCCCATGACTCTGTCCCCTGACCAGGTGTTCGAGGAGGCCAGTACACTGGACCAGGACTTGGAAGTTGAGGGGGACTTGGACGGGCCAGGACCTGGTGGGGCCTGGGCACCCAGTAGCCTCCCTACTCCTGCAGAGTTGGAGTGGGACCCGGCAGGGGATGTTGGAGGCCTCAGGCCCTTGGGGCGAAAGACAGCCTGGACACCAGGAGCTCCCTGTGAGCTATGTGGCCACAGGGTCCCCGAGGGCAGGGGACAAGGCCTTGAGGTGAGAGCAGGTAGGGGACACCCTTCCTCCATAGGCACCCTTGGGATACCTCTGTGTGCCTCCTAGTAGGGTACTTCCCTTTCAAGGGGGTCTCGGTGGCTCTGTGTCTCCCTCTATCTCTCTCAGTGTCTCTTTCTTGCTGTCTCAATGCTGTCTTCCCTCCCTCCCCCTGCCTCTCTCGGTCTCTGTGTCTTCCTCTATCTCAGCCTCCTGGTTTTTCAAACATTCCAAATTCACTCCTATTTCAAAGCCCCCAGACACATGCCCAGCTCACTTCCTCACTTCATTCCAGTCTCTCCCCAAATCTCACCTCTTCAGAGAGGCCTGTCCTGATCTCCAAACATTATCACTCCTTAACCTCTTTATTTTCTAACAGCACTTACCACATCTTGACATTGTACATTTATTTATTAATGTACAGTCTCTCTTTGCTAGAATATAAGGTCCGTGGATGCCAGGACTTTTCCTATTTGCATGCCCACCACATCCTCAGATTCTAGAACAGTGCCGGCATGTAATGGACCCTCATTAAATATTTGTTGAGTGAATGAATAAGTAATGTCTCTTCTCGGTTTCTTCGACTCTGTCCCTCTCTTGTCTCTCCCTGAGATATTTTTCTTCCCCCAGAATCTCACCTCTGTGACAACCCCGTCTTGGCCTTTGCCCAACTTTGTATCTGTCACTAGTTCTCTGAGAACTCCCACACCTTTATTTCCCCACAGGACATGCTCATGTCGGGCTTCAGCCACCGGAAACACTTAGCAGGTCAGCGAAGACGCTCCCTGCTCCGGAAGCCTCAGGTGAGATGGTCCTCACTGTATCACTCTGTATGCCAGCTGTATCACTCTGGAATTTTGATGGCAAGTGACAGAAACCTAACCCAAATGGAATTACACAATAAAGGGGATGTAATTTTTTTCATGTAACTGACAAGGCTGGGTGCTGCTGAAGAGATCTCAAATGCTGTCAGGGCTCAGTCCTTTCCTCTTTCAGGCTCTACTTCTCCAAGGTGGATTCTTTCTCAGCAAATGGCCACCCCAATACTCGCCCAATACTGAATACTCATTTCCCACTGGTATGCCCACCCAAGGAGAAGCAGAGTGCCACCTACCTGCTGGCAGCAATGTCCCAGGGCTGCCTCCCACTTGCCCAGCTTGGGTCATGGCCTGCACCCTGAACCAATCACAGTGGCCAAACTGATGGAGTGCTCTCATTGGCCAGATCTGGCTCACATGCCCAGTCACGGAAGTGGAGACGTGTGGGGTCAGCCACATAAGAACCTGAAGGGCTGAGAGGGGGGCGGCCTGATACCCTCCACCCACTGTGCAAATTGAGCCACTGTTACCAGGAGAAGGAAGACTGGATGGAGGGCAGGCAGAGATATCCACTACACTGGAGAGGGTTGGGAGGGTTCCAGGAAAGAAGGAAAAATAAACTCAGCCCCATAGGTCTTATGGTAGGAAGGAAGAGTCCAGAGTAAGTGTCCCTTCCATCCATTCTGCTGCTGGCTGCTGTCTCCCCTTAGGACAAGAAGCAGGCATCTCCCAACCTGCAGGATGTGATGTTGGAGGTAGACCCTGGGTGAGATGCTCGGGAGATGGGTCTGGGGGTAGGGGGGTACAGGGCTCATAGTGGCAGCGCACCATAGTTTCAACATTGCATTTCTCTTCACAGAGCCCCTCCTCCTGCATCCAGGTGGTCCCTGACCTTCTTCATTCTCCTCCTCTTCCTTCTCCTCGTGGGTGCCACATTGCTCCTGCCACCATCAGGGGGGTCCTGCTGCTCTCCTGCCCGACTGGCCAGGACACCTCATCTGGTGCTCAGCTATGTCAATGGTCCCCCCCCAATCTGAGAACATGGCCCAGACATATGTAATAAATGGTCAATGTCCAAGGATGTGTCTTAGTCCATTTGGTCTGCTCTAACAAAATAACAGACTGGGTGGCTTATAAACAATGAAGTTTATTTCTCACAGTTCTGGAGGCTGGGAAGTCCAAGATCAAGGTGCCAGCAGAGTGGCTATCTGATGAGGGCCTGCTTTCTGCTTCATAGATGGTCACCTTCTCACTATGTCCTCACATGACAGAAGGGGCAGGGAGCTCTCTTTTATAAGGATTCCAAATTCCTTTTATGACGAATTCACTGTCACAACATAATTATTTCCCAAAGGCCTCACCTCCTAATACTATCACATTGGGGTGTTAGGACTTCAACATATGAATCTTGAGGGAGGCACAAACATTCAGAGGATACTGGGTGTTTGAAAACTCAGAATTTGGGATGCAGTCCTGGTGTCTGGGCAGCCCCCTCCACAGATCTCTTTGCTTTGAGTGTACAACACAGAACTGAATCAGCCCATCTTGGATTGGGGTCCCCCAGGCCCCGAGGCAAAGATTCAAGCACAAGTAATTTATTAGGGAGGTGACCCCTAGGCAGACTGATAGGGGAGTGGGAAAGTGAGCCAGGGAAGGGAGTTAATGAGTTGGTTGCTGCTCTGGGCATCTGGGGCACCATCCCACTAGGGACCTCTGCGAGACTGTGTGGGACACACTCAAAGTTGGTCCACCAAAAGGGTGAAGAAGTTGTGCCATTTATGTACCAGCTTCCATCTCTCATTGGTTAAGGACTGTTCCTGGAGATGTTAACTCCCCACCACTTCCAGTCTCTTCTGCCTGTCAAGGCTCCTCAGGCAGAGGCACAGGTGCATCCGTACAGGTTCTCCATTCAAACATGGTACATGGCGGGCTCCCAGGCTGGGCCATCCCTGGTGTAGGATTATGAAACCCCCCTTCCCCAGGGTCCTGATGACACCAAGCTGAATTGTCAGGGCTCAGTCCTGTAGTCTAGTCCCCAGCCTCAGGTGTCGAAGCTCATCCTCTCCTCAGAGTTTATGCTATCAGGACAAGAGGTAGAACAGGACTAGACTCAAGAACAGAGGCAGAACCCTTGCTAGGCTCCTGGATATACACTAAACACACATCCCTTCCTTAATGCTCACAACCACCCAATGGTGTGTCCCCACTTAACAGAATGGAAGCTGAGGCTATAAAGGGGAAGCCCTGGCCCGAGGCCACACAGGGAACAAGAGGCTGAAGCCCAATTCCCACTGATTTAAGTGGAATGGGAACTGATTTGGGGGGGATAACTGAAAAGTTCAGGCTGCAAGGACAGCTGGATCCGGGGGCACAAATGATATCTCTCCCAGTTCTTTCCTCTGGTTTGGCTTCACTCTTACCTAGCAGTAGCCAGAGTGCCCCTCAAAACCTCTAAGCATACATCCCACCAATTCAGCAGCCAACAGGACAATCACTCTTCCCTTACAGCCCAAAGCTGGCTCCCCTGGCCCGTGTCACCTGCTTTCCTGGGGGCTGCTGTCAGCCCTCCCTGAATCATATGCGCTGAAAATGGGGGAGAAGTGAGTCTCCAAAGAAAACCAAGGAGCTGTCCAGAAGGGGGAATGGACGCTGAGGGAGAGGGGCAGGAAGCAGCAGATTCTGGAAAAACCAGAACACAAACCTGACCTGTTTTCACATCAAGTGCATATTGTCCACACCAAGACGCTGTCCCCAACCAAGAAAAGGCATGGTCTCCCTGGCGTCACCATAAATAGGGCCAGCAGAGTCTTGGCAATTCTGACCCAACTGACCAAGTAATGGGACAAATCTGTACCACTCATTCATTCATTCAAAACTGAGTGTCTGCTTTGAGTCAGTTCCTGGTCAAAGAGCAGGACCAGGGCAGTGAACAAAACAGGTGAAAATTCTTGTCCCCATGGGGCCAACATTCTATAGGGGAGATCAACAGTAAATAAAATCTGTAATAAATAATAATACTAAATAATAATACTAAATAAATTTTAAAAACTAGGTAAAATCTGTAATAGGTCAGTCGGTGATTAAGTGCTAAGGAGAAAACTAAAGCGGCCAAAGGGAAAGGGGGTACAATTTAATTAGGGTGGTTGAGGAAGGCATCAGGGAGATAATTATGTCATTATGTTGTAATTAAGTGATTAGAGCAAATTGTAGTGAGGAAACAAGCCACAGGACTCCTAGAGTAATGCTGTCCAAGACAGATGTAACATGAGGCACAAATACAATTTTATTTTATTATTATTTTTTTTTTACAGGAGATATGTTTATTGAATACACTGCAAGGGAGCAGTGGCCAGGACAGCAAAGGAGAGACTGTCTGCCATGAGGCGGTGGTGAGGGACTATAGTTACAGGGCGGAGTGATGAAGTATGGCGACATAAGGAATTTTCCTTTTTTTGGTAACTGTGCCTAGTTGAGGGAAGCCCATTGGTCAGTTAGGGCCTATGATTATTTCTAGGCAGGTCACTTAATGAGACTGCATTCAGTTTGGTGGTCACTGTGCGCCCTTTTGCTTCACTCAAGTTTCCACTGCTCAAGCCTGTTGCCTAAAAAGTGGCCTCAACATTCCCTCCTGACATATTGACAATGATAAATCTTTGGCATTTGGGCAGAGGTCTCATCCTCAGTAGCTGCTTTAATTTTAAACTTTCTAATAGTCAACAGTAGAAACAGGTAAAATTAATTTTAATAATTGAGTTTTTACTGTTTAACCTTATAGACCCAAAATACTATCATTGTAATATGTAACCAATATAGTAATAATGTAATATTTTATAATTCTTTTTTCTTACAAAGTCTTTGAAATCTGGTAATGCTACCAAAACGATAAAATTGTGTTTAATGGAAAAAACATTTTACACTGCTCGTTTTTACATTTCCATTATTTAAAATTTATATAATTTTTATCCTTATTATTTAAAAATTTTTTAATGTTCATTTATTTTTGAGAGACAGAGCACAAGCAGGGGAGGGGCAGAGAGAGAGGGAGACACGGAATCCAAAGCAGGCTCCAGGCTCTGAGCTGTCAGCACAGATCCCAACGTAGGGCTCGAACTCACAAACTGTGAGATCATGACCTGAGCCAAAGTCAGATGCTCAACCAACTGAGCCACACAGGTGCCCCAAAATTTATTTAAAAAATTTAAAATTCCCTAGTCCCTAATCACATTTCAAATGCTCAAGCCCCAGGTTGCTCCCAGTTATCATAATAGGTAGAGGGGGAAAGCGCAAAGGCCCAGAGATAGAAGTGTGTCTGGCATGTGGGAAGGCCAGTGTGTCTGGAACATGAGTGGTGGAGGAGGAGCGTGGGAGAAGGTGAAGTGAGAGAAGTGACAGGGCCAGATCAGGTGAGACCTTGTGGATCACAGAGAGGACTTCTGATGTGAGTTAGGCTGGGGACCACTGGAGTTTGTTTTCCCAACTTCAATTCTGATACTTTTTGAACTTGTACAAAAAGAAAAGGGACAGCATTACAAGTCCTCATGGGCTCATCACCAGCTCTAGTTATTATCAACTCAGGGCCAATCCTCCCAGGCACCCACTCCCCTCTCTCTAGATTACTTTGAAGCCAATTCTAGACATCATATCCTTTTACTCACGAGCAATTCATGGAGTACTGCCAGATCAGGATTGTTTTAAAATCAAATCACAATACTTTTACTGCTGTAAAGAAAACCCTAGTCATTCTTCCACATAATTCATATCCAGAATTGTCCGGTGCTGTATGAGGGAGGAAGCTGAGCAAGAGTGGTGGTAACACAAGATGCCTGGCTGGCTCAGTTGGTAGAGTGTGCGACTCTTGAGGGGTTATGAACTCGAGCCCCACATTGAGTGTAAAGACTACTCAAAAAATAAAGTCTTAAAAAAAAAAATAATTATGGTGGTAACTTGCTGGTGTGGCTAGTGGCTCCTCATCAGGTACTGTGAGTTTCCCACGCTTCCCTAAGGCCACACTAGGTCACTTCACGTGCCTGGTCACTGGCTCGGCCCCTTGGGACAGCTGAGTGTGTGACCCAAGACGAGAACATATTCTAGTGAACTGTCGTTCCCAATAGAATGGAGATCAGAATCTGTAAGGGGAACCAGATATTATTTCCCAAAAGCCACCTGTGTGGCTCAGTCGGTTAAGCATCTGACTTTGGCTCAGGTCACGATCTCATGGCTTGTGAGTTAGAGCCCTGCATCAGGCTCTATGCTGATAGCTCAGAGCCTAGAGTCTGCTTCAGATTCTGTCTCGCTCTCTCTCAAAAATAAACAATTAAAAAAATTTTTTAAAAGGTAAAAAATCCAGAAATTTAATTGTAATTGATTGCTACATCTGTGAAGCTACGCCTTTAAACTATGCATGAGATTTATAAAGTCTCAAAATAACAGGCTTTACTGTTTTCAAATCTGTTGTAAAAATGTGCCCTGTGTGTAAAGATCTCTGGTGCCCAAATGTAAATGATCATTGGCCTTTGTGTTCATGTAACTTTTTGTTTCAAATTACTGAAAAGTTTTAAGACTAGCACATCAAACTCCCATATACCCTTCACCCAGATTCACGGCTAACATTTTACCCCATGTGCTTCACCATTTACACTTTGGCTAGTATATTTATGTATGTGCATATATTTTGGAACATTTTGAAAGCACACTGTAGACATGATTGATACTCTTTACTCCTAAATACTTTGGTGTATAGTTCTTTTTAATTTTTTTTTTTTTTAATTTGAAAGAGAGCACAGCTGAGGAGAGGGGCAGAGGGAGAGAGAGAATCTTAAGCAGGCTCCATGATCAACATGGGCCCCCAACTTAGGGCCTGATCGCATGACCCTGGATCTGACCTGAGCTGAAGTCCAGAGTTGGACACTCAACCAACTCACCCAGGCACCCCTGGTGTATAGTTCTTAGGAACAAGAGCATTCTCTTACACTAGTGTAGTTATCAGAATCAGGAAATTTAGCCACTCCATTCAATTCTGTTATTAATCCACAATACATACTCCAAATTACTCCAAGCCCCGTTAAGTCCTTTATCGCAATTTTCTTAGACCAGGAGGTTCCTGTTTGACAGGGCTAAGGGATTGAGAAGTATTGACCCTGGGCCTTAGCAGAGTAAAAAAAAAACACGGCACAAATACAGAGAGTATCAACTATGTGTAAACATTGGCACACTCTGAGTCAAAGGCTTGGGGAGGTTTATTTGGGATATGATCCCAGGAGACAGGAGTTAGGGAGTGGGGAGAGTGAGACAGGCCAGGGGATATGCCAGAAAAGGTGCTCATGAAATGGTAACTGCTGTGGGCGACTGGGGCTCAGTCCCACAGGGGGCCTCTGAGGAACCTTGGGGAATAGACCTGCACTTGTCTCATCAGACAACAGGCAGGCTGGAGCACTCATCCAGTGACTGCTGTCCCCCCAGGCTAAGGATTGCTCCCAAGCGCATTAACCCACATTCTGTAACTCCCAGAAAGCCCTCATGCAAAGGAGCAGACACAGGAGCTCACAGCAGGAAGCCTCCTCTTCTTTAGCTCCACGTGGACTCAAGTAGGTGAGAGGGTCACAGAATTGGGACATCATCTGGTGCCACATCATGGATTTAATTCACTCTATTATAACTGCCACATGAGGAAGGCCCTATTATGATGCCCATTTCACAGATAAGGGTACTGAGGCACGAAGAGGTTAAATCACAGGTCCATGATCATATAATTAGTAGTACATGTTGGAGCTGGGATCCAAATGAAAGCATTCCAGTTCCAGAGTCCATGCTCTCAATCACCACTGACCTACAACTGCCTCCCTCACATCAGGCACTCCCCTCCCTCACTCCCTCTACCACACAGACTCTGTTCATCTGTAGTACCTGGGTAGAACATCTCCCCTCCTGACCCAGGTCACCCAGCCCCAGTGGGAACTTGCTCACTGCCTGCAGCCCTGCCAGAAGCTCCCATCCTGGAGCTTCTTAGCGCTCAAGATCTTGGATCCAGGAGTGAGCAAGAGGGAGAGGTGAGTGATGCGGGAGAGATGTAATGGACAGAGATATGGGAGGAGGTACGCCTGGGGCCTATGGGTCTACCTCTCCTCCCCAACACCTGGTCCTTGCTGACAAAAGTCCTAGCTTGTAGCTGAGGCTGGACTCTTCAGCCAGGTTTGAGGTCCCCAGTACTGCCTCAGGGGTTTCCAGGCAGGCCTCCTGACCTCCACCATTTTCTCTCTTACCTCCCTACCTTCTATTAAGGAGTCAACTGGGGTTTCTTTGGGGTCAAACCACGGTGGGTCAATGGATCTGCCCAGGGGCATGAACTAGGCTGCTTCAACCAATCTGCTAGTCCAGAAGGCTCCAGAGAACAGATAGCTCCCCATACCTCCCCCTCCCAGAGGGTCACTTCTTGGTTTGTGAGGGCCTTTAAAAAAAATCCCCAAATACATGAACTCTTTAAGACCACCAAGAGGGAAGTAATCACATCTCCAATTTTATTCCTTTTGTTCAACAGTCCTGGGAGGAGAAGGGCCCAGGAGTCAGGGTTTCCCCTCAGAACCATCAAGTATAGGTCTTGACGGGCTTCAGTTGATCAGATGGGGTAAGATAACCCAGCCCCTTCCCCACAGGTCCTAGTCTGCCACAATTAACGGGAAGAAAGTTTTCCAAAGGGGATTCGGGGCTTCTCACCATCCATCAGGGTATCTTCCCAAAATTCTCAGCAAAAAGTCTGCTCTTCTCAGAGTTAAATACAGGAGAGGGGAGCCAGAGGTAAATAGAAAGGTGTCTCTTTTTTCCGTCCGACGGCAGGTGTCTTGGTTCCCCATGCTTTAGGCTAAGGAGCTCTCAGCTTGACACAGTTCAGCCAGCCGCAACCAAGCCACTCCAAACCCTCATGAGAGTTCGACCCGTTATCATGGATCGTGCAAGGTCGGTCATCTCTCACCATCTATCACGGGGGTCGCTGGCACCCCACGTCGCTAGGAGGGCTCTCCGATTCCCCAATCCACTGAGCTGGTCTTAAGACCTTTCATGTTTCATCAGGCAGGTTCCCTAGTCCCCCCACACAGTCAGGCGGGCCCCCGGTTCCCCTGCGCTATCGGGTAAGCTCTTCGTCCTGTCACCGTCCATCGGGGGGTGTCTCCGGTGACCTCATTCCGTCAAGGGGATTCCTCGGACCATCGCCATTGTCAGGCTGCGTCCCTGGCGCCCCCGCGCCGCTGGACTCCTGGGTTGGACTCCGCTGACGCACGAACGCACCCATGGCAGTGGCGTGGCCCGACCGTAGCAGCTGCAGCTGGCGCCGCCCGCGGCGGTACAGGTACTCGATACGCAGCACGTCCGAGCGTGGCAGGCAAGCATGCTGCCGGAACTCGGCCCGCACCCGCGCCTCGGCGCCAGGCTTCCCGCGCCCGGCGCGCAGAAGCTCGCGGTACAAGCTCAGAATTTGCCTCTGCAGCCGGCTGGGCCGGCTCATGGCCGCAGCTGGGCCCAGGGCGCACACAGGTAATGCCCGAAGAACAGTGGCGCAGCAGCACCTTTGCGAGACACTGCAGTGCAAGGCAACAGGCACTTCCGGCCCGCGCGCTTCAAAACTTCCGCTTCCTGCCTTGGCTAGCTGGCGCCGTCGAGCCGGATTGGCTGTCGATGCAGTTACGTCACAATATTGTGGGTCAGGGGCGGACCTGCAGGTTCCCCAGCCTGCCCCAGAGGGAATCTGTGTCCTTGAGGGGAATGCAGTTCTGGGGACCCGAAGGAGGAGGGAGCTAGGTGCTCGGACTCAGGTTTTGGGTCAGAAGGGGACAGGGTCCCGACCTAACTCCTGAGTCTTGGGAAACGAGAACTATAGGTTGGGACCTTTTGTGTCCCCCAGGGCGCGGGGGCACTGGGAAGTAGAAGTTAAAGGCACAAGCAGGTTTTGGTCATAAATTATTTATTAAAACAATCTCAGGAAGGTCCGTGGGTTCCCATCCCCAGGGCAGGTGTGCGTCGAGGGGGTGGGGGGGTGGGGGTGGTGGACGAGTCCCAGCCCTGGGCACACGCTGAGGTACGGCGTCAGGCGGTGAAGTGTTGGGTCACGGCTGGAATAACAAGCTTCTCCGTGCTGTGGGAAGACCATCAGAGAGACGGTGGAACAAGCTTCTCCGTGCTGTGGGAAGACCATCAGAAAGAGGGTATGGGCTCCAAGTCCCCAAAGGCAGCCTGTGGCGCAGGGAGTTGCGCTGGTCGCGCCCTCTGCCGAGAGAAGTCAGGTCCCCGGGCAGGAGAAGGTAAAGTTCTCACCAGTTGTTGAAGCCCCGAACCCGGCACGCCTGGAACACGTCGACTAGGCTGGCATCCCGGAGTTCTCCTGGGAGTATCAGGTCGTCGGCTGCAATTCCGTTGTAGTTCCCGCAGGCTGCCCGGAGGCGTCCTCGTAGCGCGGGGGAGGCCCGTAGGGACACAGCCCCCTCGGGCCCCACCAGCACCCGCAGCACGGGGGACCGCTCGATAACAACTCGGGAGCCCTCAGCCCAGCGTACGACCACGCCCCTGCACACTTGCGCCGGGAGGCTGGCGGGTTGTCCATTCACCTGCAGAGAGGAGGCGAGTGAAGGGCGGGGATTAGGGCCCGAGTCCGGAGGCGGGGCTCTGAAACTACTGTGAATCCTGCCGGGTGTCTCTATCAAAATGGCATACCCAGGTCTTTGCTAGAGGAAAAAGGTCTGGTATTTGCTTTCAAATCCTCCAGCACGAACAAAGCAAAGAGTGGGAGGAAAAGATGAAAGCAAAAATGGCAAAACATTTGTAACTGTAACAGAGTTTCATGACACACCATTCTCTCTTCTTTTGTGATGCTTGAATTTTTCCATAATAAACTCTTTCCTAAAAGGGAGCTTTAGAGAACAAAGTCTCTAGAACCAGTTGCATTTCTCTCACCTGTGTCTTCATAATCTAATAACCGCTTACACATACTCTGTGCCAGGCACTATTCCAAGTGCTTTAATATTTGGTTATTTATTTTAGAAGATAAGGTATGACAGTATATTACATTATGTAATATAATTGATATTTTAATATACTGTCACCTAACTTAATTATGTAATTAATGATATTAAATTTATAAATGATACTAAATCCTCACCAACACTCTGACAGGGTAGATCAGTACTGTATGCCTAGGTGCCTCTTGCCTTTTACTGATTAGGAAACTGAGGCCCAGAGAAGTAACATAGCTTGCCCAGGTTCACATAGCTGGTAAGTGGCAGAGCCAATTTTGAACCAAAGGGGTGTGATTTCATGACCTGTGTTCTTGACCATTCTGTTTTATATATTGCCTCTCCATTAATAATATAAAAGTGACCGCAAGAGCAATCACAGTTTTTTTTTTAACGTTTACTTATTTTTGAGAGACAGAGACAGCATGAGCAGGGGAGGAGCAGAGAGAGGGAGACACAGAATCTGAAGCAGTCCCCAGGCTCTGACCTGTACACACAGAGCCTGACACAGGGCTCGAACTCATGAACTGTGAAATCATGACCTGAACCAAAGTAGGATGTTTAACTGACCGAGCCACCCAGGCACCTGCAATCACAGTTTAAAAAATTTTTGTTTATTTACTTTTTTAATGTTTATATTTGAGAGAGAGAGAGAGAGAGAGAGAGAGAGAGAGACCTGGGGAGGGGCAGAGAGGGAGGGAGAGAGAGAATCCCAAGCAGGCTCCATGCTGTCGGCGCAGAGCCCTACTTGGGGCTCAGTTCCACAAACTGTGAGATCATGACCTGAGCCGAAATCAAGAGTCAGATGCTTAACCAACTGAGCCACCCAGGTGCCCCTTAGGTTTATTTACTTTTAAGTACTCTGTACACTCAACATGGGGCTCAACTCACAACCCCAAGGTCAAGTCTTAAGCTCTTCCAACGGAGTCAGCCAGGCGCCCCAAGAGCTTCTATTTACTGAGCACTTCGTATATGCCACACACTCTGCATGAATCCTCACAGCTACCCTATGTGGTACTATTCTAATCACCACTTTTTGTGGTTGAGCTGGGTTGTGGCAGAATCCTAGCTGCTCTCTTGCTGGACCATCCTCCCACTCTTACCAGTAGCCTCCTTCTATTTCTCAACATGGGGTTTCAGGTTTGTTTCCCTCTTACTTATAAACAGTATCCATTTTGCCTGCCAGATTCCAGTTCTGCTGCTCTCTGGTTACCACCTGTCTTGGGGGAGCCAGGTGCTCTCCACTCTGGCCCCTCTCCCCACTGGATCTCCAACCTCTCCTTGTCTGGCTTCTTCCCATCAGCACTTAAACATCCCAGGGTTTTTCCCATCACAAAATCGTAATGGTAAACCAGTTTTAAAAGGCCTCTGCCTCTTCCTGGCTTATCTCTACTCTCACCTGTTTGACAAGGGCAGTTTGTATGTACAACTTGTCAAGAGAGCTATTCCTGCTGTCTCCATTCCCAAACCTGCAGTCCAGGAGCTTTCCCCCTGCTGTGATTTCTTAAGTCACTAACAACCTCCCTGGCCCTAAGTCCAAAGACATTTAGTGGGCTATTTTAAACTCAACAGTTCATTTTCACCACTGTTCCCCAAATATGCTCCCTCTGTTTTCCTGGCCTTGTTCCGTTCTCTTCCCAAGCTTAAAATCAGGTCTCAGCTCATTTGTCACCTTCTCCAGAAAGCCTTCACTGGTCTCCTAAACTGAGAGTATCTCCTCTGGGCTTCCACAGTCTACCTGTGCTTCTCCCATTCCAGCCCTGATCACCCTACCTGGGCTACCTGGGCTTCCCCTATTAGAGCTCTGAGGAGGAGGAGGAGTAGTAGTAGTAGTAGTAGTAGACTACTCAGTCAGTAGTTCCCAGGAGTTGAGCAGCACTTGAGTCAATGTGGGGGATCAGTGGGTCCTGAGAAGTCCAGGGTGAAGTTTATATAGGGTCTAGAGAGGGTCATGGGAGAGCATGACAAGGACATTTAGCCAACGGAGGTCAATGTGAGAGCACAGTGATGGGAGAGTTCTATGTTAAAAGGGTATGGCATGCCAATGAGGGATCAAAAGGCCCCAGAGATCAGTGCCAGATTATAAAAAAGTCTTGGCTTTTACTGAGGAAGTCCCTTACCCATATTTCCTGATTGGTTCCCACAGCTGCACAGCCATCCCTGAAGCCGATGATCACTCGTGGTTTGAGAGCAGTGCAGCTAGGACAGGGCAGGAAGTCAGCAATGACATGGAACCAGTCAGGATCCTGGGGCCTGGAACCCACCAATGTGGCTAGCTCATAGGCACAGGACATAACAGGAATGGGTGTGAGCCCACTGAAGCCATCAAAGGTGGTGAAGAGGCCCCCGGGCACTAGGCGACATGTAGCACCCTCCCTGGGCTCACACCACCGCACACCCCCATCCAGGATGCAGTCTGTGCCCTGTGGGCAGGAGAAGGGCTGGCACTGGAGGCCTTGACCATGCAAGCATATACAGCGTTCCTGGCAGCCAGGCAGGATCAGTGCCTCCCCAACCTGCAGAGAGAGAGAGACTCAAAATCAAATTCAAAAAACCATATCAACAAACAGCTAAGCACATGTATAAAACATATCATGAAGGACTAAGTTCCTTAATATATAAAGAGTTCCTAGAAATAAAAAAGAAAAAGACCAATAAGTCAATATAAAAACATGAACAAAGCTATTCAGAAAGTTAATAGAAAAAGAAATATGTTTCTTAGGCATTTGAAAAGATGCTCAACCTTCTAACAAGACAAATACAAATTAAAAATCCATTGAGCTGTTTTTCTCTGAGATGGGCAAAAATAAAAAAAGTTTGATGAATTTCTCCAATTGTCCCCCAAATATCTATTAACTGTTCTTTTTCAACTAGTATATAATCAAGCTTTGTGTACTGCGTTTGACTATTGTGGTTTTAAAGTCTGTTGCAATCTGGGACAATCCCTCTGCTTTTTTCACTGGTGTGTGAAAAACCTTAAGAGCTCTCTGCAAGTTCTGATGTGTGGCCAGTGTCAGTACTAGCGTGGAGAGGACATGCAATGGCAACTGTAGCAGCTCTTATGCCCTGTTCCTCCCAGTTGGGCATGTATTCATTCCTGGGGTTGGTTTGGGGTTTAAAGTTTATGTATTTATTTTGAGAGTGAGAGTGCAAGTGGGAAAGGGGCAGAGAGAGACAGAGACAGAGAGACAGAGAGAGAAGGAGAATCCCAAGCAGGCTCCACACCACCAGTGCAGAGCCTGATGTGGGGCCTGAACTCACGAACCGTGAGGTCATAACCTGAGCCAAAGTCAGAAGCTTCACTGACTGAGCCACCCAGGCACCACTAGGGTTTAACCAATCATTTTTTCGTATCTGGTGGCCTCGAATCTCCAAGACAACTATGTCAGTCATCCCCTGGGGGGCTTTTCTTTACCTCTGAATGGATTCAAGGAGCTGCAAAGCCTTGAAGAGGACGCTTTGCCTGCCGAGGGTCCATCCATCTGTGGTCTTCTGGTAACAGCCTTCCAGTTTCTTTGGGGAATTAGCCCCACTTTTCTGTCTGTGGAGTTTCTTAGGTGATATACCTACCCTCTGGCTTCAGCTCTGGGCGCATGCCCCAGGTCTGGCTAGTCAGAGACAAATCAGAGTACCCCATATCTCCTGGCCTCTCTGGTTTAGGGATGGGCAAGTGGGACAATAGGAGTCAGCACTGGGACTTCTGCTGGAACTACTGAGAGAGGGGTCTGTCCTTCCACTGAGATGGCTAAACTGTACACCATAAACTTGGAGAAGAAGGGGACCACCACTGCCCAACATGCAGAAGTGATTTGAAAATGAGGCTATGCATGTCTTCAAATATCCATTCTCCATTTCTTCCCCAGAATTAGAATTTTTGGCTGCATTCAGGGATACCCAGCTAAAGATACATCTTCCAGCCTCCTCTGCAGCCAGATGGGGTCCCTTCGTGAAGTTGTGGCCAATGGGATATGAACAGAAGTGATATGTGCTACTTTTGGGTTATGCCCTTAAAGAGCGGGGCCTGACCTCCCTGTCCCTTCTTTTTCCTGGCCAACTTGCTTGAATGAAGATGTGGTGGGGAGTAGATGATCACAATACTACAGGGGAGGTAGAACCACATGACAGAAGAAACCTGTGTCCCTGACTTGGATGAGCCAAGCTGGTTATTCTTGGACTGTTCATGAGAGAGAAATAAGCTTCTATCAAATTTAAGCCACTGTAATTTTGAGACTGTTATGGCATTTGGACCTAGAGCCTACTTGATATAGAAGCTATCATAGAAAAAGGAAAAGACAGGGATGAAAGACAGAAAGAAACTTGAGTTCTAGTGACATCATTTGAGTCCCTGAATCCAGCCATGCGTGAAAGCCTCAGATTTAAACAATTAAAGGTAGGTATGTTCCTTGTTGTATTTAAGATACTTGGCATCATTTTCTTCATTTACAATGGCAAATGCTGACTGATACAGTGTGGTCCAGGGAACTTTTTTTTTTTTCTTAAGTAGGCTTCATGCCCAGCACAGAGCCCAATGTGTGGCTCAAATCACGATCCCGAGATCAAGACTTGGGCTGAGATGAAGAGTCAGATGGTTAGCCAACTGAACCACCCAGGTGCCCCTGGGGAACATTTTATGACAAGATATGGGAAACTTTGCACCCACCCACCCATGCCTGGGGACCTCTCTTACAGGGATGTAGCGTCCTCTGTGAAAGCAGCCGCAGTGGTCCTGAGACACACAGTCTGTGCCGTCAAAAATGAATCCAGGGTCACACTCACAGCCCTCATAGCATTGGGTAGAACAGTGAGCAGGGCTGGTAGGCTGGACACAGCCCCCATCACAGGTCCGTGCACAGATGCTGTAGTGGCTCCGAGGCGGACAAGTCAGAGCTGCAGGTGGATGGCAAAGGCTGGTGCTTAGGACTCAAGTTTCCCTCTCCAATCCTATTGCCTCTTGCCCCAGTCAGGCTAGCTTCCCACTGCTTTAAAAAAAATTTTTTTTAAGACATTGATTTAGTTTTGAGAGACAGAAAGACAGAGTGTGAGTGGGGGAGGGGCAGAAAGCGAGGGAAACACAGAATCCGAAGCAGGCTCCAGGCTCTGAGCTGTCAGCACAGAACCCGATGTGGGGCTCAAACTCACAAACCATGAGATCATGACCTGAGCTGAAGTCAGATGCCTAACCGACTGAGCCGCCCAGGTGCCCCCCCACTGATATTTTTCAACTTCCACACCGTTGAAATTCCAGTTCTCTCTCCCTTGGATGCCCTTCCCCCCAACACTGCTTAGCCAATTCCATCTACATCAGGACTGCTCTGATCCCCATCGGGAGAAGGGGCTCTTCCTGCTGCCTTCAACCTGCCCCGGAGGCAACCCACACCCAGCCAGAGCACTCACGGCAAAGCTTGGGTCCCCTCCAAAGCTTCACAGGGATGCCAGCTTCCTGACAGGCGGCAGTATATGCTGTGAGGGCATCGCAGAGACCAAGGTCCTGACCATGGGTATGACATACGTCTTGCAGGCATATCCTGAGGAAAGCCTTGGGGCTGATATGGCCCAGGCAGTGGCCAAAGGGACCATCTGGTGCCTGTAGGAGTCTACACAGTTTGGGAGCATCGAAGATCTGGGCAAGTTGCGTGGGGCAGCTGATGCTAAAGCCAAGACTGGGCTGGGGCAGTGGGCAGGGGTTAGTGACCAGGCCCCTGGACCAGGATCTTGTGTCTAGAGGCACATCAAGGGAGCCAACTTGGTCACCAAAGGCCCCACAGAGCCCCACCAGCTGGCCGTGGAAGGTGGAAGGCACAGTTAGGCGCACCTGGCTGCCCCAGTCATACATGATATGCAGCCCACAGGCAGTGTGCACCACCACGTGGCGGCCCTCCAACGTGGCCCAGGCCCTGCCCCCCGGCAGTACCCAGGGCAGCCGGCAGTGTTCACCATCCACCTGGGGAGGAAGAAAGGGGTCAAGACTGAGGCTGAGAAGGTTGAGCCTGCTCCCACGCCTCCCAGTATCCTGGACATCCCTCCCAGCTGTGCCACAAATGAACTGTGAGAGTTGGGTGGAAAAGTTAGCCTCTCTGAACTTTAGTTTCTTTATTTGTAAAATGGGAGGATCAAAGTACCTACTTCCTAGGGCTGTTGGGAGAATTAAATAAATCAACAAAAAGTACTTAGAAAAATGCTCAGCATGTGGGAAGTGCTTAATGACCTAGGCCAAGATCACCTAAATTCCAGTCAACTCACATATGTGTGAGAAAGCTGGCTGAGTAAGTCACTGAGAATTTTTTTTTTTTTGAGCTTGTTATGCAGCATTAGCGGACTAATACAGTTGTTATGAAGATTAAATGAGATGGTACAAGTAGTGCTCAGAACAGTGCCTAGCACATAATTAGCACTAAATAGGTCCCAGGACCCTTCCTCTGGCCTTCTCTTCCTCATGAGGTCTCACCACACTTCTTTTTGAAGCTCTCTCTACTTCTGGCTGCCTAATCTCACCACACTCCTGCTTTCTCTGCTACTGTTTTGCCTAAGTTTTCATCCCCACCCATCCTAGAAGGCCCTAGTGATCTGGCCCCATCATTTCTCCAACCTCATTATCTCTTCCTCAACCCCTTACTCACTTACTTGCTCACTCACAAGCTACACTGACTTCCTCCTATTCCTCCAACACACCAGGCACCATCCCAGTTCCCTGACCTTCGCACTTTGTGTTCCCTCTGCCTGGTTTGCTCCTTCCCAGATGTTCACATGGACCCCTCCCTTACCTCCTTCAGATCAGTGACTCAAATGTTACTTTGTCAGTAGAGTCTTCCTCATCACCTTATTCAAAATCCTAAACCTCTTTACACTGTTTCTGTACTCTCTCTTCCTTGTTTTATTTTTCTTTATAGTTTTCTTTTTCTTTTTTTCTTTTTTTTTTTTTTTTGAGAGAGAGAGAGTCAGAGACAGCATGAGGTGGGGCTGGGGCGGGGGGAAGAGGGGGGCAGAGAAGGAGGGAGAGAGTAAGAATCCCAAGCAGGCTCTGGCACTGCCAGTAGTGGAGCCCAATGCGGGGCTCATACCAACCAACTATGAGATCATGACCTGAGCTGAAACCAGAGTTGGACGCTTAACCCACTGACCCACCCAGGTGCCCCTATTTTTCGTTACAGTTCTAAACTCATCATCGGATGTACCACCTATTTTACTTATTTATATACTTATCATCTGTTTCCCTGGAGGAATGTGAGCTCTCCCAGGACTTAGTCATCATCAAATCCTCCGGCCTTTCCTGGACCACCGAGAGACCCTCCAAACAATTTACTGAAATAATCCTGAATAACTAATTTTATTCAATCCTGGGTAGTAGGTGATAATGCATATCTAACAGCTACCCTTTAGTGAGCCATTACTGTGTCCCACGCAATGCTTCCACCTTGTCACATATTTGCACCATCTCTTAAGTCTTAAGGGACAGCCACGCCCACGTTACATATGGTGGGGGAAACAGAGGAACCTCCAGGAGGAAGAGGGTGGGGTGTGGGCGCGGTCCAGTGAACCCCTACCGTGATGAAGCCGACAACTGCGCGGTCTAGCTGCAGGTGGTGCCCGGAGAGGTTGAGGTGCAGACTGAGTAGCCCGGCCCCATCGCGGGCCACGTCCAGGCTGAAGGAACAGGGACCCCGGCTTGGGGCGCGGGCGAGCACTTGCAGGCAGCTCTCGGGAGAGAAAGGCGCGGGCGGGGGCAGCGTGTGCGTGCGGCCGTCGAAGGCGAGCACGTGCGCGGTCCCGGCGAGGGCGCAGCTGCCTCGGCCGTCGGGCAGGCAGCGGCGCACGCCCCCGCGCAGGCCGCACACTCGCCCGCGCCCGCACGGCCGCGGCGCGCACGTCACCACGCCGCCCGGGCGGCAGCGGCAGCGGCGTGCGCAGCCTGGCCCCGGGTACCAGACGGCTCCTAGAGCTCTGTAGCGGCCAGCGCGAAAGCAGCCGCACTTGGCCGCAGGCACGCAGGCGGCGCCGCTTAGCAAGAAGCCCGTGTCGCACACGCAGCCCTCACAGCAGCGGCTCCCGCAGGCGCCGCGGCCAGAGCGGCTCTCGCTGCCCGCGCACGTGGCTGGGCAGCACGGGCCGCACAGCTCATAGTGCGAGTGCGGCGGGCACCGTAACGCTGGGGAGACCCGCGGGGTGCGAGGGCCAGAGCGAAATGAAAGAGATGGAGAGACGCGGGAAAGAAATAGCGGGGGACAGAGAAAGGGGTAGGCCGGGAGAAAGAAACGGACGGGAAGACAGACGGAGGGAAGATAGAGGGTGGGGGTGAGTGGAAGAGCAACATGGAGGGGAGAGAGGACGAGGAACGGAAAGTGGGAACACCAGGTAGAGATAGTGAGGCGCAGAAAGAGAGACACAGAGGCACGGGAGAGACAGAAAAAGAGACGGACACAAAAGACAGGAAGATCTCGTTAATGAAACTGCTGCCCCATCCAGGTCTAACTCTTCTTCAAGTCCCACCCTTCTTCACCTGGCTCCACCCACCCAGGCCTGAACTTCATTGGTCCTCCTGCGTCCGTCCCTTGGTGTCCCAAACCCCAGCTCTTAGGAGCTTCACCCACTGTGTATGCCAAGCCCCGCACACTCACGACAGAAGTCAGGCGTCCTCCACGGCCGCAGGTGCACATCCAGAGCCTGACAGGCGACAGTGAAGGCGGCCAGGGCTCGGCAGACGATGGGACGGGCTCCGTGGTGGCGGCACACGTCGTCCAGGCAGTTGTCCAGGAATGGGAGTGGGTCCAGCGCAGCGTAGCATGGCCCCAAGGGACCCTCGGCCCCCGCCAGCAGCCCGCAGTACGCGTCTCCAGCGAATCGAGTGCGCGTGGACACTGGACACTGATTGTGGCAGAGGGGCCCGCAGACTGGGCCACAGCCTGGCACTTCTGCCACCTTCCAGATGTCGGGCAACGGCACCGTGGGGCTGCTCGGGCCTCTTTGGGCACAGAGTCCACACAGGTAGGGTCCGTAGGGCCTCGGCAGCGTTACACGTGCCAGGCTGTCCCAGTCGTAGGTGAGTGAGAGGCCGAAGTCCGTGTCTACACAGAGCTGGCGGCCTTGGTAGTAGGCACGAAGGCAGTGGCCGTGAAAGAAGGGCAGCGATTCCAGAATTCCGTCCACCTACAAGGGAGGGCATGCAGGTATCAGCAGGGGAAGGATGTAGTGGCTGTCGCAGAAGTTCTTGGAAATGCCAATGAAGGATCAGAGAAGGATCAAGGGGAACATCGGTTAACCAGGGTAGTCATTAGGAATCGCAAGGAGATTCAATGGAACGTCAGTAGAGGCTAAATGAAGGGTGAATTAAAGGATCCCACGGATGGGTGAGTGTGTCAGTGGTAGAGATTAGATGATTAGAGTTAATGAGGGGGTGGAGTCAGAAGGTGAGTCAATGAATTAATGCTACAGTCTCAGGAAGGCTTAAAGAGTGAGACTCAGTCAAAGACAGGCTCAATTGGGTATTAGAAAGCCCTGAGAATTCAGTGGAGGAATCCATATCAATAGGAAGCTCAATGGGAGAATTGGAATGGCTTGGGAACTCAATGGAAAAATCCACAGAGATGTAAATGGCATTAATGGGCCAGTGAGTGAATCACTAGGAAGGTCAACAAATAGCTCAGTACAGATCTATGGGGTGTGGGGTGAGGTCAAGAGGACAGTAAATAGGGTTAATGGGGCAAATCAATATAACTGTAGTAGGACCAGTGGGGGAGGGGCAATGAATGGGTTCGTGGGATTTTCAGTGGGAGAAAAATGGAGGGTCGGGCGCCTGGGTGGCTCAGTCAGTTAAGCGTCGGACTTCAGCTTTGGCTCAGATCATGATCTCATGGTTTGTGAGTTTGAGCCCTACCTCGGGCTATGTGCAGACAGCTCAGAGCCCAGAGCTTGCTTTGGATTCTGTGTCTCCCCCTCTCTCTCTGCCCCTCGCCAGCTTGCACTCTCTCAAAAATAAATAAACATTAAAAGAAAAAAGAAAGAAAGAAAGAAAAAAAGAGGGCCAATGGGGAAGTCAAGGCTGAGTCTATGGGTTAAAGGGGAGTCAACTGAGGACTCAGTGGAAGGTTAATGGGAGAATAATAGGAGACTCAAGGGTAGAAGTCTCAAATAGAAAGTTTGTGGGAAGGGATCAACAGGCAAGTCAATGAATGGGCCACTAGGAAATTGGAGTAGACATCTCTGAGAACCAGTGAGAGAGTTGATAAAGGGGGTATCAGCAGGAAAAGAGCGGTCTACAGGTTACCTGTGGGTAATGGGCATGGTGAGGGACAGTAGGTACGTATGGAGCCTTTGAAAACTCACCCGGATGTGGTTGAGATCTTCTGGACTCAGGTCCAGCCTCAGGCCACAGGCTAAGAGGGTCAGGGCCTTGGCCCAGCCACGTGGCCGCAGCAGTGGGGTCAAATCCAGGCTGAAGGGCTCAAGGTCGGCATGGGCTGTGTCACAGAGACCCGCCAGGCGATAGACACAGGAGCCAGGGAATTCGTAGTGAGCTCCTCCAAATGTGTGGAAGTAGAAGTCTCCAGAGGCAGTGCACACCAGTGGCTTCTCCAGGACAGTGGGACTGGGTGAGGACTGGGCTGACAGGCAGTGGTACCAGCCACCCGTGAAGGCCTTGCAGTGACCGTGGCACTTGTCAGGCCAACACTGGGGAAGTTTGCTCACCAGGGCCCCAAGGGTTGGGCAGTGGCAGTGCCAAGTACAGTTGTCTGTCCAGAAAGTACGGCCTTGGTGCAGGAAGCAGGAGCAGTGTGCAGGGGGCATGCACTGGCCGTCCTGCAGCAGGTAGCCAGGCAGGCACTGGCAGGTAGGAGCACAGGGGTGGCTACAGTGCTCTGGGGCTGAGGGGTTGGCACACGTGGCTGGACATGCAGACCCACAGGGAACAAAGCGGGAGTTTTCTGGGCACTGGGGACTGGGACTGGGGAGCAATGGTGGGGAAACCAGCGGTGGGGCCACAGAGCTAGGGGCAGGGGCCAAGGTGGCTGTGGGGGAGAGAGAAGATCAAGGACCTATGAGTCCCAGGAGTCTGGGTCACCAGTCCCCTCCTTCCCAGGATGCAGGAGTCATGCCCCAATCTCTGGCCCCTGAGACTATAGTGCTGGGCACCTTGCAATCGACAGCCTAGGACTCCATCTGTGATGCCACAGACCTCCTCCGTAGGGCAGCTGAAGGGGACACAGGCCACACCTTCCCCTAGGTGGCAGGTACAGGAGGAGGAGCAATTCTTGATGAGGATAGTCTGGCCAGGCTGTGGAGGAAGGGAGAGATGGTGAAAGGTGAGGTGGTATTGAAGGGAAGGTGTAGCCAAAGGTTCTGAAATGAGAGGATCCAAATAAACCTCTAACAAGGGCCCAAGAGGATGCTCACAGGGAAGTACAGGCCATTGTGGAAGCAAGAACAGTGGTCCACAGGGACGCAGTCACCCTTGGCGGGGAAGAATCCATCATCGCACTCGCAGCCCTCAGCGCAGGGAGTGGGGAGCTGTACTACCTCCTGAACACCTGCACAGGCCGCGGGACAGGGGTTCACACACAGGCTGTAGTGGCTGTGTGGGGGGCACCGCATGGCTGTGGAGAGGTGGCTTGTCAGACTCAGGCAAGCCAGGGGCCTGCCCTCCGCTTCCCCGGCACCCTCAGATTGCATCGTTCCCGGAAGACCTCCCCTTAGATTAATCCTAACAGCAGTAACAACCGGCAGTGATTGAACAGTGTCTGCGCACTATGCAGTGTGCTAGCTACTTAAGTGCATCCTAGATATGACTAATGTGGCTTCCCTGCTCTTTGTCTTTTAGGGGGTCTTTCCCCGGCAATCCCAGCCCCTGTTGAAAGGGTTGACCATTACTTGAACCACCAAGTGATCCCACCTCCTATGCTGCTTGTTTGGGTCCATAAGGAACCTGTCAGTGGATTCTAGTGGTGGAGGTCTTTTCTTGGCCTCTCTGCCCTTCTGACAATAATAACTTCCGCTTGCTTTTTGGCAACTATCCATCCTTACTTTCAACATGTGGACTGAGGTGATTCCACATCCACGTTCCAGGGTTGTGTACAGAACCCCAGGGCTGGCTAATCAGATTATTCTTCCCTCCTCTGGTTCACAATAATTGGACAGGCGAAGCCTTGGGTGGCGAGCCTGGGACTTTAGCTGGGGTCACTGGGAAAAGGATGTTACATTTTTGCAAAGGCATTGAAGCTGGTAGAATTGTCAGCTTGAAGTTGCCAAAGCCTTGCGGCTACCACAAGAGGAGAATCTACTTGAGAATAAAGCTAACAGAGAGAGAATGGAAGGGAAGAAGATGGACAGGGAGAAAAATGGACTTTTTAAATCTGCAGTTGAAAATTCTTAATCTAGCTAAGACTGAAGATAGAAACACCCTCAGTCTTTGCAGTTATATGTGCTCCAAATCATTTATTCTTTCTCCCCTCAGTTTGAGTGAGGATTCTGACATCGCTATTAAGAGTCCTGCTGGATATAGTGGCCACATTGTGTACCCATGACTGGCTGGTTGGGTCAGGGCTGGATAAATGACCCTGACAGACAGAGGTGAGGGTGGCCATTGGTCTGTAAGTTAAGAGCAAGCCAAACATTCCCTCCAAGAACTTTTGAACCTGGAGGCAGAAAGAGAGAGACACTGACACCAAAATGATAAATTAAGGTGGGGCCAAGAGTCCATGAGGATCATGGAGGATACACGTGGACATAGAAACGTGAAGTTGATGAGAACCTGTTAAGTGAACAAATATTCAGATGCCAGCTAAGTCATTTTCTAGGTGGGTGATACTGAGCAAGTTCCTTAACCACCTATGCCTTGGTTTCCCTCATCCATAAAATGTACTTGCCTGATGGGGCTGTTGGGAGAATTGAGGGCTTAGCACCCAACGTGTATTCAGTAAGGTCAGCTGTTCTTTTCATGTTATTACTGGAACTATTTTTACATTATTGTTGGAGAGACACTATAGCATAGGGGTTGAGAGAGAGGGTTCTGGAGCCAGGTGGAAAGGCCAGTTCTGCCCCCTACTGGCTGTGAGATCTGGGGGGATTCTCTGTGCCTCAGTGTCCTCAACTACAGGAGGCAGACGATGATCCCATCTCCTAGAACAGTTCTAAGATGGAGTGGGCTGACTTCAAGCACCGCAATACAGCTTCTCAGACCTAGTCTTGCATCCGGGTCTCCTGGAGGGCTTGTTAAAACAGGTTGGTGGCTCCCACTCCAGAGTTTCTGATTAAGTCTGGGGCAGGGCAAGACTTTGCATTGTAAACAAGCCCTGAGTATTGCATTGTAAACAAGCCCTGTAAACAAGCTGATGCTGCTGGTCCAGGGACTAGGAGTTTAACGCAGCGCCTGATATTGAATGAGTGCTCTGTAAACGTTACCTAAGGGATAAAATCAAATCTGTTTTCCCAACCACACTGTGCGTGGGACTCTGTCCTGTTTGGTGCTGTATCCTTAAAATAGGCCGACACATAGTAGGTCCTCAACTAACACCTGCGTTATGACTGAAGACCAGACCAGTCTCCCGCCTCGGGACCCCACCCCGCGGGGGCGGCTCGTAAAGCCCTCTGGCAGGGGACATACGGCAAAGGCTGGGAGCCCTCCAGGGCCGCATATCCGCACCAGCCGTCTGGCAGGCAGCCACGTAGGCTTGCAGGCAGGCACAGAGCACTTTGTGGTTCCCGCGGGCGCGGCCCACGTCGGCCACGCAGGCCTGGTAGAAGGGCTCCGGCGGCAGGAATGCGTGGCAGGGTGCCAGGGGGCCGCTGGGCTCGCGCAGGAGGTCGCAAGCGCCACGCCACGCTGCACCCGCGTCCTCGGTGGCCGGGAGGCAGCCCGAACCCGGGCAGGGACGCGGCGCGGCGCAGGGCCCGGGCCTTGGCAGCTGCAGGTCATCCGTCGCGTTGCCGTTGAAGTTGCCGCAGAGGCCGCGTGTGAGGCCGCGGTAGGCCGCAGGCAGCTCCACGCTCAGGTGGCAGCAGAGCCCGAAAAGCAGGCGCGGGCCTCCACGCACCGCGAGCACCACAGATGCGCCGCGCGCGAAGGCGCGCACCCTGCCCCCGCTCAGCGCGAAAGGCAGGCAGCGCCGCACGCCGTCCACCTGCGGGCAGGGGTGGGGCAGCCTAGAGTCAGGGGGGAGGTCCGGGTCCGGAAGAACTGGGAGAAGACTAGTGGGGAGGAGTAGTGCGGGCAGTGGGTGCGCCAGAACAGGGGAAGAGTGGGCAGGGACTGCTGGAGTGTGAAGAAGGACATGGGGTGAAGGAGAGGGGTCAAGGGGCAGGGCGTTCAAGGCAGTGCTTGGGTGTGGGTATAGTGGGAAGGTGTGGGGGAACCTGGAGAGGGGAAGGAGAGTGAGGGGAGGGAGAGTGGTGAAGTGGGCCTGGAGTGCAGGGACAGAGGGGAAATTCCTTACTCAGGGACCGAAGAGAGATCTGAGGGCATCTGTGGACCTGGGGGTTGGGGCAGTAGAGCTGGGGAAGAAGAGGGAGGGGATGTGGAGACAGGAGGAGGAGGAGGAGGAGAGAGGAAGAGGGACCACTTTGGAGAGAAAAAGAGTGGGAAAGCTGGAGAGGAAGGGCAGTGGTGAGGTAGGGGCACCAGAGAGGGGGTTTGGGCAGCCTGGAGCAGGGGTCAGGGAAGGCTAGGTGGGCGTTGGTAGGAGGTAATGGCAGACGTGGAGCCTGAGAGGGCGCATGGAGATCCAGGTGGAGGAGGAAAAAAGGCAGAGAGGAGAGATGAAGACCCTGGCGTGGGAGAGAGGGACAGGTAGGGTGTAGGTACGGGTGGTAGACAGAGAAAGAGGCGAGGGAAGATGGAGAGACAGCCTGAGCAGCATGGAACAGGGATGTGCAGACCCAGCTACTGAGAGAGGGATTGAAAGGGGAAGGGGCAGAGAGGGGGAGGAAGCAGAGAAGGGAGAAGGAGGAGATTATCGGAAATGAGGTTGTTGGAGAGAGGAGAAAATCGGAAGGCGATACTCAGAGATCCCACCGGGCAGAACAGAGACTGCCAGGCAGCTGAAAGGAGGCGGGTGACGGGGGGGGGGGTGGGGGGGGGTGGGGGCTCACCGTGATGTATCCCCAGTCCTCGCAGTCTAGGCCGAAGCGGTGGCCATGCGCGCGGAGCAGCACGCGGCAGAGTTTGGGCATCCGTGGACCTGTCTCCAGCACCACCTCGAAGGGCCTCCCACCCCGAAGTCGACCCGTGCCCGTGCCTACCAATGAATAGGTGCAGGCGCCCGGGAGGTGGAAGGTGGTGCCGTCGAAGGTGCGATAATAGAGTCCGTCTGTGGCAAGGCAGAGGCCTGGGCCGCCCCGGGCTGCGCGGCAGGGTTTGCAGGCCACCCGGCCGCCAGGGTGACAGCGGCAGCAGCGACCGGTCGCGGTGGAAGGGGGCGGCAGCGGGGCGCCGGGTTCCAAGTAGCGGCCGGCGCTCAGGCAGCCGCACTGAGCAGTGGGCACACAGATAGCGCCACTCAGCACAAAGCCCGCGTCGCATACGCAGCCCTCACGGCAGTGCCCAGCGCGATCGCAGCCGGGTGGTGGCTCCAGCCCCGCGCAAGTGACAGAACAAGCCGGAGCGCACAGCGTGTAGTGCGAGTGTGCGGGGCACAGCGGGCCTGCGGAACCAGTAGGAATGGAAGGTTACTTTGCGGCCTGTGGGTGTTGGGACTCTCACTCCCTAACTCTGGGGCTAGGATGGGGTATCTGGGGCCCTGCCGGGGCAAAGCTCTACCTGGGCAGAGCTGCAGGTACCTTCAGATAGCTAAGGATGCGGTGGTTAACCATGCCTCTGATGAGGCATAGCTGATCTGTAGGGCTTGGGACGGGTAAGAGCTTAGGGGCTGGACCATGAACAGGTCTGAGTCCCTGAGAGGTAAGAGCTGAAGGGTTGGACCATAATCAGGGCTGAGAAGAGGGAAGGATAAGAGCTGGGGGGCTGGACTTAAATCAGAATACACCTGCCACTTTAGCATGGGCAAAGGTTGAGGGTCTGGTGGGGAGTGGAGGGATGGCTGAAGGCTGGTGCAGTGGGAAGTACAGGGTCTCAGGGATACATTGTGCAGGGAGGAGCTGGCACTCTGGGATGAGCAAGAGCCAAGGAGCCACATCTCAGTCAAGAGTGGGGCCAGGTTCCCCAGATGAGCAAAGATGGAGAGAGACGCTAGACTGAATCCCTAGGCACTCACTGCACAGGCTTGAGTTCCGCCATTGGAAGACTTGGCCACCCAGCAGCTGGCAAGTTTCACAGTAGAGGCTGAGCATGGGGCAGGGTCCAGTGCCCAGGCATACATCCACCATGCAATCTTGGACATAGGGGCTTGGTGCCAGCATCTCATGGCACAGCTGGAAGGGCCCCAGAGGGTCCAAAAGGATGTCACAAGGGTGGGCAAAGTGGGTTGGGCTGCTGGTGGTTGGCAGAGTGACACAAGATGGTGGCAGTGGCGGCATCTTGTCAGCAGCATCCAGGCACCCAGTCGAGGAACCCACCAAATATCTATGGCCAAAGGCCCAGGCCATTGCATCCTCAGGCAGCTTGGTGCCCAGCACGATTCCAGGCACCTGGAGGTCATTCATGGGGTCCCCATTATAGTCAGCGCACAGCCCCACCACATGGCCCTTATATGCTGCTGGAAGATCCAGTACTACGCGGATCCCAGGGGCATAGGTCACACGCAGGCCAAAGGGACAGCTGACCACAGTGTCCCAGCCATGGCGAAAGATGAGTGTATTGTTGCTCAGAGCCTGGAATGGTAGATTCTGCCAGTCACCATTCACCTGTGCAAAGAGGATATGTCAAGGTGGGGCTCTAGGGACCCCGTATCATTACCAAGGATGCCAGTGTCCCTAGGTAAGGGTATAAGAGCAGGGCCCCCAGAAGGTCTTTTTGAAGGACTGTCTACAATGACCACCCCCAACCCAACAAATAAAAGCTTGGGGTGCTGTCCACAATACTGATACTTTTTCCAACAAATACTTGGATGGTGAGAACTGTGGATTCTGGGGTTTGGGGCTATAGTATTCCTGGATCAGATTTGGGGAGATGAAAGCCACAGCTTCTGGAAGTGACTGCAGTGTCTGGCACATGTCTGGTCAATAAATATTTGTTGAGCTAATGCATGGATGAGTGAATGAGGCTCATAGGTCAAGTTAGGCTGTAGAGTCCTAGGGATGCTAGGATTTCTAGGTGTGGCAGGGGCTTCAGGATACTATGCAAATGGTTCAGGGAAGGGAGGTCTGTCCATAGCATATATAAATGTTGAGGCTGCTGTGCATGGTCTAACCATATTTGCCCACAGCATCTGGGGCTGGGGGTATAAGAATTTGGGATGAGGGTTTGTAAGCTTTTGGAGTTGGGGATTTGGAATTCCTGGATTGGGTTTAGGGGGTGCCCAGGACTGGGGCTAGAGTTGGGTCTAAAGTTCAGTTAACACATGTAACTTAGAATAGTGCCTGGAACACAGTAGGTATTCAGTAAGTGACTGTTGAATGAATGAATGAGTGAATGAATGAATGAATGAATGGGATTCTTGGGTCAGGACTGGAGTTTCAAGATCCCAGAATCAGGACTGAAAGCTCTGGTGTACTGGGGCTCACAATGAAGGTTCCAGAATTCTTGAGTCAAGGCTAGGAGTTTTTGTTCCAAGACAATCCAGGCCAGGAGTATTTGTCTCAAACACTTAGGTTGAACTATATGAAATTGCCGCATTTGTAGGAAAAAACACCAAATATTGGCAGCTTCGTGTCCAATTTTCATAACTACATGTGCAGGACAGTGACGTGTGGTAGTTAAGTGTCCTTTGACTTCGGAGCCATGTCGTCTGGGCTCAAATCTCGGCTCCTGGTTTGTTTAACTGTCTCACTTTGGCAATTTGTTTAACTTCTCTGTAAAATGAGAGAAATAATAATATGCACTGGAAAGAATTGTTGTAAGGATCAAGTAAGGATTTGTAATTGTGCCTGGCACGTGTTGGGGTAGGCCGTTGGGAAGGCAGAGAGGTCTTAGGTTCTGGGATTAAGGTCCCTTGGGGCCACCCATAAAGCTGTAGTCAGGGCTAGGCCCCTGGTCCCAAGAAAAGCATAAAACCTGGTCCTCACCCACATGCATTCAGGGGCCAGGCAAATAACTAAATGAGTAAAGTGGAGAGGGTGGGATGTGCTGGGGACTGCGACAAACTAGAGAGAAAGTATGTGCCCCTCGCTAGAGAGGGAAGTCCCAAACATACGTGGCCATGAGAATAGGTGACTAGTTGCCAGGGCTTCTAGTTTCTCAAGAGATACCATAAGTCCAGCCTTCTTTATTTAAAAATGGTAATTCAGTAAGAAATTTAAAATATGACCAAGGCAAACTGCAGAGAGAAAGTTACTGACAGCCTCTGGGTTCTGTCCTCTGTGGTCGGTGAATACTCACCCCCACAGCCCCACAGCTCCTCTCCCGGTGTCCCTATCTTTATTTGTCTTTCCTACCTTGATGAGAAAATTTGTCATGTTGAAGTGGTGTCAGAGTCATTGGGAACTTGGAATTACATTTCACAAGTGAGTAGTTGAGGTCATGTATTTTTTTTGATGATTTACAGAGACAGCATAAGAGACCCTGTAGCCCAAAATGCCAAGGTTTAAATACTAACTCTCGTATTTATAAGCTGTGTGACCTTGGGCCAATGGCCTCACCTCTCTGGGGCAGTTTCTTCATCTGGAAAATGGGAATGCCTATTGTATCTACCTTAAAAGGACTCTTGTGCATTATGTGTTATTTCATTGGCACCTAGCGCGCGTGCCTCCCGAGTGGCCTTTCCAACAGCACCAAAACTTCTTTTCCTGGGGAAATTATGGAGGACTGGGAAAGGGGGTTCTGGACTGATGGTTTGCTCCTAAAGTGTTAAGGCTTGAGTTCTAATTTGGGGGTTAGTTTTGGGGGGGTTAAAGTTAGGTGGCTGGGTCAGAGATCATGGGGCAAGAGGGAGGAGGTGCAAGATACTGGATTTAAGGTCCAATGTCACAGGACAAAAACTCAAGGTATGACCCTAGGGTGAGGTTAGGGGGATCTTGGGATCAGGTTTGGGAGTCTTGAGATGAGGACTCTGGGTCAGAGGACATAAGGTGAATGTGTGGGCAGGGCTGGGATTTTCTCACCAGGACACGACCGGGTTCCTTGGGGTCCAGCCTCAGATGGAATCCAGACACGTGTACTTCGAGGCTATTCGGGACGCCATCAGGACTGGTGCCCAGGAGCACACGGAAGTCAGCGAGCTCCTGTGGCGCTGAAGAACTGAGGCCGCTCAGCAGGTACACGCAAGAGCCAGGGAAGTGAAAATGGCGCCCATCAAAGGTGATGTAGTGGCCTCTGCCAGCCACCACGCATGTGGCCATGCTCGAGGGCACACACGTGCGCAGGTTGTGTGACAGCACGCAGCGCTCATGTGGCCTGCACCCCGTCTCAGTGCAGATCACGCTCCCTCCTAAGGCTGGGCAGAGGCAGCGGCGGCGAGTGCAGCCCACACCCTCCCATAAAGCCTCGCCTGGTGCCAGCAGACGTCCCTGGTGCACGCAGCCACAGCCACCAGGCCCTGGGCGCCGGAGGACACAGGCTGGGCCGCTGCGAACATAGCCAGGATTGCAGGTGCACGTCTCCCCGCAGGGCAGCGGGCAGGATGCTCCCAAGGGCCCCAAGCATGTCTCTGGGCAGGAGGAGCCACATAACTCATAATGGCTGTTTTGGGGGCACTCGATAGCTGGGGGGAGAAGGGGAGAAAGATGGAGGGGGAAGGAGTGTTTACATCAGGACCTCCCAGTCTGGTTCCAGAGACCTAAGTATTTAGCCATCCCTAGAATGGAGATGTTCCTGCCTTCATTTTCCAAGAGTCGTGCCCAGGATCCTGGGGGTCCTCATCCCCTAGAATGGAGGCTTTCCAGCAATCTCCATCTCACAGAGTAAAGAAGTTTCTATCATCACAAACCAGAAGTCCTCTTTCAGAACCTTAAAAGTCTGGCCCTGGGACACAGAACTCTCACCCCAGACCCTGGAGTCCTCCTTACCTAGAGGACTTTTCCATACACCAAATCCAGGAATCTTGCCTTTTAGAATTAACTAATTCTGGATCCCAGGGCCTGGAAGCCTTCACCCTCAGGACCCAAAGAATCCTGACCCCAAGACCTAGGGGTTCCAGCCCCCAGAAACAAGAAATCCCACCACTGGGTGGAGGAGTCTCCATCCCCAGACCCAAGGAACCCTGCCTCCTGAGCCCCTGCAGTCCCATCCCAGGGACCCTGCAGCCTTGTCCTAGGAATCAACTCCAGCCAGCATCAGGGAGTGCCACCCCTAAGTCCCAGAATCCCCTTCCCTAGTAGCCCATAGCCTTTTGCATCTAAGGGTCACTCACGGCAGCCAGTCTGGGATCTCCAGGAGTTGATGCTGACACCTAGGCGCTGACACGCATGTGCGTAGACCTGGAGCATCAAGCAAAGAGTAGGTCGGTTGTTGGAGAAGGGGCAGATCCAAGCACTGCAGCTGATCTCGAAGGGTGCAGGCCTCAGCACATGGTGGCAATGGCTAAAGGGCCCGTTCAGAGCTGTCAGGATGGCACAGGGCTCCGGGGTCTTCGGTGGGGACGACGGCTTGGTGCAGGGAGCAGCCCAGAGGGAGTGGCACGGGTCATCAGGCGGCTGCAGGGTCCAAGTGCGCAAGAAGGCGCGCAGGTCTGGACCGCCCACATCATCGATTGGGTCACTGTTGAAGTTGCCGCACAAGCCCACCACGTGTGCACGGTAGCCATCGGTTACTTGCAGAGACAGGGCGTGCTGCCAGTCGTACACTAGGCGCAGTGCGGGTGGCTCTTGCTCCAGACCTGCCTCTGCCCATAGTTCTGAGCTACGGAAATACAACCGCAGCCTCCCGTGGAGCAGCGTCACTGGCAGCCTAAGCCGCTGCTGGTTCACCTGCAGGGGTGACCCAAGAGCAGGAATCACCAGAGAAAGGGTACATTCCTAAGCATTTAAGGTGGGGTGAGGGATGAAAGCTGAGGGGGTTGGGTGTTGGGATACCGAGGGAGTGGGGGTCTGGGAGCTGTAAGGAGGAAATGAGTTAACATATGAAAAGAACTTGGAACAGAGTCCACCTCATGGTTAGGTGTCATATGAGGAGGATTTGCTATGTTTGATGTCCCCTAACCCTGGCATCTGGAACCTCCAAATTCTGTGAGCTTTGGACATATCCTAGGACCACATGCAGCCACTGGCATGTCTGCAATTTCTCCTCAGGGAACGTTTGGAGGCATTGTTCTTAGGCTTTGTTCTGGCTGGAACGTCACTCGATGCACTAACCAGGAGTCTTGTTTCCAATACCCAGATGTGACCTCGTGCAAAACTCAGAAGTCTTCCTTTCAGGAATCTTGATAAGTAATTCCACTTCAGTTAATAGGAGAACCTTCATCCAGGACCCCAGTGTCTTTCCCCCAATTACCAAGAGCCTTCACCGAGAGCTTCCAGGTCCTGTGGATTGGACTTCCATTTTTTGTGTCAGTTCACCAAGAAGGTTACCAACCCACCTTTTACTCTCATTCACTGCCTCCACCCTGGTCCAACCATCATCTCCTGCCTGGACAATTTCAGCAACCTCCTCACTGGTCTCTCAGTGCATCCTGAACAAGCCCCATAGTCTGGTCTCCACAGGGAAGCCACAGGGATCCTGTTAACACGCAAGTGGTATTTCATCCCTCCTCTGCACACAACCTTCCCTTGGCTTCCACCTTACACAGAATAAAAGACAAAGTTGTTGCAATCTGCCCCCCATGGTCTCTTGCTCTCCTCTGTACCACAATCCCTCCCTCTGCTTCAGCCTGGACTTCTTGCTGCTCCTCTAACGTGCCTGTCAGATTCTCACCTTAGGCATTTGCTGTTCCCTCTGCCTAGAATTCTCTCAGATACACACATGGCTCTCTCCCTCACCTCTTTTAAGACTTGGCTTAAGTTTCATCTTCTCAGGGAGGCCCTCCTACTTAAGACTATACTCTCAGACATCCTGATGCCACTTTTCTGCTCCATGTTTTCCTCCTTAGCATGTATCACCTGCTAAAATACTACATAATTAACTTATATTTATTACTGATATCTCTCTGCTAGAATATAAGTACCATGAGAACAAGGATTTTTGTCTGTCTTGGTCACTGATATGTCCTCAGTGCCTTAAACAAGGTCTGGTACATAATAATGAAACATTCCAGGGTGCCAGGGTGACTCAGTCCATTAAGTGTCTAATTTTTGATTTTGGCTCAGGTTGTGATCTCATGTTTCATGATGAGCCCTGTGTTGGGCTCTGCGCTGACAACACAGAGACTGCTTAGGATTCTCTCTCTCTGCCCCTCCCCTGCATGTGATCTCTCTCTCTCTCTCTCTCTCTTTCAAAATAAATAAACATTAAAAAAATTCCTTAGTTGATGAAGAAACTCAGGAGTGTCAGGTACTTGGGAGATGGGGGCTTATTTGATGACAGTGTAAATCTGAGGTCCTGAGAATTTGAAGGTACTGGATACCTGGGTTGGGGTGCTGGATTCTGGAGAGCCATAAGAGCACTTGGGGAACTCCTGACTCCTGAGTGACAGGGTGGGCTCCCAAGTGGCATGTGGAGGGGAGTATGGAGCATCATGGTTCATGCATCAGGTCCTAGCATCATATACTTCTGAGCTTTCCATACCTAATTTTTTTAAGTTTTTAAAAAAAGATTTATTTATTTATTTATTTATGAAAGAGAGAGAGAAAGCATGAGTGGAGGAGGGACAGAGAGAGAGAGAGGGAGAGAGCCTCCCAAACAGGCTCCACACTATCAGTACAGAGCCTGATGTGGGGCTCGAACCCACAAACTGTGAGATCATGACCTGAGCCAAAGTCAGACACTCGACAAACCAACCGACTGAGCCATCCAGGCGCCCCACATTAGCCTATTTGATCCATACCACAGTCTGATGACTTAGGTCTTTGTATCATCCTGATTTCACAGATGAAGAAACTAAGGCTCAGAGAGGTTAAATAACTTGCCTAAGGTCATACAGATAACAGGTGGTCAACCTGGGATTTGAACTCAGGCCATCAGGTTTCTAGATCACATTCTTTCTAACATGGTACTGAGGAGTGACTCAGTATGTCCATAACCTCATAGGTTTGCTCTCTCTAGCAATCCTGATTAAATGTAGTCTAGTCTCCACAACCTTCCAATCAGAGCAATGCCTTCAAACCTTTCCCGAGGAGAAACTGTGGACATGCCAGTGTCCATACCTGCATGTGGTCCTAGGATATGTCCAAAGCCCAGGGGACTTAGAGGTTCCAGTTATCAGTGTCAGGAGACAATAAACATAGTAAACCCACCTCATATGACACTTACCATGAGGTAGACTCTGTTCCAAGTGCCTTTCATATGTTAACTTATTCCTGCTTCATAGGAACCTGTTAAGGTAGGGCTAGAGATCCATTATCCCTTATCCACAATCCCCAAATGCAAAAGCGGCCTGAAGACTGAAAGATGTTTCGTGTGTTTGATGTTAAAATGTAATTGGCACCAAAAGCTCACCTGAACTCATGACATGGCTGCTTATGGTCTTAATTTATCCCAGTTAGTGTGAATATTCGGATATTTCACTGCAGAGATACTAATGTTTGTAATTATGTGACATCCATTGGGATTATCATATAACATATGGCATTTGCACGGTATGACCATTTGAAATTTCAAAATCTGAAATGCACCTGGCCCCAAGCCTTTTGGATAAGGGACTGTGGACCTATATAATTGCCTCCACTGTAGAGTTGACAAAAATGAGGGACAGACAAGGATACAGTTTCCCAGGATCCCACACATAATTATTCTTACCCAGACAAAGCCGAACTCATGTTTGACAGCAGTGATGGTGATGCCAAAAGCGCGCATTGTGACAAAGCGCACAGGCTGCCTCCCTCCAGAGCAGGCGATCCACAGCTGGAAGGCAGGGAGGCCACTGGGTAGGGCCTGAGGGCAATGGCTCAGGATGTAGGTACATCCCCCAGGCACAGGGAAAGAGTAGCCATCAAAAGTGTAGATGTATGGTAGCCCGGAAGCCCAGCAGGTACCCCCTGGGACGCCCCCCTGCCTCTTACTAGAGACACCCACTGTCTCTGATTTGGCCTGAGACGCCATTTTGGACCCAGACACAGTTTCAAGTTCTTGTTTTGCCATAGTCACAGCCTCTAAGCCTGGTTCAGTCCCTGCCACCACCTTGAGCCCCAACTTGGCCACTGAGACAGTATCTGACCTAGACCCAGACACTATCTTGGGTTTGGACTCTGGTTCAGCTACGGGCATTGTCAGGGGGAAAGGTACAGGTGCCGATAAAGCCACAGTCAGGGTTTCGGGAATTGGTTCTTTTACAGACAGAAGTCCAGGTTCTGGTTCAACCAAAGCTATAGATTCAGGCTGAGGTTCATTCAAAGCCTCTTGTGCAAACCCTGGATAAGCCATGGTCACTGCTACAAGTCCTGGTTCTGCTTCAGGTGTGCTTTCTGATCCTGGTTTGGCCACTGCCATGGTTTTAGAGCTGGAGGTGGACGCTGTTTCGAGGTCCTTCAGAGATATTGTCTTGGAACTGAACACGATGTCAGACCCAAATGTAGTTTTCGTGCTGGCCACACACTCAGGTTTGTGTTTTACAAGATGACATGTGGTCCCATCGGAGCATGCGTGGTCCTTACAGGATCCTGGGAACCGGAGTGGCATCATCAGGGAAGACTCTATGAGGGGATAGGATTCTGTGGGAAGGTTCAGATCTTCTTCGCTCAGAATATCTGGGGATGAGATGATATGAAATGATGCAACAGAACTGGATCCTGGCATTTAGCCTCATCCCTTTCCTGCCTCTATGCTCTAGGCCTCCAGGGTTCCTGGAATTGGAGACTCAACATTCATAAGCTATCAGGGTTCCAAATCTAAAATGAAGTGGGCCTATATCAGCAGAAAGAGAGGGGTGGGGCGGAAGGACAATACAGAAATGGCCAACACAACATGGGTACAGAACAGAGCTGTGATGAGCTGGAGTGCACACACTCCCTCTAAAGACACCACATTAATTATTTAAAAGTCGATGTGCCAGGAAATCTAAACATATCTGTGGGTCGATTTTGGCCAGTGAGGGCTTCCAGCCTGCCACGTCTAGCAGCCTTAAGAATTGTGTGTGTGTACAGCGAAGGAAACAATCAGCAAAACTAAAAGGCAACCGACAGAATGGGAGAAGATATTTGCAAATGACATATCAGATAAAGGGTTAGTATCCAGAATCTATAAAGAACTTATCAAACTGAGCACCCAAAACACAAATAACCCAGTGAAGAAATGGGCAAAAGACATGAATAGATACTTCTCCAAAGAAGACATCCAGATGGCCAACCGACACATGAAAAAAATGCTCAACATCACTTGTTATCAGGAAAATACAAATCAAAATCACAATGAGCTATCACCTCACACCTGTCAGAATGGCTAACATGAACAACTCAGGCAACAACAGATGTTGGGGAGGATGCGGAGAAAAGAGGATCTCTTTTGCACTGCCGGTGGGAATACAAACTGGTGCAGCCACTCTGGAAAACAGTATGGAAATTTCTCAAAAAATTAAAAATAGAGGGGTGCCTGGGTGTCTCAGTTGGTTAAGCATCTGACTTCAGCTCAGGTCATGATCTCACGGTTCATGGGTTTGAGCCCCACATCAGGCTCTGTGCTGACAGCTCAGAGCCTGGAGCCTGCTTTGGTTTCTGTGTCCCCCCCTCTCTCTACCCCTCCCTTGCTTATGCTCTGTCTCTCTCTCAAATATAAACATTAAAAAATAAGTCATTAAAAAATTAAAAATAGAACTAACCCTACAACCCAGCAATTGTACTACTAGGTATTTATCCAAGGGATACTGGTATGCTGTTTCAAAGTATGGAAAGAGCCCAAATGTCCATTGATGGATGAATGGATAAAGAAGATGTGGTGTATATATACACAATGGAGTATTGCTCGGCAATCAAAAAGAATGAAATCTTGCCATTTGCAACCATGTGGATGGAACTAGAGAGTATTATGCTAAGCGAAGTTAGTCAGAGAAAGACAAATATCATATGACTTCACTCATATGAAGACTTCAAGATACAAAACAGATGAACGTAAGGGAAGGGAAGCAAAAATAATACAAAAACAGGGAAGGGAACAAAACATAAGAAACTCTTAAATACAGAGAACAAACAGAGGGTTACTGGAGGGGTTGTGGGAGGGGGGAATGGGCTAAATGGGTAAGGGGCATTAAGGAATTTACTCCTGAAATCATTGTTGCAGTATATGCTAACTAACTTGGATGTAAATTAAAAAAATAAATTAAATAAAAAATTTAAAAACCTATTCATTTAAACAACAACAACAAAAGAATTGTGTGTGTGTGTGTGTGTGCGTGCGCACATGTGTGCTCTGTGAGGATATAGTCACTCCATCACCCTATTTCCCAGGAAGGGAGTTATTTTTTCATAGCTATTGATGCATGAAGCTAGATATATACAAAGTGAACTTTTAAGAAATAACTTTGTTCTGAGGGGTTTGCATATTTCCCATTCAAACGGAATACAGAGTTTTGGAATGGATTAGAATATGGACTAAAGTAACAGCTCCCTAGGGTAGGAATATTTCTACGTTGTACACTGTTGCATCTCCAGCGCCTAGAACAGGTCTAGCCTAAAGTAAATCTAAAAAAAAATGTGGAAAATTAATAATAGCAAACATTTATGCATGCCAGGCTCTCTTCTATTGACTCATTAAAAAATAATTTTTTTTTAACACCTACTCATTTTTGACAGGGACAGAGCATGAGCGGGGAGGGGCAGAGAGAGAGGGAGACACAGAATCCGAAACAGGCCCCAGGCTCTGAGCTGTCAGCACAGAGCCCATCGTGGGGCTGGAACTGCGAGATCATGACCCGAGCCGTGAGGTCATGACCTGAGCCAAAGTAGATCGCTCAACTGACTGAGCCACCCAGGCACCCCAATTAACTCATTTTTTTTAATGCCACAACAACCTTATGAAGGTGTTGGTATTATTATCCTACAGTTAATAGAGGAGAAAGTTGAGGTTCAGAGAGGAGACCTGACTTGCCCAAGATCACACAGCTTGTAGTAGGATTTGAATCCAGACCTTTTGGCTCCAAAATCCAACTCTGGGCCAATTTTAATAAGTGATTTGAAGTCCACATTTTCATTTCTAAGAAACTCCAGTCTCTCTCTGACTATCCTCTCTCTTTTCTCTCACCTCCCTGGTCCCCCACTGTTTTTCCAGACTGGGAGAGATTGAGGGAGGAGCTCCCTAATTCCAGGGAGCAAAAATTCATCAGACTGTATACTTAAAATTGTACAATTAATTGTGTATCTTAGAACCTACTTAAAATAAAAAAGGATTGAACTCAAGGAACTAATGGGTGGCAGAGGAAAAGAATAAGTAAGTATATGGAAAGTGGTATGACTTGTGAAAGAAATCAGGGAACGGCTAGAGTTTGTAAGGGATGAGAAATTACGATTTTAAATTGAGCAATTTGAGCTTAATAAGAAGGTGGCATTTGAGCAAAGACCTGAAGGAGGTGAGGGAACTATCATAAAGACATCATGGGGACAGTTAGTGTAGAGGCCCTGGAGGAGGGAGAAGAAAGTAAGGTGGCTAGTATGGCTGGAATGGAGTGAGGGAAGGGCAAGAGTGAGAAGAGATGAGATCAGAAAGGTAATGAAAGCAGATTGTATGGGACCACATAAAACACTGTAAGGACTTTGCTTTTGCTGGGTATAATAATAATTGCGTGGAAAGATTCTGAGTAGAGGAGGGAGTGATTTGCATTTAAAACCTGCCTCTCTGGCTGCTATGTCAGCAACTGAAGGTAGTGTTATGGTTTTCTCCGCCCCTGATATCCTGGAATCCCATCGCCTGCTCACCTTCCGATTGTCTTGGGCGCGAGCGCTGCTCACTCACGCTTGGCTGCCGCGAGGCTTGGGTCCCGAAGCCAGCGCCCGGGGCGGTGCCGAAGCTAAGCACGCCCACGGGCGTCCCGCGAGTCTCCAGGAAGTGCACTACTCCTTGCCCAGGCCCATATGCCACCTCAGTCCAGGTGAAACCCTGAGTGGGGGCCTGGCTTTGACCAGAATGCTGCCCGTGAGGCGGCTCGGGGCCGCCGGGGATGAGGCGCCAGTGCAGGTTGGGCAGCGGCTGCCGATCTAGGAGCACCAGGGTGGGCTCACGCGCCACGAGCACCGCCACGTTGGAAAAGCCCGGCTGCGCGGTGAGCGCGAAGCTGCGGCTGAACGCGTCCACCGGGGGCAAGAGAGCGAAAAAGGGATTGTATGCGACGCCCCCGCGGGCCGCAGCCGCAGCCAGGAAAAGCACCTGCAGGCGGGCGGAGGAGCGCAGCACCAGGGGGCGCACTGGGTCCACCGCGAAGTGCAGCACGGCTCCAAGGCCCAGAGCCCGCGCCCCTTTGGCACCGCCCCCCCAGAAGTTCAGGCTGCCCAAACTGTCAGCAGCCACGTACACATGATCTCTGGGTCCCGGAGCCGCGGGCGCGAATGGGGGCACGGCGTAGACTCGGCCCCAGTAATCCTGGGGCAGCAGTTGTTCGGACACGTGGCCACAGGCCTTATCTCTCGCTTGCAGGCAACTGTGGCCAGCCAGCAGCGCGACGGGATGAGTGGCCACGACGCGGGTGCCTGACAGGTCACCTGCGCTCTGCACCTGCAGCGCCTGGAAGGGCTCAAGATGTACGAGGAGGGGCCGGCTGGCAGCATGCTCGACGCCATCCAGCAGGATGGGCACGGGAGGCGTGAGGCGCAGGCGCGTGGGCCTAGCGCCGGCTACCACCGCAAACTCCTTGTGCCGGTCGTGGGGCTGCAGCGACGGCGTCACCACCACGTAGCGAGTACCCAGCAGGCGGCGCGGAAGCGCTAGTGCCGTGTCTAGGGAAGCGCGTCCACGTGCGTTCACCACTGTCACTCCCACCGGCCGCGACGCTGCTAAGCGCACCGCTCCGCCCGCTTCCCGCCGCGAGCCCTGCAGTTCCACAGCGCCGGGCAGCCGCACCAATGCAGTGATGCCTGGCAGCAGGTTCAGCGCGCGCCGAAAGGGCGGTCCCCCCACCGGATACGCCCTCACTTGCACAGCCGTCGGGGGCCCCTTCGGGGGTGGCGACACGTACAGCCGGAAGTTGGGCTTGTCGGCGCCCCCATTCTCCAAGAAAGCCGTGATGAAGTAACGGCCCTGGAAATCCACAACTGCAGCCATTGGGCCTGAGAGTAAAGGAGGGAGTCAGCACAATCTGTTGGATTTGGCCGCCAAATACATCAGGTTCTAATCCTGACTGCCACTCACTAGCCATGTCAACTTGGGCAAGGTACCTGACCTCTTTGGGCCTTAGTTTCCTCATTTGTAAAAGGAGGTCTTGGCAGAGCTATAAAAATATTAGATGAGATAATATATGTAAAGGCCATGGAACAATATCTGGTAAATATTAACTTAATGTTGCTTCCTTTGAACCATCTGTCGCAGAAAGGCCTGCTCAGCCCCCTTCCCACAACTGGTTCAGCCAATTCCTTGCCACAGAGTCTACCGAAATAGTCCCTGGTTTCAGCTGGCCAGGGCCCACGAAGCTCCACCGTGGTCAATTTTCTGTTAACAGAACCATGTCAGGCAGCCCCAAACCCCAGCCAGCACAGCCAGTCCCCTGCTGCAGATCCAGACCAGCTCACCAGTTTTCTGCATCCCTCATGGATCACTTACCCCACAGGAAACCCAGGGCACCAAGGCACAGAAGGGCAGGTATGAGGGCATCCATGGCGGGGGGTGGGGGATGGACAGATACGGGTCAGTCGGTTCAGTCTCTCCTGCCAGTCTGCCTCCAAACCCTTGCACTGCAGCAGCAGAAGAGGGTACAAGGGGAATCCCAGAGAAGGGCTCAGGCTTCAGAGCCCAGGAAAAAAAGGCAAGGCTGGAGGTCTCACCTGCAGGAGCTGGACTGAGGCCACAGTGTGGGGACATTTATAGTCCCAGATGCCTGGGCCTGGCCCTCAGCATCCTCCCTGGGTCAACACCCGGATGTCCCCATCAGTACTGGCTCAGTTCTGACTTGGTGCCATCGATTGTAATGAGGTCTAATTATGTGGGTGGGAGCGGGGAGAAGGGGCAGATGGAGGAATAGAGGGGGAGGGACAGAGAAAAAAGGGAGGGACAGATATGGGGAGGTGAATTAGGAAATCAAAGTGGGCAGAGCAAGAATACCATGGCTTCCAAGAAAAGAGGGACAGGACTCCTGAGCCTGCCAAGGACAGAGAGGCTTCAGGCTTGAACTTTTGGGGTCATGGGAAGGAGGGGGCAGGAGCCTGGACTCCTAGATTCTGAGGAAGAAGGGGAATAGACACTAGACTTCTGTGTCTGAGGGGGGAGGGGACCAGGGACCTGAACTCCTAGGTGGCAGAAGTGGCAGAGAAAGTGACAGAGGCAAGAGAGGACACCATGTGCTGGATATAGAGGTCTGGAGGATATGGGGTGGAGCTCCCCAAGGGAAGACAATGGCTTCCACGTGACTCCCCTCCTTCCAGAACGTCCTGAGCTGGAGGACAATGCAGTTGCACCCTCCATGGAGGATCCGGGAGGACGGACAAGGCTAGAACTCCAGACAAGGAAAGGCAAGGGACCTTGGGTACAGTTTCCAGCCCCTTCTCCCCCAGGTTCTGGGAGCTTGCAGCCCTAGCTCCCTTCTCCCCCCAGAATCCTTGCCTTTGGTAGGGAGTGTAGGGGGAGAATTCAGGAAGGAATTATCTCAATAGCTTCATTTCTCACCTGCTTGAGATCCTTCCCCTGCTCTTCAATACCAGAGGAGGAGGTGAGGGAAGGCTCCACCAAGGGCACAGGGAACAGCGTTGGTGTGTAAAAGGGTGGACCTTTCAGGGAGTGTTTATTTCCTTCCAGCCTGAGGTGGGAAACATATGTGCTAGAGATGCAGCTGGGACCTGGTTGCGGGGGGAGGGGGGCCGGGGGCGGGGGGGGAAGGCCTAAACCGCCAGGCTGAACTGGAACTCTTGGTCCCAGGAACCCAGGAGAGCCATAGAGAGTTCTATGTGGAGAAGGGTCAGGTTTGGCTCTACGAAGAATCCATGAACCAGAGTGGGAGACTGAAGCCAGGGGCCCAGGAGGGGGAGATGCAGGGACCCAGGTGGGTGAGGCCAGAGCTAGAATGGGGTGGGTCAAAAAAGGAGGAAGAATAAGTGGGAGAGCTGCTCAGGAGGCTGAGTGGAGGTTGCCCTGAGAGGACCTGGGAAGAGGGGCAGATTTGGGAAGAGGTTAAGGCCAATGAGGCATCCAGTGGATGTGAGAGGCCTGGGGGCTGTCCAGGAAGCCGAGGGAAGCCAGGTTTAGGAGAGGGGCCAGCGCTGGGGACAGAGATGTGGGGGTCATCAGCAGAGAAGGAAAACGGAAGCTTGGGGCCATGTGGAGAGGTGACGCCCCAGAAGGAGGTGACCGCGGAAGCAGGAAGGGGATCAGTTCCCAGCCCTGGGGGCCACAGCATTTAGGATGAAGAGGAAGTTCCCAAAGATCTGACGTTTTAACCAGAGGACTGGGGAGGGTTGAAGTGCACTCCAGGGGTTCCACAGAGTTGAAGCCAGAATATACCCAGAATAAAGTCCTTTGAAGTCTCACATTTTATACTCTCCATTCTTGCCAATTTTGCATTCACTTTCATCAGCCTATCCATGTGAGTTCTCATATAAAGATTTTCAAGTACTTACCAGTGACACCCATTAACCTACCCTTGTGCAACCCCCCAACAGTGAAAATCTTCAAGTGAAAATGTAGCTCTAGATTCAGTCTGTGGCACTGAGCCTCCTGGCCAGTCTCCTGGTGCACTGGGGTGTCTGTCACCCAAGTATTCAAGGCCCTTCATAGCCTGCCCACAGTGACCCCTTCCAGAGGCAGCCAAGCCTCCCACCCTGGCCTTGTTCTTTGCCATGTGTCCCTAGCCACCCTTCCCATCACAGACAGCTAGATCTTTCTAAAGTCCAAACCTGACCCAGTTCCTCCCCGGTGGCTCTCTAGTGCCTCTGGAAAGGAGTCACATCTCCTCAGCATGGTGGCTGGCATCCACCCACTCCTTGGGCTCACTCATCACTACTCCCCCCCCCCCCCCCCCCCTTCTACCCTGTGCTCCAGCTACACAGAACTTCGGCCAGCTCTCCAAGAGTACAACCTTCTCTCCCTTTCTTGTGTTTTGCACACGATGTTCTCTCTCCTTGGGAGACCCTCTCTTCTCCTGGCTCTTTTTGTATATTCCTCATGTACACAGGGCCCAGTGCAAAATGAAAATGTGGAGTCCTTTGTTCAAAAATTGTTAAGAATTTTGTGATGGCGACAGCAGGGCGTTCAGCCAAGCACAGGGCCCTTCTAAATGTGAGGTGCTATGGGACTGCACAGGTCATACTGCTATGAAGCTGGCCCTGCATTCGGGAAATCATACTCTCCCCACCTCCTATGCCAGGCCCAGTAAGGAGCCCGTTCTGGGCTCCCAAAGTCCCTTGGGTTTAGACAGGTCCTAATCAATCTTGCCTGTGCTTCCCCCATCCCGGCACTCTCCACCCTGGGATGCCACTGCCTGGTGAGGATGTATTTCCTCCACTGGACTGGAACTATGTGAAGGTGGGGTGTGGGGCTGTGTTGGTCACCACCGTGTTCCCGGCATCACCCTGTACAGGTCTGGGCAACACCAAGCACTGACCACCCATCCTTGCTTTTGTGAAGCATGACAGACACTAGGGGAGGAATCAAAGGCAGAGGCCATGCTCATGTTCAACCCGGAAGAGAAACATCCCTTTTCGAAGGATCCCTTTATCTGACTCTCCCATATATGTGCCCCTGGACAGAGCTGTGAAAGCCTGGCATTAGCTCAGGCCCTGCAAGGAAGGGATCACAGACACCAAGACACTCGGGGCCTGTGTTAGATTAGCCGCACTCAGACACATAGGTTGAATGTGACAGCATGCAGACGGGGGAATGTCCTGGTATCAGGACTACAGTTACTTCGAGAAAACGCTCCAATAGCCTGGAACTTTGGTTTCAGGGAACCTGGTCTCAAAAATATGCAAGGCATTCTGAAAGCCACACAGGGGGTGGGCCGCGGAAGGAGTAGTAGCCCTCCCTACGTTCAGGAAATTGGTGCACCCTGCTGGGCAGTGTTGGACAAGCTACATTTTAACTTTAAAGTCTAGATACATGTGACCATTTGTCCATAGTAGTACTGTTCCTGTATGGTGCTGGGGGATAGTCCAGGCACCCTCTTGCGGAGGCAGAGGGGTCCATGCTAGAGGAACTAGCCTGCCCGCATGTATACTTTCCCACATTCCTTTCTTCCAAACTTGTAATTAGCTACCGCTTGGTGTGTGTCCCCTTCCAGGCCTGCATTTCCTCGTGCCCACATTCCCTCCAACCAGCCACAGCCTCTGCCTTGGAGAGCCGACATCCACTGTCTGCTTGGTACCTGAACCTGGAAAAGGTTCTTAATTCCCACGCTTCCTCATCTAAGGGCTGGATCCTTGGTATCAGACACCAGGGCCCTACAGCTCTTCCTGCCAGTCTCTGCAGTCTTGCCTAAGAGCTAGGTTATTGGATAGGGTCCACATTGTCCTCCTCCATGTAGGGGATAGAGGCCTCTGGTGAGGTAGCCTCAAGCCTCTCTCCAGTCCATCCACTTCAGGCCCCAACCTGATCTGGGTCAGCCTTCTGCCTGGACTACCACAGTGGCCCCTTCCCTGGGCTCCCTTCTTCACTTCTGTCCCCCGTGTGCAAATAGACCTACCACTGGAGCTTCCTGAAGATCAGGGGGCACGACGCTGTTCAAAACCTCCAACGGCTTCTCATATCACTTAGAAAATCTGGACTCTTCCCAGCAGTCTACAGGGTCCTGCATCATCTCCGCCTTCACACTTTCCAGCCTCAACACAGCATCCTTCCCTCACCCCACCTCAGCACCCACTTCAGTCCCTTTTATTCACCATGCATCCCTCAGCCCCTACACTTCTGAACAGCATGTGCACGAGGTACCCTTTCCACCCCCTGTGTAGTTGACTCCAATCTGAGCATCCTTCAGATCTCAGCTGAGTAGTCACTTCCTCCAGGAAGCCTCTCTCAATCTCTCTTCTTGGGTCAGGTCTCCTGGTTATAGGGTCTCACAGTTCCCATGAATCTCTCCTGAAGGCTCCCCTCCCCGTCACCACAGCGGCTTTACACTTGCTTGTGTGATTATTTAACATTTGTCTCCCCACCAAATGGTGAGATATGTGAGGTCAGGACCTGTGCCTATATTTTCTCAGTACTGAATTCCCAGTACACTGCACGAGTAGGCACACACTAAATTGTTTAAATTTAAAAAAAGGGTTGACGAATGGTGCGCTCTGGCTCCCCCTCATGCCAGCAACTGGTATTTTGTAGTTGGCACTAGATCTCCAATCTTCCCCCTCCCTAGGTCCCCCTTGGCCAAGACACCTCACGCTCCCTGCTGGCTTCACCTGACCTCAGCCACCGAGGGTAACAAACAAGGACCTCATTATGCTGCTGGAGGAGCTGCTCAGGAGTCAGATCAGGTCCCTGGGACTCAGGTTGTTCCCATGGCCAATGGAAGATCATTTTCAAAGCCTACACCCACCAAGAAAACTGTTAAAGAATCTAGGGTTCTATCCCATGAGGACGAGGTCATGTGCACCAGGTCATGCGGATCGCCAGCCCAGTCTTGGGCCCTCTTCACCATGCCCCTCACACTAGCATCACTCCAGAGAACACTCAGAGGACTTAAGTCCTTCTCCCCCACCCCCATCTCTGCCTTTGGACCTACCACCACAGGTGGACTGGGGCCAGAGAACACTATTCCTTTTACTGCCCATCTCATTCCTGGATCTCCAATGAGGCCTGGTGTTACCAAAGCCCAGGGTTTGGGCTTCCAAACCTCCAGGTCTGGTGCCTGAGAGGGACCTAGGGCAGCCCAAGACAGAGTGAGGACCAGCCTTGCAGAGACATAGGGCTGAAAGGTCCAGATCAATCTGGACCAGGCCTTAGGCCCACAGAATCACAGGGTCTACACTCCCTAACTACACTTTCTTACCTCCTACTCTCAAATCAGCTGAATCTGGTACCTGCCCAACCAGCCCCCTAACACTGCTCTCACTGAGGTCACTGTGGCCTTGGTATCATTAAACACAATTGTCACTTGGGTCTGACTTGCCTGGTTTGCTTCACTCTGTCCCTCCATCTGCTGCTCCTGCTTAGTCTCTGTCAGGTTTTTCTCCCTGTCCCTTAAATATGGGAAGTCCCATAGGCTGTCTCATGACCCTGATGGTCTCCATTCCCCATTCCCCATCTCGGATGATAGAGCCTCTTTTCTGTTCCCAGCTCCAGCCTCAGACCAGGTCCCGAGGTCTCCTGGCCGCCACCCCCTGGACGTCCTCTGTCCCCACCCCCCACATTCACCCAGTCCTCCCCTGGCTTCAGCATCTTCCCCAAACCTGCACCTCCTTCCTGGTTCTATATCAGGTGGCTCCACTGTCCCCTCCCCTGGCCAGAGCCCTGGGCCTCACCCTGGACACTTCCCTCCCCCACAAGCCCTTCAGCTCCATAACCCATCCATTCAGCTTCCTCTCTCACCTACCCCCTACTCTTTTCCCCCAGCCCTGTCCCATTCCAGCCTTGTCCTTACCCACCTGGGTGCCTGCCTTGGCTTCCCCCAGGCTCCCAGCTTCAGTCTTCCCCTCTGGTCCACCCTCCTCATGACAGCTGGAAAGATCTTCCTAAAGCCCAGTCCCTCCCTTGTCCCTCCTCTGCATAGATCCTCCATGGATCACCAATACTATCAGGCCAGTCTGATATCTTCAGCCTGGAGGTCCTGGACTCTGCTCACCTCTCCTGCCTTGTTTCTACCACAGTACCTCCACTGCCTGGCATTTACTAAGTCCTTGCTTGTGTTGGGCCCTGTGCTGGGAACAGCTTTCCCTTTCTTCTTGGCCTAATTATCTCCTTGGGAGGTCATGCTCAGATCTCATCTTTCCTCCAGGAAGCTTCCCTGACCACACCCTAGGCTGAGTCAGGCACCTTTCCTGGGCTCCCGTAATCTCCTAGGCTTCCCTCATCACCACATCTTGGATCGCTCCAAACTGTCACTGTCTGAGAAGGGCTTGAGGCTGTCTAGGTCATGGCAGCATCGTCCAGCACAGGGCATGCCCAGGGAGCACGCTCAGGGAATTCTGTTGACTGAATGGATGACCATCCTTAGCCTCATCCAGGAACCTCAGACAGAATGGAGCAGGGGTCTCTCCCCAGAGGAGGCATTCCCAACTCCAGACCCCTGCACAATCCCCCCCAAACCCCACAGACAGAGACAAGGGCAAGGGCCTAGGCCCAAGCTTAGAAAAATAGGACTTTCTTGTTGTGCCCCGGTGCCCCCGACACCCTCCCCATCAGAGTTTTAAAAACCGTGAGCAATTTGGTGAGTCTGAGGCCAGGTCCCACAGGGTGCCTGGGTCCTCCCACCCCTGGGGCCAGAAGGGCCGTAGAGGTGGGTGCGAGGCTAGGGTCCCGTGGGTTCGTGGCTGGGCCTCCAGGGCTCACAGTCCAGCTGGACCACGGTGTGGGCCCTGGGCACAGCAGGCTCAGGGGCAGGCGGGGCCGGTGTGGGGCCCAGGGCGCCGTTGGTCTGCGAACAAACGCTGCTGACAGGTGCAGGTGCCTTGGCCTTGCCGGGGGGCTGGCCGCCGTGCACCTTGTAGCGCATGAGCAGCACGAAGATGAAGACCAGTACCGAGGCCACGATGACTCCACCAAGGGCGATGATCATGGTGCCGCCCAGGAAGGGTGCGTGCGGGGCCCCACAGGGCCGCAGCGCCGGCTCAGTGGAGAAGCGGGAGCAGCCCACTGGCCGTGTGGCCGTCAGCCCGGTGGCACCGTCCTCGTACACCGCTAGCACGCACAGGTCATAGGTGCGGCCAGATGCCAGGTCCGACAACAGGAAGGAGCGGCTGTCGGCGGGAATCATCCTGGAGGGACAGGCAGGCAGGGGTCAGGTCTCTGGCTGCCCAGCACGCACCCTGCACTCTACCCCAACCCTGCAGTCTGGCAAATCCCCCCCCCCCCACCAGTCCACTGCTACCCTGAGATCCCTCTCACCACTGCTCAAATTCCCTTTGATCTGATACCCTTCAGCTGCCTGACTGATAACCTCTGGGTCATCTTACGCTCCTGGCGCCTGCTGCTCAAATCCCCCAATTTAATCTCCCTCCAGCCCCAGTGCCCAGATTCCCTCCCAGGCTGCTGCCCACTGCTTCTCTGCTCTGCTGCTCAGTTTCGCTGGAGCCTCACTGCCCAACTTCCCTCCAGTCCCACCCCCCAGTCTCTCTCTACACCCTCGCTCAACTTCCCATCTTTCCCATCTGCCTCTCCTCCAGTCTGGGCCTGATTTCCCTTTTCCAACTGCCTGACTTTCCTCCAGCGTACAGCTAGAATTCTCTCATCTAACCACCCGATTCCCCCATGCTGCTGATGCCTGATTTCCTTCTAACCTGCCAATGAATGTCCCCCTAGCCCCATTGCCTTATTATTATTATTATTATTGTATCTAGGGCCTGCTTTCCAGTGAGCCCTGTCAGCTGATTCCGTTTTCATGAAACTGATGTGCCTCAGTCATCACAGCTGATTTCTTTTTCTCCCTGTTGCCTTATTTCTTCTTCCAGCTCTGTCTCTTGACTCCTTTCTTATCTCTGTTGCCTGGTTCTTATTTATCCTTACCTTTCCCGTTTCCTTTTATCCTTAGCACCCAACTCTACTTATTTCCTTTTGCAGCAGAGCACCCTGTGGGAGATTTAACTTGTTGTATAACCTGCTTTATTCCTCAACTGCTTTAATGAGGGAGTTACAGGGAACTCTGTGATTGTCTCTGAGAGGGTGGCTATCTAGAAGAGCACTTGTCTCATCCTCGCCAGGCAAGGTGGACAGGATTTGTGTGATTATCAGGTGTGGGGCCCTCCATGGAGCCCACTCTCCCTACATGGAGTGCTGCTGTCTGAGAAAAGGAACAGAATAGCTCACTAGATTTCCAGGACTGAAAGGGGAATCAATTGATGATCTCTTGAGATGTGGGCCCCTGGGGAAGGAAAGTGGACCCAGGAACTGGGTTTATAAGGTGCACACCCCAGGCCCTGGGAAGCCCGATCCTCTACAGCCAGGCCTCAGGGACTGCACCCTTGGCCTAGCCTGGCAGCGGGAAGAGGGAAGCGTCCATAGCCATCCATGCAAGTTAGACTTGGGTGAGAAGTGTCAGCAGCATCTGTGTCAGAGCCACCACTACTGGCCACATGTGGCCACAGCAGATGTTCCAAATGCTCTCGGCTCGGGGGCAGAAGATGTACTGATACACTTCTTGGGGCTTATAAGCCCCAGGTTTTCTTCTACTGTTTGCAACAACTGAATAGAGATGGGAATCCCCAACGGTGGCAAAGTGAATGTTCCTGTTCACCTAGTAGGTGGAGCTTGAACTAGGTTTGATTTGATATAGAAAATCAAAAATTGAGATGTCACATTAGAACTCTAAACATGTGGAGTTCACACTGCACAAACCCAAAGCCTATTTAGCCTCCTCCCCCATTTTTCCTTTCAATCTGGTCTGAGTTCCTTTGCAGCAGGGCCCCCTCATTTCATTTTCCCCATGAACTCTGTACCTTCCTGTTTGATCTCCTTTTCTTCTCACAGCATGGTCTGCATCTAGCCCTGTCATCTGGAAACAACTAGTTTTTCTTTATCTTTATATTTGATTTGTCTGTACCCCTCTACCTGGCTCCCCCCATTAACTTTGGACTCTTCTGGCCTGATTACTTTTTACTCTTGCTGCCTGATTTCTTTTTTACATCTGTTACTATTTACTTTTGCTGCCTTATTTCTTTTTATCACTGCTGCCAGATTTCTTTTACCTTCAGCCTCATTTCTCAGCTGTGCAGCAACCTGGGGTGTCAATGGATGTATTTCCAATCCTCCCCCCACCTCAGTCTGCCTCCCAAGCTACCCACTGCCTGGACCCTGCACCTGTAGACGAGGATGTCATCGGCTGAGCTGTTGTACTGGATCTGGTACATGCGGATCCCCGGGATAGGCCGCTGATCTGGCCACTGGACAAGAGCAGCTGTGGCCCCATGCTCAGTCACCTGGACACCACGGTCCGTAGGGGGCGCGGTGTCAGCTGCCTTGGCGGAGGCGGAGGCAGAGGCAGAGGCAGCAGAGGGCGGGGTGAGGGCATCAGGATCCCCGTCCCGCGGGGGGTCACAACTGGTGCTGTTGGCTAGCTGGGGGGGTGGCGGGGGGCCCACGGTCAGCTCAACAGCAGCGGTGGCCTCACCAGCTGCATTGGCCGCAATGCAAGTGAAAATGCCACCATCGCCCGGCTCAGTGACCAGCAGCTCCAACGTCCCATTAGGGAAGGCACGAGCACGGCTCGAATTGCCCACCAGCCGGCCCTGGGGTGACACCCAACGCACACGGGGCTCAGGGTCCCCCACTGCCCGGCAGCGCAGGGCAGCTGGCCGACCTGCAGGCACTGCCAGCGGTGGCGAGCGGTGAGTCACCACAGGGGGCTCACACACAAATTCCTCCTCGCCCACAGCCCAGAAGTAGCGGCCACCCAGAGCGGGCGGGGAGGCACAGGCCTCCAGGTCATCCTCCCTGGCCAGCCTCCGCAGCCACACCAGCTCGCAGTTGCAGTGGAGCGGGTTCCCACCGAAGGCCAGCACCAGGGCGGAGGCAGGTGAGCCTCGGGGCCTGGCTAGCAGCGGCAGGCGGGAGAAAAGTGGGTCGGGCGGGATGGTGGTCAGGCGATTGGAGGTCATGTCCAGCCGTGCCAACTTGTGCAGGCGGGAAAAGGCGCCAGCGGGCACAGAGGCCAGCAGGTTGTGGTCGAGGCCCAGTGTGTTGACATTGCCCAGGCGGCCCAAAGCCTCCCAGGGAAGCTGCTCCAGGTTGTTGTAGGAGAGGTCGAGATCCTCTAGTGTCTCGGCGCAGTCATCCAGGGCACCGGCCGCCAGGGCTGCCAGCTGGTTGTTGCTCAGGATGAGGTGGCGCAAGTTGACCAGGCCGCGCAGCTGACCCTCGCCCAGCGAGGTCAGCCGGTTCCCATCTAGGTGCAGGGCGCGGAGGGCGCGCAGGTCGGCAAAGGCGCCGGCTGCCACGTGGCGGATGGTGTTACGCGACAAGCTCAGATGCAGCAGGCCGGTCATGTTGGCCAGGTCCCGGCGGCGCACGGCCGCGATGAAGTTGTCCGCCAGGCGCAGCTCGGCTGCCCGGCGGTCTAGCGAGGGTGGCACGAACAGAAGGCCTGCCCCCGGGCACAGCACGCTTAGGGGCAGGGACTGTGTCTGGCAGCGGCAGCGGCGGGGACACGGGCTGGGTGCGGCTGGCTGGGATGGAGACGAGGCGGGGGCCAGCGGCAGCAGGCAGAGGAGCAGTGGAAGGACGGCCATTTCGGGCAGGGGCGGCCTACAGGGAAGAAGGGAGGCATTAGGGCGGGCTGAGGCCAGAAGAGGGGTGCCAGAGGGCATTAGGGTGGTCCAAGACCAGGAGAGAAGGTCACAGTGGGCTGAGAGCAAAAGAGTTGGGTCAAAGATGGTCAGAGAGAGGAGTGGGAGTGGTCAGACACATCAAAAGGCAGAAGAGATGGTCAAAGACTCAGAGGGATGTGTCATGGAGGGACACGGGGAGCAGAAATGGTCAGAGGAAAGGGAGGTAATTAGAGATGGTCAGAGACAGTTAGACAATGGGGGGGAGTGGGCAGAAGGGAAGCCAGAGTGTTTTAAATGTGGTCAAAGAGATGGGCAAAGCTGGCCAGAAGGAAGAAGTGGTCAGGGTGGTGGGAATGGCTACAAGTAGTCAAACATGACCAGAGAAGGGAGGTGGTTAGAGATGGTCAAGAAGATGAGAAGTGGACAAAGGAAGGCACATAGTCAGGGGTGGTGAGATCTAAGAGAGATGATCAGAGATGGTCAGAAATGGTCAAAAGCCAGAGAGGTAGTCAGAGAGAGGAGGAAAGGACAGACATGTCAGAAACAGCTGGAGAGAAGGACAGCTGATTAGGAAGAGGAGTACGGGGAGAGGTCATCAGAGAGGAAAGGCAGCCAGAGATGTTAGAAATGATTAGGGAATTCCAGTACTCAAGAGAGACAGAGAAAAGAGAGGTGGTCGGTAAGGGCCAGAGATGGTTGGAATGGCCATAGACTAGCAGTCAGAGTAGGCAGTGGGCGGAGGGCAAGAGTGATGGCAAAAGATGGTCAGAGACAGGCAAACGCTTAGAGTGAGGGGTGGACAAGAGCGAGGAGCTGGTGAAAGATGATTAGAGAGAGGCACGACGGACAGAGATGTCAAAGGTGGTCACTGAGTGAAGCAGTAGACAGAGGTGGCCTGAGAGAGAAGCGGTGGACAGAAGTGTCAAAGATGATCGGAGCGAGGAGTGGTGAACAGAGATGGTCAGTGAGAGGAGCAGTGGCTAGGAGAGGTGTCTAGAGACAGATGAGACAGATGGTGGGAAGAAACTGGAGAACAGAGTGAGAGATCAGAGACCTGGAGGTGCCAACAACTGGGGAAGAGGTCACAGGGGCAATGCTGGTCGAATAAATGTCCAGAGAGGGACGGCAGGAGCTGGAGGCAAACCCTTGGTGGTGGTGGTGGGGTGTCTGTTTCCTGGGGAAACCCCAAGGGTGCCCAGGGGGACCTAGCCCTCACTTACCTCCACCCCCAGCCACAAAGTTCCTCCCAAGTCCCTCCCCCGCATGAGGGTCCCCCAATAGCCTTACCTGAGCTGGAAGCCCCCCCCCAGGGAGCAGAGTCCTCAGGCTCCAAGAGGTCAGGGGCTAGGTCTCTGGAGGGGGCGCCTGGTCATCCCTTCTCTGTCCCCAAGGCCTCTGCAGAGGGACTGTGCTGTGTCTCAGCCAAGATCTGTGGCCATGGAGTCTGCAGACCTTGATATTTGGGGTCCTAGATCTCCAAATACACGGCTTCTAAGGGCCAATTTTAGAGACCCAGGCTCCAGTTTGGGTTGGTCAGAGCGAGTGTCTCCTAGCTCTGGTCTTGGGATGCTAAACAGCCAAATGAAGAGTCTAGGGTCTGAGTCTCAAGCCCAGTCCTGGAATCCAATACTTGGGTGCTGGGTTCAGATATTGGGGTGCTGAGTCAAGATTTGGAGGTCTAGAGACCTCCAATTTCAGCATTCGGGTTTGCAGCAAGGACTTCAGGCTCAAACTCAGGTTTAGGCCCCTTGGAATACCGGGGTTCAGATCTTGGAATTTGAGGCCTAAAGCTCAGAGTTCAGGTCCCAAATAGCGGGTTCCAGAGTATAGGTATGGGAATCTGATCCCAGATTCAAGGTCCCAGGCACAGAATTCAGAGTTCAGCTTCAGATTTGGGGTTTTAGATGCAAAGTCTTGAGGTTCAGACTCCAAAATTTGGGGTCCATATTCCAAGTCTTGGGGTTCCAGAGACTGAAGTTGAGATTCCAGCCCCAGATATTAGGTGTTCAGGCTCCAGGTCTTGGGGTCCCAGCCCCAGATCAGGGTCTCAGGCTCAGGTTTCCAGATCTCTGGATCCGATCTCGGGGTGCAGGCCCCCGATGTCGGGGTGCCGGCCCTGGGTTTGGGGCAGCGTGGTCCAGGCTGGCTTCCCGGGCTGCGGCGGGGACTGGCCCGGAGGGAGGGGGGCGGATGCGGTGGGGAGGGCGGCAAGGCAGCCCCGGGGGCCGGGGTGGGGCGAGGCCTGGGCGAGGACAGACGGACAGACTGGGACACGCGGGGTGGAGGCACTGCAGCGCAGGTGGGGGCGCAGGGGGGAGGGGCCGCGTTCAGAGACCCCTCCCCCGCCGGGGCCGGGGCGGGGGCCGGGCGGGGGCCGGGCAGGCAAGCCGGGTCCGGGCGCTCCCGCGGCCTCCTCGCCGGGAACCTAGGGCCTCGCGCGCGCCCGCGCTTAAAGGCGCAGGCCCTGCGCGTGCCCGCGCTTAAAGGTGTAGGCAGCCCCCTCTCTCAAAGGCGCGCCTCCAGCCCCACTTCCCATGGAGTCGCCCTGGCGTTGCTTGGGAGCAAGAAAAAAATCCTTGGATACAGAGAGACACACAGAGAGACACAGAGACTGAGACAAAGAGACACACAGATTGAGAGAGACAGAGACAAAAAGATAAGCAGGCTTAGACTGAGAGACAGGAGTACAATGAGAGAGGCAGATAGAGAGATGGAAGGATACACATATTCAAAGAGAGAGGGAAATACACAGAGACAGTGAAATAGACAAGGACAAGACAGAGACAGACAAAGAGACATAGAAAAAGTCAAAGAGACAGAGACATGGGTGGGTGGAGGGGGTAGGTGGGAGGGGGTAGCAGATACTGAACTGGGGCAACTCAACTGTGAAGATGGGTATGTGTATGTGTGTGTGTGTGTGTGTGTCCAGTTCTTATTCATAGCCCCGGATCTGCCTTACATCCCAAAGCCTTGGGCCCCCAAGCCTCTCTCCTGTTCCCTTGTCTCAGCACCACCTCCCTGGGATGCCCTTTCCTGGGTGGCATTTCCTTACTTGGACCCTGTTCAGCAACAAACCTGATCTTTCAGGCCAGAGAAGAAACTGCTCCTTCCCAAGCCTCCTTGCCCTGGCTGCAAGGGGAAAACTTGGCTCCCCTACCTTGTGCCCTCTGGAGTTATAGCTTAGACCTAAAGACACACTGGGCAGATATCCCATGGAGGAAGAAAAAGATAGGAAATGGGACAGAGGCAGGGGGCTGGACAGGTTGACCCAGAAAAGTGTGTCCACTGCCTTCCCCTCTCCCTGACTCAGGTTCACTGCCCCACAGAGGACTCTGCTAGAAATGTACTAACACATGACTCACCAGGTGTGGGGCCTGCCTGTGCAGACTATTGTGAGAAGATAGTGGAGGGAAGGGCGGGGCGTTCCACATGTCTCCCGGCATATGGTATTGCAGGAGATGTGGGTGGTGGCCTGCATGCCTGCCCTGGGAACTTGGTGATAGCAACATGGAGGACCTGATCTTTGGGGCCCCTGGTCTGAAGGGAACACAGTCTTGGCCTTTGGTCATGGCCCTAACCCTGGGGGAACCTGAATGGTCACAAACCACCCCTGGGGATCTCCCTTCTGAGTAGAGGAGTAAAGAAACCTTGTTGGGGGCAGGAACATCGATGCACATCCACCCTGGCATCCCTAGCTCTGCTGAAGGTTTCAGAACAGACTTTTGGCTCCTTCCACTCATGTGTATTGAAAAACTGCAGCTAAAATTAACTCAGCTCTAGGGCCCGCCTTTCCAGATCATTAGCAAAGTTCATCAGTGCTCCTGGGCCAGCATAGTGGATATTGGTTACTCAGACACTCAAAAAGAGGATGTAGAAGTCTCAGAGACACTACAGAAGTGGTGGAGGTGGGGGAGATACAGGGAAATGCCGGGGGACAATCCGAGAGCACGCTGGAATTAGAGTTCAGTGGAACTGGATGATTTGGGGGAAATGGGCAGGGGATGGGGGGAGAATGAGGCAGAGGATGAAGAAAGTTAATAGAGGCTGCAGGTGAAGAACAGGTTACTGCTCTGGGCAACTGGGGCTTACTTCAGCTGGGGAACATTAAGGAATCTTGCAGAACACATCAAAATGATGGTTCCCCCTCTTTTATTACCCCCTGCAAGATTTCTTCCTGCTGCATTTATCCACCAGTTGTTACCCCTTTGGGTAATAGTTGTGTCTTTGGTGGGAGAGAGTGGTACTGAGAGCCATCTGAGATCTGAGACAGAAAAGCAGAGAGGGATGCCC